>NC_092458.1:27893200-28203883 GCF_047495875.1 Pithys albifrons albifrons
AGACTGTTGTTATGCTAGTTGCATAAATCTTGTTTGGATTTGCAAGACTGACTTTCAGGACCTGTCTAAAACCAGATAAAATTAGTTTGTGTTTTTTCTTGTAAGTCTTGGTTACTTCTCCGTTAGACTGCTGTTTGAAAAGTTGAAGCCTGGATGTGAACTTTCATCTTGACTGAATGAAAGGCAGCCCCAAGGATACAGGGCAAACAAATCCTTGAAGATGGTGGAAGACTTCAGTACTTGTCATTCCTGCAGAGGTGTTAAGCTTATCCTATGCATTTGATTATCTGACTTCATTTGTTTTGTGTCCTGCTTTTGAAATTTGGAGCTCTTCCTATGCCATTGCAAAGCCAAGAACTCAAATAATTCCCAGCTTCTTGCCTTGTGTCAGGCAGCCACACCTGTCAACTTTAAGCTGTTTTAAAATCAACCTTTGTTGCTGGGGAAAGCTGATGTTCACTCTTGACTGGTATGTTTTTTTTTTCTTCTTTAGTGGAAAGATTTTCCCAACAAGCATGACTGGTGTCCATAAATACAGGGTGTATATCCCATTAAGCCATGGGCTACTTCACACTACAGCACTGTGTTCATGCCTGCTGGAAAGCGTTGGCAACTGTGAAAGAGACCTGAGACTTATTCTCCATACTAAGTCCCAAGAAGTGCCCAAGGTTTCTTCCAATGCTCTGCCTCTCTTCTTGAGTTTTAAAACACATGAGTAGACAGACAGTAGGAGAGTTTTCTCAGTTGTGAGGATGCACCTCTCTTGTTGAAGTCAGCTGCACCAGAGATTTCCTATCTGTCACCACAATGTCTCCCTTTTGTCCTTGCAGAGGTGCCAGGAGAATAGGACTGAATGGGAACCAGCCTTGCTCATGAGGTTGTGTAGGGTTCTGGAGTGTGTTAATCATCTAATGATAGAAGGGAGCATGTGACCTATTCCTGTGACCTGCTTATCACAGACTGCTTTCAGAAAGGTCTGAGCTGAAGAGGCTGGGAAGTTTGCGGGCCAAAGCTTCTGAGCCTCCCTGTGCCGTGCAGGAGCTGGTGCATGTGCTCTTTGCTCATTGATGTCTCATCATGGCTGTTGGCAGTGGCCACCAGGAGTGGTTTTCATGTAGCCCTTTTGAAGCAAAGAACATGACTCTCAAAAGGGTAGGAAAGATTTCCTGTCACTGTGGACAGTGTTACCACACATTCCTGTTCTTATCCTTAAAGAAGAATGTCTCCTCCTCCTTTATCTGTCTAAGAGCAAATGAGCCTCTGCACTTACCAGCCTTTCAGCCTGCAACTTTTCTTTTTATCTCCTGGCCTCAGCCTGCACTAGGTGACTCAGGAAGCAACTTATTCAGACTACAGCTTCTCCACAAGAGCAAGGCCAAGCCCTTTAGTATGATTATTGTGGTGCTTTCCGTCTGCTTACTGGCTGCTCTCGTAAATTAATTTTTATATTTGACTCAACATGAGTCAAATTGCCAGAAGTAATTGATATTAGTAAAAAATTATTATCAAAGCTGTGACTATATCCATATTCTTTTTCTAATTGGCTCTACCTTTGCAGAGTAATCTATTCAGTGACCTAGAGTAAGGATGTAAGCATAATTAGGCATGCATATAAAAACATTTGATATGTTATCTGGAAGCATCATCCTTAAAGCAGACAAACAAAATGGGAATTTTTGCAGTTGCTTCCAAAATTGTGAGCATAGGATTCTATCAGTGCCACAAGGCTATAAACAAAAGCTAATGAGAATTGATTGCTCTTCAGGGCTACCTGGACATCACACCAGTGCACAGGATCACGTAACAAACTGTTGTGGCTGCTCGTGTTTGACAGCAGCAGTACGGATGTTGTTAGATTATATGTAAAACAGCAGTTCAGCCTACTAGTTGGACAAATGCCTTAATTTATAAATGGATGGGCAAGATTTGACTACTGGTGTCTTATATTACTATACAAATCAAATTTCTCTTTATTATCATCATCATCATGGCTAGGCTTCGCGGACGAAGATTTGAGAAGGGCACTACCCACACTTGCTGCAAGCGTGCTGGTGGCTAAAAAGGCCTATACGGGATAGGCAGGTCCGGTCACAAAAGGCACAGCGGAACGTCTCCCTAGGTGTTATTGGCAAGGAACGGTTCTTTCTACAGTGTCTTTTCTCCTCAAGACTGACTCTCCGTGCATTCTCAAAGGAAGCAGCAGCGTCGTGAATGGTGTGTCTCCATGAATCCCGATTGGAGGCCAGAGTGGACCACTGGTGGCAGTCAATATGGCCAAGGCTGAGGTGTTGTTTCAGGGAGTCCTTGTATCTCTTCTTCGGGGCTCCTCTCTTGCGGCAGCCGGTGGCGAGTTCTCCATAGAGCACAATCTTCGGGAGGCGGTGATCCTCCATCCTGGAGACGTGCCCTGCCCAGCGCAGCTGCGTTCTCATCAGCATGGCCTCGATACTGCTGACCCCTGCCTGTTCAAGAACAGACACATTGGTCACGTAATCAGACCAGCGGATGTTTAGGATTGAACGGAGGCAGCGCTGATGGAAGCGTTCGAGAAGCCACAGGTGGTGGCGGTAGATGACTCATGATTCAGACCCATATAAAAGAGTAGACAGAACAATGGCTCTATAGACACTAATCTTTGTACTTTTCTTCAGGTGTTTATTGGACCAGACTCTTTTATGGAGTTAGACTAAAGAGGAAATATATGTATTGCATGTGTTTTGAACTGGGATCCTGCCTTTGAGGTTTGGTTATTCTGGACACAACACCCATTTCATTAAGCTTACGTGCATTTTGTTGATCTGGCCCTTTAGCAGTCTAATGAACATGTTATTTGCAGAAGGTATGTTTTTCTGCTTTGCATTAAATTTTCAGAGTTGTTTTTAGTGTTGGTATAAAGCAGCAATCTAGTTGCAGTTGATTCTTCAGAACTGAGTGCACAGAACAGATCCATTGAGTAACTCATGTTCCTAGATGTGTAAGTATTATTATTGTTAAAAGGAAATGTGCCTCTGTTTTTAGGGGTTTTTTTTTTACTTAATCTAATATTGTGATCTTGAGGCTTGTTAGAAGTGAAGTACATCACCATCCTTTCTTCTTTAATGTCATTTAATGGCACAGCAAATTAATTCAATCTGATACCCCCTGAGTACATCTCCTGCTGCCTCACCAAAAACCCCAAAAATCATAGATTAGCTCAAGCTAATGCTTTGCCATAGTAGTATGTTATAAAACTTTTGAAGGGCTAAGGCTGATTGGAATTGCTCTCTATGTGCTGCCTAATCTAACTGCATGTGCACTGTGGCACCTGCAAAATGAGCTCTACCTACTTTGGATTGGGCTGTTCAGGAGTGCTGTCCATGAAATTGGGCCATTTGTAGGACAAGATGAAGGGATATGTCACTCACAGGCACTGCAACAAAGTGTCTGGAAAAGAACTGGTCACCTTCAGACTAGATTTTCCCTGGAACTGCACATGGTTTGCTGCCCTGCTTTAACCTCAGCTGGCAGCTCAGCTCCACGCAGCTGCTTACTCACTCCCCAGTGGTGGGATGGGAGAGAGAATCAGGAGGGTAAAAGTAAGAAAACTCTTGGGTTGAGATAAATGCATTTTAAGGCAAAGCAAAAGCTGCACACAATCAAGGCAAAATATGGAATTCATTCATCACTTTCCATGGGCAGGCAGTGATTCAGCCCATCTCCAGGGAAGTCAAGCCTCCAAAACGACCTGTGCAAGGCAGTTGCATGACCTTTGTGATGATTGACACAACACAATTTCTGAAATCAGAGCCTACCTCAGTTGTTATGCATCTTGGTTTCTTTTTGCATCTCTCTCACTTTAAGGTTTCGGCATCTACCGTTTTTAGCTAGTGAACTTGGCTATCCCAAGGGAGATTATGCCTATCTACTGCACCTTACTCTGAGAGAGATCTCATTGACTATTTGGTTATTTGTTGAGATTACTTGCAGGCACAAATCAAGAACAACTCTGGATTGCTTGAAATGGACTTTAAAAGACATTCTCAGTCAGAGTTTTTACTGTAAGTGAAACTGAAGAGAAAGGAGTGTTCACTTAAAAAATGAGCTGGGTATACAGGATTTCCTGCTCACTCCAAGTGTTTTCCAGTAGTAATGTGACATAAACAGAAAAAATAAAATTAGTTGGTGTCAAAAAATGATAGAAGCAATAGTTATGTTACTATAAAAATACATCTATTGTAAAATATGAGAAGAATTAGAAGTTGCAGAGAAGGAAATGAGCATTTTGTTAAATCTGGACTTTCAAAAAAAAAGTATGATAATGAGCACCTTGACTTTGTAGGATGTTTTTTAAAAAAAGAAAAGGCCACAAACTGTCATCTCAGTGCATTTCCAGGCCATCTATTGTAAGCTGGGCAGACTTAGAGGTTTAATAATGATAGCAAGACACAGTTGTCCTTTTTTTTCATGAACAATTTCTTACTTTCAAAAGTTATGCAAAAATAATTTTTTTTTCTATATGTGTGTGTGTGTAGCATTTGTCTGTAGTGAGTCAGTTAGAAAAATCAAAATGAATCACTGAAATAGAATTGTGGAGGTAAAGTAACAGCTTTAGCCTGCACATGGTCTAAGCCCTATGAGAGAAACCTTGATGGGGTTTTCAGTGAAAGCAAGCCTTTACAATTTCATCTTCATGAATGCATTTGTAGCTTAAAAGGAGCTTAAACTTTAAGCCTCACTAGCAATTTACTTAGAAACAGCAGCACTCTTCATGTGGCTTTGCATCAATCTGGTGTGGGTTATCTGCATCCCTCCACCCCTACATCTCGCTATCAGTAGTAATCCAATTAGACGATTATGACTGGTGTCCTCAACAGACAGATTTAGTCATAACTGAAAAAGAACTTCAAGTGAATTTAATTAACTCAATGGTCATTTTATTACTGGATACTCTTGTACCCTATAGCTTTGCCTTAGTGAAATGCATTTATGGTCAGTTAGTATGTTCTAGTCTGCAATAGTGCACATAATTGTCTGTTAATTAATCAAAATTACAAGAGTCAAGGGTTGAGCATTTTTATACTCACGAATCTGTAATGCAGCTGTACTAAATGTCACTGAAATACCTGATTACCAGTCTGTGGCTGAGTCATTTGAGTAAAGTGGCCTGTAAGCTGGTGAGCAGCAGCTAGCTCTTCTTAGACTTTTTTTGTTTAGCTCAACAGAAAAGAAATGTGTGGGGAGTTTTGCTTCCAGTGTGGCTGATGGCCTGGGGCTGAGTAGCTGTTATGATCCCAGGAGTGGGAAGTCTTTATGCTTGCAGGAAATTGCAAGTATTTCATTTTGTTTCTCAGTAGCAGGCAGAATTGGACTTCAGCAGAGAAATATCTTCATTTTTCTACAACTTTCTAATCTTTTTGGCTAACAATGTTTATCTTTGGCTAGTGATGTGTGATTGTGTACAATTTATTTCTCTATTTTCTTTTTAAGAGAGGGGAAGCTATTGAGGGATATAAGTTGACTTGGTTACCCATACAAATGGAAACTTAATGAGAAGTTTTTAAACTTTCTCTTCCCACAGAACTGTCTTTGGAATGAATCTGAAACACTGAAAAATGTAGTGTGTTCACCAAAATTGGGCCTAGATTTATCCAAGTGAATGAACTCTGCAGATTAGCCTTTTGCATATGCAGTATGCAGATGGAAGTTCCTAAATAGTAACTGAGGTCCTGTGCTCTCCTTGAGGTAGGGATAGCAGGGCAAGGTGTCCATTATGAATGTAGCTGTGTTCTTGCAACTTTTGGTGTCTTGCTGAACACAAGCTGCACAAATTCACAGTCACTCTGGCAGAGAGGTGTGTTGCAATCTCCAGCCTCCACTGTGAAAAAGACGCAGGATATTAATGTCTAACCTGTACTGAACAGTGAAGTCTGGTGCACTAGAAAGACAATAGTCCTAAATACGAGGCTGGTGAAGGGACTGGAGCATAAGTCCCGTTGGGAAAGACGGAGGGAGCTGGGGTTGTTTAGCCTGGAGAAGAGGAGGCTCAGAGGTGACCTCAGCACTGTCTAGAACTACCTGAAGGGAAGTTCTAGCCAGATGGGGGTTGGTCTCTTCTCCCAGGCACTCAGCAATAGGACAAGAGGGAATGGGCTCAAGCTCTGCCAGGGGAAATTTAAGTTGGATATCAGAAAAGAATTCTTTCCAGAGAGAGTAATCAGGCATTGGAGTGGCCTGCCCAGAGAGGTGGTGGATTCACTGTCCCTGGAGGTTTTTAAAATGAGATTGGACGTGGCACTGAGTGCCATGATCTAGTAAATGGACTGGAGTTGGACCAAGGGTTGGACTTGATGATCTCGGAGGTCTTTTCCAACCCAATCAATTCTGTGATTCTATGATATATAGCCTGTGTTGCCCAGGATGAGGAGTTCTAAATGTTTCTACAGTTTGGTGTTTGCTGTAACTCTTGTGTGTTTGGACCTACTCCTCTAGTAACACCTGTGATATTAGAACTTGGGGAAGGAATACTGTTTCTGAGTTTGTGTACAGAAGGAAAAAAGGCTGATAACTGAAATCTTTTTGGCTAACTTTAACAGCTAACTCTTAAAGTTAAGTTGCCATTTCACTACTGGCTAATAGGAATATAACATCTTTTGACTAAAATGTAAGGATCTGAATGGAAAATTCAGATTCACAGAAGGATTATACAGTGGAATCTTTCAGTTGAAAAAATTTCAATGCATCCACAAAATGGTCAGAAAGAATGTGTGACAGCTTTATACTGCTCTGTCTCTTCTAAAATGAGGCAGGTTCAAAAGAGAAGCACAGGACTAACCTTCAGCTGCAGTGTATAAATACAAGCCTACTTCCTAGGAAAGGAAGGTAATATTAAAATCTCATGTTGGGACAAAGCTGTAAAGTGCAGTCTTTAAATGCACACTAAGATGATGCACGCAAAATGTTGAACTGCATCTTGATCTCTGTATTGCTTAAGTTTTGCCTGAAGCATGGAGAAAGTTGCCACTGAAAGAATGCTGGTTTGTAATGTTTTCCCATCACTGTATTACCTAAGTGAAGTCTCATTTAGCTTTGTTGCCTGAAGGATATAAAAACTGTAAGTATTTTCCTTGATGGAAAGGGTCTTTTCTCACCTGATAGTTGCAGCATCTTCCCAAAAAGGCAAGATGGGCAAGATGTCAGACATTTACAAGCTAGAGAGGCAGGGCAGAGAGATTTCAGTAAAGTAATCCAGGGATTTTCTGATGAAAGAAGTATGTCCTGCATGAAGTTGAAATATATGCCACATCTTGCACTTGTTAGTAATTTCACTGTTTTTTCCCAAGTGCCCTCTGCATTCCCATGGTTAGTTTTGCAGAGGTGAGGAAGACTGCAGCAGCCAGCTGGAAAATGTAGAATGTTTTGTCATCGCTCAGCACCCTGCTCTGCAAAAACATGCCAAAGCACAAGTAGGACACCCCCGCTGTGGTGTTGCTATCAAGCAGGTATTGATTTCTAAGCTGGTATGGGAAGGAAGGACCTGCAAAATACAGAAAGGTAACAAGAGTAGATTTAATTCCTCGTAGACTTCCCCTGAGTGATCATTATCAGAGCAAACTAGTCACCATGACAAACCAGTGAAAAGACTCTTCCACCTTCTCTCTGGACTGGTTGCTTCTGCACTTAGGGATGGGGTGTACCCTAATGCCAGTCCCAGGGTCCCCTGGACCTCTGCCCATCACAGGAGGTTTCAAATTCCAAGTAAGATTCTGTTTTATGAACTCTGGTGCATCGTACTGAGTTCAGGTTCTTTATGCTCTTCTATACTGATTCATATTTTGCTTGTTACAAGTTTTCAAGTGCTTCTAAGTACCAGCGTGTTAACTGACTGATGAATGGACAATACAATCTTTAATCTGCACTGCTTCTTTAGCCTTATGCTTGATGATGGAAGATCCAAAGAAACAGCTGAACCAGGTAGAAAGACCCATCAAAGCCAAACAACTCATCTAACACATTTTGCAAACAGTGTGTTTCTCAGAAGCAATAAGATTAAGTGGATCAGCTGGCATCCTCTGTGCCTGGTGAAAAGAAGCTTATTTAAATTAAGAGGGCCAAGGAATCTGTGTCTCAGTCCAGAAAGAAGATGGGTTCCACAGAAGACCTTGACTATCCTCAAATCATCGTGCAATACAGCAGTGGATTTTTAATCTCAAAGGTAAGAAATATAACTCAGAGTATGCAGGCAGAAATATTCAAGGATTTTAGTTAGGTCCTGAATGTAAATCTTTGGAAGAAGTGAAAGAAAGAATCTGGTATAATAACTGTTTTCCCAAATAGCATTTTATTAAGACACAAAGGTAGAACCAGTAATTCCATTCTCCTTATTGTTTACTGATGTTATTTGCCTTCATCTCTGTGTAAGCGCATGGGCATAAAATTATAATATCCAGTGCAGTGGACAGTTTTTCTCTCAATTTAATTGCTTCTGCTGTTGTCCCTTGCTGCACCTATCACCAACATGGTAAGAGAAGGAATGCTTTCTGGGTTGTGCAAATACTGTTGCATCTTAAGGCTCCTAAAAGGCAAAATTGTCAGTAGAGAGAGGAAAAATAGATAATGAAAAATCACTTTGTGAGAAAGAGGAGCACCCAATGCTTTCCAAATTAATATGGTACTATGTTTTTGAGAAATGATCTCATTTTTGGTTAAGCCATGTTCTTACTCAGAGAAAAAAAAGCTTCATTTATAGGAAAAACTGTAGATCAAATCATTGTGTATACAGGTAGACAAGTGAGTTGATGCCTTTTTTGCAATTTCAGGAGTGCTTGTGTGACCAGATTTATGGGCTATTTAGCTGTGTACATCTAGAGAAGGATGATTTTCCTATGTATAGTTAGCTATGTCTGTCTGAAGGTTGAAGGTTGTTGCTGGAGAACATATTCACCTTCTCTATGGAAAGCCAGAGTGATTCTTCTGGCCTGAATGAGTCAGTTCTGGCTGAGAGGATACTTTCTGCTTCTGGGAAACCACTGTAGTCCTTCACCTGATCACAGGGTTCAGAACAGAGTGGCATATTCCCCCTGCTGCAAGCCATAGGAGAGTCCCCAGGGTTCCCTGGAAGCGTGTTAGGTCCTAGATTTGTTAAAGAACAAAAACATAAATTGAGAACAACCGGCGCCATCCAGTCTTGCCTTTGTTCTTTCTAGGCAAAAAGAAAGAGATACTATGAGAATGCACTCCAAAACAAGGGCAGAGGCAGGAATATTTACATGTAAAATCTTGTCTCTAAATGTGGAGTTTTGTGAGCCAAAAGCATTGTGTGGCTTCATCATAAAAGGGAAAAAAAACCATGAACAGAAAGTGCATTGCAAGCACTGTGTGTTATATCAGTGCTCAGATAAACATTTTAATAACTGGACTTGTTTATATGAAATAAAATTTTACATGGAAAAAATATTGTTTTGTCTATATTTTCTCCAATAAAGCAGCTTAAGAATTTCAGTGGGCTTTAGTGCTTTCACCTGATTCCTCAGTCCCACCTTTCCTTACTCCCAGGTTATGTTCACTGCCTGTGAGTTGGGGGTGTTTGATCTTCTACTGGAGTCAGGAGAGCCTCTGTCTTCAGATGCCATTGCTGCGTGCCTGGGTACCAGCACCACTGGGATGGAAAGACTGCTGGATGCCTGTGTGGGATTGAAGCTCTTGGCAGTAGAGATGACACAAGAAGGAGGTAATAAGGGCAAAGGAGGAGGAATAAACTAAGAGACAAACTTCTGATGGTTTTGAAAGTGAGGTAAGGTGTGTGGAAAAAGGAAAGACCTAATATTAGGTTAGGTAATGTAGTTGAAATAAGGAGGATATCACTTGGGATTCACTCTTCAGCTGAAAGAGAAGTGGTAAGTGTTCAGCTTGGTCACAAGTGTAAAGTAAAACACATACAAAGAGCCCTATATCCCTAAACTTCTTTGTGCAAGAGCCTCATGTTACCTTGGAGGCAATAATAAGGATCTCTACAGAGCTGGTCTCAAGAAATCTCTGAGGTATGGGCATGATTTTAGACCTCAAAACAAAATGCCAGGGAGGATGGGCAACAGTATTATTTAAAAACAAGTTTTGTTTTTCTTTGGGTTTTTACCATCATGTGAACTATTTTGATCAGAACCGAGGGGTAACATAAGTTTGTTCTTGCATCAGAATCATTAAGTCCACTTGGACAGAAGGAGTATCTGGCCACCAGGCAACAGACCGGGACTAGCCAGAGTCTTATAAGTTGTGTCCACTGGTCTGGCTTGTGTTCCTGTGCTCTGTTTTAGGGCTTGTAGCTGTGGTCAAGTGAGTTTAGGGAGAGCAGGATCTATCTTTTATATTCCTTTGGTATGCCAATCCCATGGGTGAGTGATGCCAATGCAGATGCATGGAGGAAGTGAGGAAGATTTCTATGAGTCCTTTAGGCATACTTTCTCTGCAGAAGGTCCTGCCCTAGTGAGCTGAGAGAGGGTGTAGGTGTGGTTGGCATGCTGTTTTAGGGACTTGTCTCCCACCTGCTGACCTTGTTGTTCAGAAAAAAATGGCTTGTCTTCAAAGACTTCTCATTTAGATAGAGCACACTGAAAGCTTCCTCTGAGAGCAGAAGCCTTTTAGGTACATAATGGCACTTGTAAGGATTTCTTTTTGCTCTTCTAGAAGGAAGTGTTTGGTGCTAGAGTTGAGTGTAGGGGGATACTGTTTACTCAAATTGAATTGGGCAACACAGATTTCAGCAGCTCTCACTCCTCATTCAAGTGGAAAGATTTAATTGTAAAAGTAATATGGTTGTGTCTTTGGCTACATAGGCATCGTTTGGCAATAAATACCAAGCTGTACAATAGACTTGGCAAGGTGGTATATCATATATGTTAGTAAATGTATTTATTTCACCCTTTAGCCCTCTACAGAAATGCAGAAATTTCGAACATCTACCTTACAAAATCAAGTCCAAAGTCTCAGTATCATATTATGATGTATTATTCCAGTACAGTCTACTTATGCTGGCAGCACCTGACTGATGCTGTGAGGTAAGGAAGAGTGATGTGTGCTGTCTGTTGCAGCCAGTTTGCAGCATCTGTGTGTCTGCTCTGAGTGGTGTATTTCTGGGGAAGGGCTCATGCTGAATGGTTCTCAGAAATTAAAAACAACAGATCATTTCAGCTGCTAACATGGCCAATATGGGCTCTGGGATTTTTTGGTTTTGTTTTTTTTCCCCACTTGTTTTCTGTTTGTGTGTATTCTTGTTTTCCTTTTCCCTCTGAATATAGAAATGATCTAGAAATCAGATTTCTGTATGTTTCATCTTCAGGAAAGCATTTTATCATTACAATGGTTCTTACCTGAGGAGGCATTGGCAAAGTAAATGAGTAATGATGGCGAAAGATGTTTCTGTTGCAAAGGTTAATAGGAGCAGTTTAATATGGGTCTGGAGTCTCACTTGTTCCAGTCCATGGAACTGTTAACTAAAAATGGTGTGTATGATGGTGATGTTTGCACCACTCTTGTACTTTCATCTGAGTTCTGTTCCCATAAATCACAGATTGCTGGAATGGTCTGGGTTGAAAAAGACTCTAAAGAACACCTGTTCCAAACTTCCTACCATTGACAGGAATGCCACTCACTATATCAGGTTGTTCCAAGTGTCATCCCAATGTAACCTTGAAAAGAACTACTTATTCTTGTGAAAGGTTGATAAATATATCGGCATGTTTTGGGATGGCAAGTGGGAGTTCCAGTAGAGTCAGTGCAAACAGATGGACATATATTCTCTATGAAGTTGAGCACCTTCCACAGGGAAGCTCTAGCCGAAACTACAGCCCTGAGGTATGTTTGGAGTAAAAGAAAAAGAAATCCACACTCATTGTATTTTTTTATTGCTATTTTAGGGAAGGAAGAAGGCAATATGAAAGAGCTTTTGGTATTTCATCTAAAGACCCTTTTGGAGCAATGTACAGGTAACTATTAGTATATTTATAGAAATTTTATTCTTCTTATTGTATATAAAACAAATGTTTTTAACTATGTCTCAGGACAGTCAAATATGTTGATATGAGAATCCCTCCTATCAGAACTGTCATACAATATTTTCCTTTTTCAACAATATCCATTACTGAGAAACTGTCTCGTATTTTGAACACAAGTATATAATTTCCTAATCTAAAAACATATCCCAGGTCTCTGACAGAGGCAATGGTAATTGAAAGAAAAAAAATCCCTTGGAAATCTGAGAATTAGAAGCATAATACACTACTGGATTTCTCTAGTCTTAATTCCCTGTTTAAATGCATGAATTCATAGCTGTACACTCCTGATACAGTAATACTCGAGGTAGGTTTTATGCAAAGAGAACATATTCTGTGTCAATAAAAACAGAGATTAGTAACCTGTGTCAATAAGTAACCTCTTCTATGTGCTGTGACTTTTTGCATTACTAGATCAGAAGAAGAAATGTTAAAATTTATGGCTGGCCAGAACTCAGTATGGAGCATATGTGGCAGAGATGTTCTTGTTGCATTTGACCTTTCTCCTTTCACTCAGATCTATGACCTGGGAGGTGAGTGTCAGTAGATCTTCTTTAGCTAGCCTCTGAACTGTCTTTTACAAACTCTGAAGTGAAAAGTAACTCCTCTGTTATATGATGAGCAAAACAATGGAAAGCAGGACATGTCTTGGCAACAAAAGGAGCATTTTACTGATTTGTTTGGGTTAAAAACAGAAATGAGAGAGAGATGACAGCATTAGAAAGCTGAATGCTTTTCTCTACAGAGTCTCAGTTATGTGAGTAGTCAGCCATTCCCTTGTGTCTGTAGCAGCTTTCGTGTTTTACATGCCTTTCTTGGATACATTCTTCCAGTGCCAGACTCTTTCCCTCCTTCCCTTTAGTCACTGTCATTGAGATACAGCTACAGCCTATTATCCTGCTGCCAGAATTCATGGAATAGGTCAGGATCCACCTCCATCACTTCTTTCCAGAACCTGGTTTAGTGGCTGTTTTTCATTTTTCACCTTGCAGCACCTGCAGCTGGGTCTGGCTGGGAGGGGGTGTAAGAGCTGTAGGGGCTGGGGCTGACCCAGAACAAGTGGAGACAGTGGCCTCTCCCATCCCACCTCTTCCGTTTCAGCAGACATGAGGAGAAAATGTACCCTGTCAGCTTCCATGAGCCTGCATCCACCATTGACTGTATGGTTTTATGGAGGTGTTGCTGAACAGGTTGGTTTTTTGTCAGCTCTGACCTTCTTTTGCTCTCCCCAAAGGAGGTGGAGGGGCTTTGGCCCGAGAATGTGTTTCTTTGTATCCAAATTCCACAGTCACAATTTATGACCTACCAGAAGTTGTGCAAATGGCGAAAGAGCAATTTATTTCCCCTGAGGAGCATCAGATCGCTTTTCATGAAGGTAGGTGTGGACACTGGTGTAGTGGCATCACAGCTGTTGCTCCTGAGCGCCTCAGCTCTGCCTTCAGGTACCGTGCTGCAGGCTCAGATCTCCAGCTGCAAGTTATCAGGGCAGTGTCCCAGGCTGCAGGTCCCCAACCCAGATCTGCCGCTGTCCCAGGTATGCACCTGCAGCTATCAGAGACAACTCAGTTACTCAGCAGCACAGCAGCTCTTTATTCCTGAACAGAACTATTTGATTTCTTCAGAACAAGGGTACATTAACAGAAGAAGGTATTCTGTTATTTTGAAATCTGCCATGCCTTGTTATAAATTTTCCTAACACTCCCCTTTTCTCCTGGGCAATCTTTCTGGCACTTGTGAAGGAGGCCAGGCCTGCTCTGAGCAAGCGGGTTTCCTTGTCTGGTTACAAGTGTTTGACTTCCAAGTCCTAAGATACCTCAGACCATGAAAGTGGATGAGCTAGCTTATATTACTCTTGCTCAGTCCACTGCTCCTGGATGGTTTTTGTACCATCTGTGATGACAATGACTGCAGATATATCTTATTTTTAATGTTTAAAAAAGCTTTCAAAATGTAGGAATGACTTAATGTTGCTTGAAGGTCAGAGAGAGAAAAGAAGCCTTGAGGAAAGAAGGCAAAGATGCAATAAAATGGAAGAAGATCAGACAGTAAAGTGCTGAGAGCAAAATCTGAATGCAGTACACCAGGTGTTAAACAATAAGCATGATGATGAAGCTGGTACTAGGAGGTGAGAGATGTGTATTTTTACTTACGGATTTATCAAGTAACCCTGTGATTACTGAAGGTCTTTGAAAATTTTCTTAGGTAAGGGAATATTCTTTCCTTTTTTTCATGACAGAAACCATGAAAACCTGTTTCCTCAAGTGCTTTATGAATCTGAATTTATATCATTAGAGAAAACCTAAACTCAAATGCTTTTGTGTACATCAAAGGCTGTTACAGGATGAGCAGCTGCCTTTAAATGTTTTGTGAGACTGAACAAGAACAAAATTCCCTATGCAGTGCAACATTGCACTCCAACTGATAACTCCATTGCTGTCTGATATGTGTGATGGACATGGCAATCCCAGAACTGGAAAGAACTGAAAATATTTGCTTATGTATTCTTGCTTTACAGGAGACTTTTTTAATGATTCAATTCCTGAAGCTGAACTGTATATTTTATCCAAGATACTGCATGATTGGGATGATGAAAAATGCAAACAACTGCTGACAAAAGTCTACAAAGCTTGCAAGCCTGGTAGGTGTGAGCTCTTGAAGAACAGAGAGGCTCTCACCTATAAGTAACAGGAAGCACACCAGTCTTGATTCTCAGTTTGGGTGGCAGAGTTTCAGTTCAGGGGTTTCATGGTTTAGTCTGTTGCTTTCCTAAGCCAGCCATGTGCAGCTGTGACAAATATGGCCTAGTCTAAGAACTCTTTGTTTGACTTCCAGATTTTGCCTCTTTCTCTTTCACAGCATTTAGGTGTAAGGATTGAGGATTGTTGGTATTGTTTAGATAGGTGTATATGCTACAGTAAAAATCCCATTAAGCATCACAAAGAGCCGTCAGAGCTTCGAAAACACTGCCTACAGGGCCAGGATCTCAGCAAAGTCAGTAAACTCTTGTAGATTTTAGCTGAGGAAAATTTCTATCCCAGCCATAGCATCCACTTCAGCCCTAGAACATCAGTACCTATATAGTCAAGCAGAGATATGCTCCAATGCTTTTGTTGTTTCACTGTGTTCTGTGATGCTGAAATATGACTCAAAGTCTGAAACTAAAGGTTAGAATCTGTCCTAGTAAAATCTCAAAAATAGCTCAACCTCTCTGAGCTCAGCATGTTCTTTATTTCTCTTCATTCAATCAGGTGGTGGAGTGCTGCTGGTTGAATCACTTCTGAATGAAGATAAAAGTGGACCTTTAGAAACCCAGCTGTATTCAATGAATATGTTGGTCCAGACAGAAGGAAAAGAGCGAACAGCAGCAGAGTACAGCAAGCTCCTTGAGGCAGCTGGTTTTGGAGTGATCCAAGTGAAGAGGACTAGAAAACTCTATGATGCTGTTTTAGGAAGGAAATAATAGTATGCCTTTTATGTACCTAACATGACAGAAAAAATGGGGAAATGTGCTATTCTCCTCTTAGAGGGGAATCATCAACATAGCTTTTAGTTAAGGCAGCCAACTCTTTTGTAAGATAGTACATTGTCAGATGAATAACTAATAAAAGAACTTGAATGTGCATGTATTGCAAGTCTGGCAGCCTGACCAGGCTTGCCTTTGGATTTGAAAGGGAGAGAAAGAAATCAACACCTATTCTACAGGAAACAACCCACAAAACAAACGTGCAGTGTGTCTGCTTCAGATTTTATCATTGTGTCTGGTTTTAACTCTGTATCTGAAAAAAGCAGAGATGAATTTGTACTTGAATGCCTGCAAAATAAAACTGATCCCTGTTCTGATTTTTTTTACCTGAATTTTTGTTCCTGAGGAATTGATATAATAAATCAGCAGCTGACTTAAAGCATATAAAACTTAGTATTTCTTTCCAGCCTCTCAGTATGGGTTTTGAGAATGACGGAATATTCATGTTGTGAGAAAGATACATATTCAGTCCTTATCCTGTGATATATCTTGTAGCTTTAAAAAGAGGTAAAGCTTTTTTGAAGTGGAATACAATCTTCAACCAATAAACCTTTAGTGTGATAAATGAAGCGATGCCAGTAGCACACATTGCTGATTTCTTCTTTTATCATTTATAGCGCACAAGGAAGAGCGTGGTATGAATGCTAAGGATGCTACCAGTGTGAAAAAAACTGTTCACCTCTTACTGAGTATTAAAAACATTTATAAACTTTCAAAGCCTCATATGGAAATGCCGAAATGTTGGTAGCATTTAACTTTTAGTTGGAGACTAGATAATCTAATACTGCTATACAAACATTTCTTTCAGGCCTTTAGCTTTCAGAATTGGCATTCAAAGAGCCTTGGGCACCAAAGGCAACTAAAAAGGCAATAAAAGTGGTACCATTAATACACATAGGAGTTACAGGTGTTACAGCTGCCTAGGGCAAGGATGTCTAACTGATAAGGAGTATTTTGTGTGCAGGGAGAGTGCAAAGTGGACAGTGCCATGCTTTTTTCAGTTGTGTCCAGTGGCAGGACCAGAAGCAATGGACAGTAACTAAAACACTCTGAACATCAGGAAACAGTTTTTTACTATGAGGGTGATTGTGTACTGGCGCAGGCTACCCAGAGAGTTAGCAGAACCTCCCATCTCAAATATTTTCAAACACTGCCTGGACATGGTCCTGGGCAACTGGATCTAGGTGGACCTGCTTGAGCAGTGGGACTTGACCAGATGACCTTCAGAAGTCTCTTCCAACCTCAAACATACTGTGATTCTGTATGTCAAAGAATGAATTTAAGACATGATGTGTCTCTCAGCTCATTTTTAAGGAACAATAACTCTGTTCACCTTTTGCTAATCAGTATCATAAAGTTTCTAGAATGTTAGTGGGAAAAACCAGGTTTTAACCATCAATTGATGTTGGGCAAACCAAGCTTTCAACCTGGAAGGAGACCAAGTTGATTCCTAGAGGAAGACCTCTCTCCAAGTATGGGTTGAAGAGGGAAAGTTCAGGTCCAAGTTCTGCTTACAAGTCTGATTTGACCTTGCCACACTGGAGGTGTTGGCTAAAAGAAGCTGGAGAAGGAGTGTGGTGTCCCCTTGAAAGCTGAGTTCAGCTACAGGAGAGTGCAGTGACCTAAGGTATTTAGCAATCTCAAGTGTGACCCAGTCAGAAAACAGAGAGAGCCCATAGATAATGGGCAACAGAATCCTAAGTGCTGTGGCCCCACAAATGGCTCCTATAGCAGCCAAGGTGCCAGAGGTATTGACTACTGTTGCAGAAAGGATGAGGAGGTCTATGATAACAGATTATGAAAGTTCAAGTTACAGTTGGGGACTAGGCAGCCCCATGGGTACAGGATAGAGACAGGGGAAGAAGTCCTTGAAAGTGCAGGAAATTCTCAAACTCAGTAATTCCCTCAGAAGTATATTCTTGTCTCATGATTCTAAAATCACACCAGGTACCTTAGAAAGCACGTTTCTTCCTGAGATAACAATGGTAACCACTCAAATGAAAGGTCTGTGGATATCTTCCATTGCAGTAAAGCAATTTTTATGAAATGCAAGTCATAATGCCCCAATTAATCAATATCATTAAAAAAGTAATTGCCAAAACTTCAACACTGCATCTGTCCCTCTGTCTGTCTGTCAATGGAACCATTATTTTTGGAGTATAAACTCTTCAACAACCATAGAACAGAAATGAATGCTTGACTAATTTTCCTAACGAAGCATCATGTTTCAGGAACTCACATCCTTCATGCTACTGACTCCTTCATTTCCAATTAGGTCAAAGGCATCTGAAGTATAAGCACAGAGGACCCAAGGGTATAAACTGACATCAGACATGATCTGTTTCAGAAAAATTCAACTTCAACAGGTGGATAGAAACAAAGAAAGGCAGAATTTGGAAACATGATCTCTTTCAGATAAATTCAACTTCAACAGGTGGATAGAAACAAAGTAAGGCAGAATTTGGAAACATGTAGACTTGTGTAACAGACTAGTTCAGCTGTCCATGGTTGATCCCATCACAGAGATGTCTGTGAGGAGAATGTAAAGCAGCGATGAACCCAAACTACACACTGCTTGTACTTGTTACAGAACTGACTGTGCAGAATGGAGCCCTCTGGTCCTTGTATTTTTACATGTGTGAGTATTTTTGATTATTGTCAAAACAAAATGTGCTTCTCCCGTTGTACTTCATATGGTACTGTGTTCTTGAGGCTATTTGAAATTGCGTGCAACATTCTACCTTTAATCACAGTGCAGAAAATCAATTTGACCTGGTATCCCCTCACATGCCTTATCCTCTTTATGCATCTCCTGCTGCCTCACAATGAGTTTGTAGATTAGCTCAGCCAAATGCTTTGCCATAGCTGTAGGTTAAAACTTTTTAGGACTAAGGCTGCCTGCCTGGAACTCTATTTTTATCATTAGCTAAGCTAATGACTTATGTCCTGTGGCAGCTGAAAAGTGAACTCGGCCTGCTCTGTATAGGGTACTCAGCAGTGCTGTCCTTGGAACTAGCTTACAGTACAATGTGAAGGGGAGCGGTGTAACAGCACTGCAGTTACCTTTCCCAGCAATCTCCACTTGCCATCCAAGTGCCTAATCAAAGATACTTCAGCCTCAGACTAAGTCCTCCCTGCAATTCTGTGGATGACCATTGTCACATAAAGGCCAGTAGCCCCAGGAATTCACTGATAAAACAAAGTGCTAGTGATGTCCATGCTTTCTACTTTAATTGGTAAAAGTCAGAGTGAAAATGCTTTGAGCTTTCTTTTCTGTAATACTGTCTTTGGAATGGATCTGAGGAACTGGAAAAGCTGTAGCCTGTTCACTAACTGTTGGTCTAGATTTGGGCAAGTGAATGACGTTTTCAAGCTTTCATTTAGTGCGCATGCAGATGGAAGATACTAAACAGAAACTGAGTTTGTGCACTATCCTTGAGGTGGGGATAGTAGGGGAGGATAACTATATGGCTCTGTTCTTGAAACTTGTTGTCCAGGCCTTTCCTTCAGAGAAGTGGTGCCTTGTTAAATGCAAGCTGCACAGATTCTGGACTATGTTGTCCAGAATGAGGAGTTGTATATTTTTCTACAGTTTGGTGTTTGCTTTAACTTTTGCATATTTAGATCTAATATTCTGGTAACACAGGAGACCCTGTGGTATTAGGAACCAGGAAACCAGTACTGTTTCTGAGTTGTATATAGTAGAATATTCTGAATGTTAAGAATATGTAGATATCCCTAATGTAAGGATACCTGAGTTTTAAGACAGATGGTTAAGTGCTATTCAGCCTAACAGACAAAGGCAAGAGACAGAAGCAGTAAGAAACCACACCTAGGTACAAATCTAGCAAACAGGCATTCAGAAGCACAATGCCAAATGTCAGAGAACCACTGGAGGAAGCCCACAAAGCCATGAAGAGGTTCAACCAGGTGTTTTTAGGTGAGAAGAAGGGCAGAAATGAAATTATCAAAGAGAGAAAACATCACATGAAGTCAAAGTGGGCTTGTGGGAATTACTGTGGGGCTCATAGAAAACTAGGAGTATTTAGAGAAAGGGCCAAAGGCAGGAAAACGGAAAAATCAAGGTGTATAGGGGAAGAACCAGCCCAGTGAAGTAGAAAAAAGGTGAGATACACTGTTCTGCAAGCTGCTGCTCAGCACACCTGTCTGGCCAAACTGCATGCCTGATCAATAGAGATGTTCTTCATATTAAGCACATCCCTTGCTACCTTCTGTTTCTTTTTTGTAAAGCCTTCCCACATCAAAAAGCTGGGCTGATAGATCAGAGCTGCTTTTGAACAAGCCTTGAGTAAGACTCTGCTTTGTTTTATGAACTCTAGTGCATCGTGCTGAGTTCAGGTTCTTGATAGTCTTCTGTGCTGATTAATGTTTTGCTTGTTATAAGCTTTCAAGAGCTTCTGAAGTACCAGTGTGTTAACTGACTGATGAACTGACAATACAAACTTTAATCCACCCTGCTTCTTTAGCCTTATACTTGATGATAGAAGAAACAGCTGAACCTGATATAAAAACACATCAAAGCCATATAACTCAGCGAACACATTTTGTAACCAGTCTGTTTCTCAGAAGCAATAAGATTAAGTGGATCAGCTGGCATCCTCTGTGCCTGGTGAAAAGAAGCTTATTTAAATTAAGAAGGCCAGGGAATTTGTGCCTCAGTCCAGACAGATGAGTTCCACAGAAGACTTTGACATTGTGCAATATAACAGTGGATTTTTAATCTCAAAGGTAAGAAATATAAGTCAGTCTTGTATAGCTGTCTAAGACTGAAATACTCAAGGGCATTCTTCCCTGAGAGGAAAATAGTTCATAATAAAGCATCCTAATACTAAACTGACTTTGAATGCAGAATAGGAATGATAAAAGTCCAAAGGAAAAAAAACGAAAACAAACAACTAAGGCAGATATGGTCCTTGGGATGGACCTAACATTTATTGAGACCCTTCTGACCTTTGGAGACTTAGACAAGTAGACCTTGTCTCCTCATGAAGTTTTATAAACATAGGGGTTTATATCTGAGGGTTTGTTGTCTGACTGCCTCAAAAGTGGAAGTTTCCTTCAGTGGTGGGATGTCTTCCCACTTTTCATTTTTGGAGTTTGAGAAACAGAGGGCTGACTTCAATTGCCTTTTTTTCCCCATTATACCATGCAAAGAGCAAGATTTTTCAACTGTGTTTTCCCTTTCCTAATTTACCATGCAGACAGCTGATTTTGATAACATTTGTATATTATGTCCCTTCAGATGGAAGGGCCTGTGAATACAGAGTGTCTTATAATGACTCTCTTCCAGACAGCATGTCATTAAGTCAGACAGAGAGCAGTTTCAATTTCCTTAATGTTTGCTGATGCTGTTTTCCTGTGTGTATGTGCATTTGCATAAAATTCCACTATTCAATTTCAGTTTTAATTTTCCTCATTAGCAATCAACAGTGATTTCAAAATTCACATTCTTGTCAGGTTTTTGAAAAATAATCTCAACCACATTTTTACTGAAGAGTCTTTCCTCCCATGGATGCTACCAAGTCATTTTCCAATGGTACTAAATGAGGTAGCTGATTATAATAAATTTGGAGGAAACATTGATTCCCTCGAGGGTGGAGAGGATTTACAGAGATATCTTGATAGATTGATGCACTGGGCAATCACCAACCATAGGAAATTTAAGAAGCACAAATTCCAGATTCTGCGCCTGGGATGGTGTAATCCCAGATTATTTATAGACTGAGATACTGCTTGAGCGCAGCCCTGCAGGAAGGGATCCAGGAGGTTTTTGTTGATGGCAAGCTCAATATGAACAAACAATTTGCTGCAGTGGCCAAAATGAGCAACTGTCTCATTGAGTGTATTAAGCATAGCATAAGTAAACTATTAAAGGAAGTGGTTGGGCCATTATATTTAGAATAGATGCAATCTAACTTCAAGTCTCTGGGCAGCATTGGGATCCACAGCATAAGAAGGATATCAAAATTAATGTTTTCAAATTAAGCTAATACTGAAATTCAAGGCTGGCCAGAACTCAGCACAGAGTAAATGTGGTAGACGTGTTCTTACTGTATTTGACCTTTTCCCTTTCAGGCAGGTCTGTGACCTGGGATGTGACTGCAGTAGATCTTCCTTAAGAAGTCTCTGAACTGTCTTTTACAAGCTATGAAAAATAAAATTAACTCCTATAATATATAACAGGTACAGCAATGGAAGCCAGGACATATGTCTTAATCTTGTCAGCAATAAGGGTAAAATTTTACTCTCCTGTTGGGTTAAAAAGAGAAATGTGATGGTAGTAAGAGCTTTGTGATGCACAATTTTTTCTCTACAGTTTCATTTGTGTGAGTAGTGGCTTATCCCCTTGTGTACATGGAAGCTTTGGCATTTTATCCTGCCATACTTGACACATTTTTCTGTTGCCAGATATCCCCCTCTGCCCTTCAGTCAGTGCCATTATGTTGAGAGACTCTCTCCAGCCTCTTAAACTGCAGTCCCAGCACTGCTGAGTGCTGCCAGGATTCCTGAGAGTCATACGGCTCCTGTATGGGCTTCATCACTGCTTTCCCAGCACCCGGTTAGTGGCTTTGTTACTAATTTCCCATCTTTCTAACCATGGAAAGAGGAAGCCAAGGAAGGCTAGTCTGCAGTTACTCCTTTCACACTATAAATACCAAAGTCATTATTTGATTTCTAGTGTTTTGATTCCAGGTGGCACTAAGAGTGCTACCGCTAGACTGGAGGTGATGTTGTTCGCTTACCTCTCATTAGTCTTTGTCTCTTTGCTGTCCTCAACTCTGGGTCTGCATGCCTGACTGTGAGGGCTCCATACACACCTCTCATGAGGTTCAGCCATCTCCAAGGGAAGAGACCCTGCAGTGTCTTTGTGCTGCAGGTTAAACTGCCATCTTTTTAGGTTATTTTTATTCAAAATAATAAAGTCTGAGTGGTTAGCTAATGTGTCTACCAATGTTTGTACCTCCCTTATGTGAGCTTTTTAAAAGGCATTTTTCTCAGATGGATTAGTACTTAAATATTTTGTGGTATTTTATTTTAAATTAACTATTCTCAGAAGGAATATCAGATATGTGCTGTAACACTATGCTGTTACACAAGTGTATACATCATAGTAAAAAGTTCCATTGAGCATTATACATTGAACCTTCAGAGCCTCAAAAGCACTGCTTTCAGAGCCAGGTTCTCAGCAAAGTCAGTGGATTTCAGTTGGGGAAAATGGGAAATTTCCATCCCAGCCATAGCATCTGCTTCATTCCTATTATGTCAGGAACTATATAGCCCATCTCCATTACTTTGCTTCTTTCATTGTCTTCTGTGATGCTGAAATATGACTCAATGTAGAGGCTACTTCTTACTGAAACAAAAGGTTAGGATCTGTCCTAGTAAAAGCTCAAAAATAGCTCAACCTCTCTGAGCTCAGCATGTTCTTTATTTCTCTTCATTCAATCAGGTGGTGGAGTGCTGCTGGTTGAATTCCTTCTGAATGAAGAACAGAGTGGGCCTTTAGAAACCCAACTGTATTTGATTAATATGTTGGTCCAGACAGAAGGAAAAGAGCAAACAGGAGGAGAGTACAGCAAGCTCCTTGAGGCAGCTGGCTTCACAATGATCAAGAGGTCTAGAAAACTGTGTTGCTGTTCCAGCAGGGAAATAATTCCCTCTTCTCTCTTCTACCGTCTTGCATATGTAAGTGGGAAAATGAAATAAGCCATCAACTTAGTTTTTAGTTAAGGCAGTCAAATCTTTCCTAAGCTGATGCACTGTCAGTAGAATCACTGACTGTTGAGCACATTTGGATTGTGTGTCTGAGTGTGGGAAAAATAAATTAGCACCTACTCCATAAGAAATTGCCCATGAAAGAAATATGCCAAGGAGAGCTTATACTTACTTATCTGTTCACAGTGTCTGCTTCAGGTTTTACCACTATTTTTTCTGAGTTTAACACAGTACTTGACAAAGACAAATTTTAATTTGTACTCTGTTTGTTTCCTGGAAAATAAAACTGTTCACTGTAGTGGGTTCCCCAGTTTCTTCACATTCCTTGAGGACTGATGTAGCACAGAGAAAATTCAAATTCCTTGTTGACAAGTCACTTTTGAGTCTGCAATTCTGTCCTAAAATGTAGGAATGAAAGTACAGATAATTATCATTGACATAGGAAATTTTAAAAAACAACCTAGCAAATGAAATATTTCTCCTTCCTTTGCTACAGTCTGTGACATGCATTGGTGCAGGGTATAGAGCAGCATTCACACAAGGCCTGGACAGGGTTAGCAATGTGATTTGTTATTAGAGGAGTAAACATACTCCTTGCATATTCACTTTAGGGTTTAAGTACTGGATTTCTGGATATCAATAGCCAACACAACAGGTTTCGTGAGGAAATTTGCTCCTGAAGACAGATTTTTTCTAATCAGAAACTGAACAGAGGTGCAGGGTCACCTTTTTCTGAGGATCTTCTCACCTGTGGAAAATGTGCTTCATAAAAAGAGTTTCTCATAGGTGAGGAATGGGCTTGGTGGAATAACTCTAGACTGAATTTTGTTGTGATAATTTTGGGGGATGAAAACTTTGGTAGGAAGTGATCAGTTCAAGGGCAAGACAGTGCCCAGTGTTCATGGAGAAGCCAAGCCACCAGAAGGTCTAGGGCAAGCTGATGAAAAATGATGCTGAATTTCCTTTGTATTTCACAACAATATCACAACAATATATGGAATATCACAGTTGACAGTTCTGGACACAGTGTAATGTGCCTATTTAGAACAGGGTATGAAGTAAAGTATGTTTTCTTGTAATGAGTTCACGTTGGGCAGTAAATAAGCAACAGATCCATTGCATGCTGAGTCCCTGCCCCCAGCAGTGTGAGAGAATGAATGAGGAAAGGCAAGAAAGAACTTCTAGGTCATTACAAATACAGTTCAATAAGTAAAAGAAAGAGGCAGAAAAAAAAACCCAACCCAAATAATAGCAACAACAGCAGCAACAAAAGCAACAAAAAACTAAAAACAAAACAAACCCACTACTCCCCACCAAACAAACAAACAAACCCCCAAAGAAACAAACAAAGATAGAAACAAAGAAAGAAACAAACAAACAAAAAACCCAAGGGGTGAAAAGGCAGTCACTCACCACTTCCCACCAGCAGATTGATGCTCAGCAACTCTCAGCAGCAGCTGCCTAGGAAAGACTACCCACAGTTTTTATTACTGAGCACGAAGTTTCATAGTATGGGATATCCCTCTGGTTGGTTTGGGTCAGCTGTACCTGCTATATCCTCTCCCAGTCCCTTGTTCACCTCCAGCATACTCCATGCAGGGTCAGAATGTGAAATAGAGAAGACCCTGATGCTGTGCAAGTACTGCTCAGCAATAACTAAAACACCCCCATGCTATTAGCAGTGGCTTGGTTACAGATCTAAAACAGACCACTGTATGGGCTGCTGTGAGGAAACTTAGCTCCATCACAGGCATTCTCAGTACGGCGCAGATATAGGTTAAGTAACAGTTTTAAGCAAAAAATCAGCTGTCTTGAATAATGGGTCTCTGACATACTAAGCACAGGAAGAGTGCCAGAAGGGAAGAAGACCAAAAAACCCTTGAACTTTGCATAGGAAAGGTAAGGTGGAATCCCAGCCTTGCAGGATCCTGGGTGTCTTATTATACATCGAATGTTTCTGTAATGGTTCAAGAATTGTACTGTTCACTGCCTGAGTACAAAGCCATAATTATATGTATGTTTTCCCTTGGAATTCTGCTGTTATACTTTTGCATGTTTAAAATATAAGTGTGTTAAATAGGATGCAAACACATTGTCATCAAATTTATTTGTGTTTGAAGTAATGACAGTGTTAGTCGTGAAGCAAAGGAAGAGTTAAGACTAGTTTATATTTGAGATACATATTCTGTATACTCTATATGTCTGTAAACAGGATAAAACTTTGAAATACAAATTATTACAAAAAAAGTCTTTTGTTATGGCTTTCTAACCTTGAACTTTTGTGCCTAGTTTATGCTCCATTAATTGGAGTCAGAAGCCATCATCGCACTTGCCACTAGATGTTGCTGTTGCTGTGCTTGTCTGTGAAGAGGCATCTACCATGGTTATGAGGAGATCAGTGAGCTCAGTGCAGTCATTTGCGATCACAGACCAGCTGCCATGTAAATTGCATAGTTTAGGTATTGGGAGTCAAGGTAGAAGTGGCTAAAAAGCCTCTGCACCCAGTTCTCAATAAATGGAAACCTGTTTTTGTCACACAGTTCTCATGCCTGCAAGAAGGAGCTAAGCCTTCTCCCTTTTTTTGTGCAGCAATGGTTATGATAGCGTGAGTCCATCCTTCCTTACTCGAGCAGAACATAGGGCCCTTCTTCACAGCAGGTTGTGCCTGTCTGACAGGGATGGGCTGTAAAGCCCTTTTACATTACCACAGGAAAACCAATATTGTGGTACATGGCCTTTACATTTAATTTCTTCTAATTACTCTGAAAATAAAAGCATCCTTGCAAGAGCAGATCCAGGTTACAGTGTGGGGTTGATGCTTCTCAGCTGGTGCTGCCTGGTGGGGGACAGACAAGACCACAGGGATCCCAGGGTCCCACACTGGCACAGAGAGACATCAGTGGCCAGTGTGGGTCATCACCTGTCCTAGTGTGGGTCACTGCCTGTCCCTGGCTGAGTGGGGACTCTGATGGTACCCTGCAGCAACCATCAGATTAAGCCCCGCCAAGATCATGCAGGTGCAGAAGTCACTAGAGGGTCTCCTCTAGTATGTGTCATAGGCATTGTCTAGCCATGATGCTCACCCTGTTTTTCCATGGGTCCGGTCATACTAGAGTTCCCCTACTGTACAATCAACATATTTACTGTAGACAGTGACCCATGTGATACAACTGGAATATTTTAGAAATTTTTCTTCAACTCTCTATACCCACAGTAGCCTGTGATGAGCCGAAAGTGTACATCATTTGCTCATGTCTTTGAATTCATGTTGTGTACACGTCCATGCTTTATGTGTAAGACTTTGTCTCCCACAGTAGCTGAGGTCATGTTCCTGCATTCAATAGCAGCATGGACAGACATAAACTAGATTTTTTTTTACTTTTGGACAATTTCTGATGTTTTTCAAAGGCAAAAAGCATAACTGGAGGTGGAGACTGTGAAGAAACTGTGTTTTTCCCTGGCTCAAACAGATGCCAGTTATGGTGGTTTGACCTTGTCTAGCGGCTAACCATAGCCAAGCTCATTGCTCATTTGCCCCCACAGTGGGACAGGTGAGAGAATATGAAGACAAAAAGTGCAAAAACTCATGAGCTGAGATAAAGACAGTTTAATAAGCTAATGTAAGAGGAAATAAAAAACAAACAAGTAATGTAAAGGCAGTAACTTACTGCCTCCCACAAGTAGATTGATTCCTAGCCAGTTTCCGAGCAATGACTAGCTTTCCTAACCACCCACCCCTCAGTTTTTATTTCTGAGCATTTAATTATGTGTCATGCAATATCATACTGGTCAATCTGGGTCAGCTGTACAGCCTACTCGCTGGGGGAATAAAGTGGGCAAGAGAGGCTGTTTTGAGGCTGTGCAAACACTGTTCAGAAATAACTAAAACAGTGGTGTGTTATCAACATTGTTTAAATCATAGAACCAAAATACAGCACCATACAAGCTGCTAGGAAGAAAATCAACTCCATGCCCAAAAAACTCAGTATATCAATTTAAAAGAAAATTCCACTGAGATTCAAGGTCATGATTTGGTATTGCCAGTTAAATGTCTGAAAGATTAGTGATTTGTGTCTAAGAAAATGTCTTCTCTGCTTTCTTTCATTCCTGAGCCTTCATTGTGGGTGGTAAACAAAAGCACTTAGTGGGAAGACACATTTTTATTCTGTGTATATGATGACCATGTTAAAGTTCAGGCTTCTAGAGTAATGTGTGTCTGAGAACCTTTCTTAATTTCTAAATACCTTTTAATTCCCTTATTCAAGGAAAAAAAATCCTGAAAACTCAGTCTAGGTACATGTTAATAAATAACAAATCAATGCTAAATAAAAGAGGAAATAAAATTTATTCTTCTAAAGCAAGATTTTGGTGAATCTAAATAATGACTTTCAAAGTGTGGGTTTGAAAACACTTCCCCTGTGCCTACCTTCTCAGGATGAGCTATTTATATTTATGTAAATTGAATTTAAACTAGTCTCATTTTCTTAAAACCTTGACTGAAACACCTAATTCTCTGAGCACCGAGATGTACATCAGGGACATTCTAGAACTGATCATACACACCTGGAACTTGAACCTTGCAGGGTAAGATAATACAAGACTACTGAAAGATCTGGTGCAGAGGGTAGTATAAGCATTGGGAAGGAGACCAATGCCAGACAAGGCCACGCCAATGATGAGTAACTCTCATGGGGCAACGGAAACATGGAACTCAGCCTGGACATGCTGTTCTTTGCTTTCCCAGCTTCTTCATGGAAGCAATGCATCCTGTTTGTACAAAGAAGGCATATTAAAAACAAGATAGGGAGTGGAAGTGTGGTTTTGAAAGACAGTAGTCTGTCTGCTAGGTTCATTTAGGGTTTGGGCTAGGGATAGTGTTTGGGTTGAGAGAAAAAGAGCCTAGAGCTCCAGGTGAGGTGGGTCTGGAAATGGGCTGTCAACAGGAATGATTGGCTGTAAAGGGAACTTGTCTGCAAGAGGTTTTTGATCATGATAATGGCTTGATGACTTTGTTGAAGACTCAGCTCAAACTTAAATTCTTGTCTTTCAGTTGATGTGCAGACTGCAAGGTTGGCATTTCCTCTACATCTGTTGACAAAGTCTTATAATTCTCTTTTCCTTCCACCAAGGCAGATGATGGAAATGTATTACTACTCTTTCCTCATTTGCCTTGTAGATATGAAAGATTGTTTTATGATGTAAGCAGACATTTCAAATCTGACACTTTTCTTCTGAATGACTTTTCTTGTTTATGAGCTTTTTGAGAGAAGTTTCAGATCATCTCAATTTATCTTTTGTGTCATTCTGCCTTAAATATTAAAATTTACTTTTAGGCCAGAAGCTGCTGTTTACAGTGTTGTCAGTCTTAACTGCTCAAAGATTACGAAGGCCTGCAAATCATGAGATTTATTTATTTAAAAGTGTATTGAAATTTCAAACATTCACATTTATGAGACTCTAGGACATGTTTTTCATGTTTATGAGCATCTCTGCACAGATACACAGGCAAGAGACTTCTCTGTCCCTCTCTTCTATTGAAAGATGATATTTTACTTGGTTGTGATTCTCTGGCTATGAAGAAAAACCTCCAACTAGGTAAAAAAGAAATTAAAACTTAAGAGGTAATGAAAGCAGAGAAGTAGTGGTATATTCAGCATTGTTTGAAGTGAATTCATCTCATCTGAACCTCTGAAAATGGTCCCTGATGTTCAAGGCACTTCAAGGTACTATTTTTCAAAATTCAAAAAATTTTTCGTGTCCTATTTTCCTGCAAGGACTAGAAAGCAAAGTGAGGATGACTGGCAGATCCAGAGACATCAGATAATCTTATCTGTAGTGTGTTTAATTCAATAACAGATGCTTTTCTCAAATGCATGTTCACTTCAGTGAGCCGTTGAACTCAGTAATAAACAACAAAGCACGCTTAAGAAGTCTTTACAAAAGCTATTAACCTCATGGGGCTAATCTCTCTGTGCTCTCATTATAACCAGAGGAGATTGAATGAATTAGGTACAGTAGGAGTCTGAACTTGCAGCCAACTGCAAGAGCCTCCTTCTCCCTTGGTCATAGGAGGAGCATAGGAAAAAGTAGCCTCAGAAGGGAAAAGTTGGGCAATTGTCACATTCTGTGATAGGCATAAAATTAAATCACAAGGCTATAATGGTCTTTCTTATCCTAACAAATAACAGGACTTTTTCATGGCCCACTTATACCTGAGCAGGATCTCTCCCTGTAGTGATTGAAAGGATAATTGCAGGAGTTGGGGCAAGTGCTTTCAGGGAGTTCCCTCTCAAGCTGCAATCCCTGTGCAGTGTTCCCTACCTGCGAGTTATGTGGCATGAAGGTGACTTTGCCAGGAGCTGCAGCCTGTGAGTAATGTGTTCTGAATGCTTGCTCACTTCCCAGACAAAGCAAAGTGTTACATCCTAAAACAGCCAGGCACGAACACAAATAATGAAATGAGGCTGACCTAACAGCCAGCAGGGATGTTTGGGGCTGACTCATGTCTTTGCCAATTCTGCACCCCCACCACCATCCCCCACCCCGAAAATAAAACAGTTCAGAGAAATTATTTTGTTTATTTGAGGGTACCAGTAATATTATTTTCATGCTGAAAAGTTGCCTGAAGGAAGTGGTGGTATCTGTGAATTATTTACCCTTTTAAGTGAATGAATTGTGTCTAAATGCAAAACCTCCTCAGTTTTTACCAAGGAAATGTTAATTTACTCTTGGTTGAGGACCACTACAAAAATCATCCCATGTTATTTACTGGGAGAAAAAAAATCCCCCACATGTGTGCCTGCAAGATCTCACAAGCTCTTCCTTCCCACAATGGACTCACAACATGAAGCCCATCTCAGGGTCTTCCATATTTGTAATTCCTCTCCTGTTATACCCTTTCCAACCATGCCATTGTCTCTTATGGCCCTTGCTGTGTGAAGCCCACTGTAAAATGTCAGATATTTAGGGTATGGAGTTGTCACTTCATGTGCTTGTCAAACACCCTGCTTGCCCATGAATTGCTTTATCTCAAGATAAAGTGTTTGATCTCAGGATGTGGTCTCAGTCATGAAGACCTTTACACTACAAAGAAGAAGCCTTGTCAAAAAACTGAAACAAGGTGCCTTTGATTTCTATGACGAACCCGGAAGTGTGCAAGGAAGTAAATGCAGAAAAGGAGGCAATATCAGGGCATGCCTGTAGACTACCATTTGCTGATATTGCTGCTTTGTTCCCTGAATTTGCAATAGATTAGTGATAGTCAATATACTGCAGCTGCTTATATAAGCCATATTGAAGCTTGATGAGTCAAAGAATTCCTGTCTCAGTAATTCTGACCTTGTTTTCAGTAAGTGCAAGAATGGGGCATTTTGATTCATCAGACCTAATTCCCTAAATGCAATGCTTCTGTAAGTTAATTCATTACAGTAGGAAAAGGCCAATGATGTGGACTAACCACAATGGTGTCTTTACTGTGAAGCTTTTGTAGAGAGAGCTCAGAGTCCTTTCTATTCTTTTGGATGCTGAAATTATTCTGATTTAAAGACATCAGCATCTTTATAGGGAAGATGAATATCAGCTTGGATGGATGAGCTTAAATTAAAACTCTACCACCTCTCCTTCAAAAAGCTGCTTTAATGTTTTTGGTTTTGGTTTTTTGTGCATGCATTCCAGTATTGAGGATCTGAAAGAGCCTGAAGCAAAGTTGTGCTGGGCAGATCAGCGACAGGGTAATCCCTAGGTGCTCTGCATTTAAGAGAGAGGCACTGAGTTGCCCACAGTCTCATCAGAGACTCTTCCCATTTTTCTTGATAGACAACAAACACTGTGAAGAAGACCTGTTCCCTACATGGGGAACACACACGTGCTTAGCAGAACCAAGTTGCTTTTTTTGTTTATGAGGACATTGTTGTGTGAAGAGCAGCCACCCTTGGCAAGGTTTCTGCTAACAATGGGGATAAACATCAAGAAAAACCTGCCTTTTCAGAGATCTTTCCGTGTAACAAGTAGTTTCCTGTCTGTAGAGAAATTAAAACCCTGTTTACACCATCATTTCCATGCTTCAACAGGGATTTCTGGTGACAGACACCTTTTTATGTTTGGAGTCTTTCAGCTGTATTTTTGCCTGCCATTAATCTTTCAATGCATCTATTCCAGCAATAGACACACTGGCATCCTCCCAGCAACCTTTAACTGTCCTTGCAATCAGCGTAACTGGTTTTAGCAGAACTTTGATTGAGGAATGTATTGAGGGAGGCTCTTACATATGGTTGAATAGTACAATAAACAAGATTGTCACTAAGAGTATTGCTGTTAATCATCATCATCATCATCATCATCATCATCATCATGGCTAGGCTTCGCGAACGAAGATTTGAGAAGGGCACTACCCACGCTTGCTGCAAGCGTGCTGGTGGCTAAAAAGGCTGATACGGGATAGGCAGGTCCGGTCACAAAAGGCACAGCGGAACGTCTCCCTAGGTGACATTGGCAAGGAACGGTTCTTTCTGTGTTGTCTTTTCTCCTCAAGACTGACTCTCCGTGCATTCTCAAAGGAAGCAGCAGCGTCGTGAATGGTGTGTCTCCATGAATCCCGATTGGAGGCCAGAGTGGACCACTGGTGGCAGTCAATATGGCCAAGGCTGAGGTGTTGTTTCAGGGAGTCCTTGTATCTCTTCTTTGGGGCTCCTCTCTTGCGGCAGCCGGTGGCGAGTTCACCATAGAGCACAATCTTCGGAAGGTGGTAATCCTCCATCCTGGAGACGTGCCCTGCCCAGCGCAGCTGCGTTCTCATCAGCATGGCCTCGATACTGCTGACCCCTGCCTGTTCAAGAACAGACACATTGGTCACGTAATCAGACCAGTGGATGTTTAGGATTGAACGGAGGCAGCGCTGATGGAAGTGTTCGAGAAGCCGCAGGTGGTGGCGGTAGATGACCTAGGATTCAGACCCATATAAAAGAGTAGACAGTACAATGGCTCTGTAGACACTAATCTTTGTACTTTTCTTCAGGTGTTTATTGGACCAGACTCTTTTATGGAGTTTTCTGAAGGCTCTGTATGCCTTTGCTAGCCTGTTATCTATCTCTTTGTCAATCTTACCGTCTGAGGAAATGATACTTCCCAGATAGGTGAACTGCTGGACTGACTTAAGCTCTGAATTGTCTATGGTGATGTGAGGATGATGGAAGACTTCTTGAGGTGCAGGTTGGTAGAGAACTTCCGTCTTCCTCAGGCTGACTTCCAGCCCAAAAAGCTCAGCAGCCTCTGCAAAGCAGGATGTTAAGCGCTGCAGAGCTGCTTCTGTGTGAGCAACGAGGGCGGCATCATCAGCAAAAAGCAGCTCGCAGACAAGGTGATTCAGGGTCTTGGTGTGGGCCTTCAGTCGCCTTAGGTTGAATAGGCTTCCATCGGTACGATATCGGATGTAGATGCCATTTTCTTCATTGAGGTCTGCTGTAGCTCTTTGGAGCATCATGCTGAAGAAGATTGTGAATAGAGTTGGTGCAAGAACGCAACCTTGTTTCACACCATTGGTTATTGGAAAGGGCTCAGAGAGTGCATCGCCATATCTGACTTGTCCACGCTGATCCTCATGTAGCAGGATGATCATTTTGAGGAACTTGGGGGGACATCCTAAACGTTCCAAGATCTGCCACAGGCCTTTTCTGCTCAGTGTCAAAAGCTTTGGTGAGATCAACGAAGGTTACATAGAGACCTTTGTTCTGTTCCCTACACTTTTCTTGCAGTTGTCTGAGAACAAACACCATGTCTGCGGTGCTCCTATTGGCTCTGAAACCACACTGGCTTTCAGGTAGAAGATCTTCTGCAATAGTGGGTCCTAATCTGTTCAGAAGTATTCTTGCAAGGATTTTACCAGCAATGGAGAGCAAAGTAATACCTCGGTAATTTGAGCAGTCTGATTTTTCTCCTTTCTTCTTGTACAGGGTGATGATGACTGCATCACGGAGATCTGGTGGTAGTTCCCCTTGTTCCCAGCAACGCACAACAAGCTCGTGGAATTTGGCATGGAGTGCTTGACCTCCATGCTTCCAGATTTCAGGTGGAATTCCATCAACCCCAACTGCCTTGCCAGGTTTCACCTGTTGCATGGCCTTAAGTGTCTCTCCAATAGTAGGGGCTGCATCCAATTCATGTTTCACCGGTTGTTGTGTAATGTGCTGAATTGCTGAGCCTTGGACTACACGGTTGGCACTGAAGAGAGTCTGAAAGTGCTCAGACCATCGGTTCAGGATGGAGGTTTTATCTGTTAGAAGCAGTTGACCATCTACATTGAGTAGGGGGCTTTGAACCTGGTGTGTGGGTCCGTACACTGCTTTCAGGGCCTTATGGAATCCTCTTTGGTCACCCAAATCTGCACATAGTTGTGTCTTTTCTGCCAGGTCGAGCCACTATTTGTTCTGGATGTCTCGAAGTTTCTGTTGGAGCTTGCTGCATGCAAGACGAAAGGCGGCTTTTTTATATGGCAAGATGGCTGAGCAAGGTGTGCTTGGTGAGCAGTTCTCTTCTTCTTCAGCAATTCCTGGATCTCTTGATTGTTCTCATCAAACCAGTCTTTGTTTTTCTTGGAGGAGAACTCTAGGGACTCTTCAGAGGACTGCAGGATGCAACTTTTAATAAGTTGCCAAAGCGCTTCAGGAGAGGGATCTATGGGATTATCTTTAAGTCTAGTTTGAAGGTTTCCCTGAAAGCTGTCTCTCACTGTGGCTGTTTGAAGATTGCTGACTTGGAGCCTCCTCCTTGGAATGCCGCCTCTCTTAGGTTTGGGCTTGAAGTGGAGGTTAAGTTTGCAGCGCACAAGGCGGTGGTCTGTTTGACATTCTGCACTCGGCATCACTCGAGTATGACGGACATCACTGACATTTCTCTGTTGTACTAAGATATAGTCAATGAGGCGCCAGTGCTTGGATCGAGGATGCATCCAGGTTGTCTTCAGGCTGTCTTTCTGTTGAAAGATAGTGTTGGTGATGGTGAGCTGCCGTTCTGCGCAAAACTCTAGCAGGAGGCGTCCGTTGTCGTTGCAGTTTCCAACGCCATGCTTGCCCAGGACTCCTTTCCAGGCTTCAGAATTCTTACCTACTCTGGCGTTGAAGTCACCAAGGATTATGATCTTATCATCTGCAGGAACATTTTGGGTGAGGCGGCGCAGGTCTGTGTAGAATTTGTCTTTTCCGCTGGGTCAGCTTGTAGAGTTGGGGCATATACGCTAAAAAGAACAACATGTTGCTTGTTGTGTAGAGGGAGGCGTAAGGACATAATGCGATTGGAATGACCTGTCGGCAGATTTTCAAGTTTGGAGGCAATGGAGTTTTTAATCATGAAGCCAACTCCTGAAAGGTGTCTTTCAGTTTTGGGTTTGCCTGACCAGTAGAGTGTGTAGCCAGCACCATGTTCTTTAAGGCTGCCTTCCTCATGAAGACGAACTTCACTGAGAGCAGCAATGTCAATGTTGAGCCGTGACAGTTCGTGGGCAATTAGAGCAGAAAGACGCTCAGGACGTCCACTATCCCCAGTATCAAGCATGGATCTGATGTTCCAACATGCGAGTGTTAGTTTGAGCACACCTTTGCAGGCAGGTGTATGCCTTTGAAATCTCTTTGTTTTTGTTTGACTGCATGGAAGATGGCGGTTGGCCGCGGTTATCCAACCGGGTGTGGAGATGAGCTTTGTTTAGGCCACCTTTGCTAGGCCCCTCTCCGTGTGGAGCAAGCAGTGCTGTCCCTAGAAAAGGCTGCTTGGTCATTCAGGATGCTGCTGTAAGAGACTGTCATCTCCGGGGTCAAGTCTCTAATGACCCATATCCTGAACTGCCTGCATGCAGGGTTGGGTCTGCAGCTTCCAGCTGCTTCCTATCACCTGCCGTTTTCGACCCTCACCTGTCGCTACAGAGCTTTGCAATGTGGGTGAACCCTTCAAGCCTGCGCAATGGATTTTTTAGGTGAGGCACAGTGTGCGCAGAACTGGCCCCACCCTTTACTCCTAAGGTTCATCTGCCACGGCCTAGCGAGCTTGGACGGTGACAGCGAATACCTCAGGACGTAGGTTTGGTTAGAGTATCCTTCTCTTAGATGGATGGCCTTACAGGGCTAAACGAGCTCCATCTGCCCAGGTTTGGGGTTGGAGTTGTCCTTCTCCTAGGATGGTTGCCAGATGGCTAGCAAGCCCATCCTGTCCATGGACACACTTTGTCTGACCCTTCAGCTGAGACCTGTCTGGCATGAGAGACCCTACCAGCGGCACAAACCACCTCCAGCATAGCTCTCAACCTCATGAGGGCATGCAAGCTTCTCCCTCGTGACAAGGGGGTGTCACCAGAGAAGATTTCTGTTAATAAGCAAGTAACTTTGGACATGTTTTCCACCTGTGAATTTTTAGCTGGTTTGAACTTCCAGCTGTGAAACCAAAGAGCAGTGCCAGCCTTTGAACAACACACAGTAAGCTGTGTGTGGAAAGATCACCTGCAAGACAGACTGAGATAATGCCTTGTGTCAGAGTGTCTTGTTTCCATAGGCAATGATGAGGTTTTGGTTTTGGGTATTTTTGCAATCATGAACGTATTTTCTGATGAAAATATCCACATGATTTTAGCAGAGGCTTTGCTGTCCCTCTAAGCCTATCCAGGTGGCACTGACAAAACCTGTTGGTTTGAGTGATGGCTTGTACCCATTCATTCTGTGTCATTCTTATTTTCTTGGCATCTGACAGGGTTCTTCCTAGAGTGGTAGAATGGGCAAAGCAAATCAGCTTTTATAGATATTTTTGCCCACCCACTAATGTTAAAAGGGCAGAAGAGTGATTTGTGAGTTTAGGATGATGGCTATACAGTGAAGGCAATACCCAAATTTGGACTTTGTGCTGCAGATGGAAGTTTGGATGGAGTTCTTCCCTCCCCTCCCATCACTGATTCCATACCTAAGATCTCCTTGAGCCTTCTCTGTCTTTATATTTTTCAATATCTCAGAGTCTTTGCTGCTCCAGAGAAGGACCAACTCCTCTTATGTGTCTAGAAGGAACATCAGACTTGCTTTTGTGAATGTATAAGCAACATGTCAGGCAACAGAACTGCTCAGGGTAACAGGGCACTGGAATCAGCTCCCCATTGAGTTTCGTGATGCATTGTAACTCTGAAAGCATGATACAGCTCATGAATCACCTTTCTTTTACACCAGTACAGAATATGGCTGGAACATACATCTATAAACTATACAAGTTCAGGTACTGTAAGGAAATATGCAAATTTTTATGTTTCATATATTAAATTTTATGGGAATTACCCCTAAATTCCCAGTAATGAAACTTATCTGAAAATGGAGATTTTGCTGCTTTTTCTGGGGCACAAATTAATTCATCAGACTTAAAGTAGCCATGGTGCAGGAACAAAATTAAATACCTCATAGTATGGAGGTCTCTGCTTTTCACCAGAGGCATTGATTGCAAGTCCATTGCTTTATTTCTTATTTTTTCTTAGTGCTTACTTTGACATTCATTTAATGATTTCAAAATTATTTCCCATGCACTGTTGACTCTGAAACTTCAGAGTATGATTTTCTTCACTTTGTTTATTTTTTCATAACCTGTTTCAATTCGTAGCAAATCTCCCTAATGAAGTTCTACTCGAGGTATAATTCCGTATCTATAGAGCAACTTTGTAATAAGGCTTTTCATTCTTTTTAAAGCAAAATGGAAATTTTAAACTGCTGTGAAAATTTTCTAACTTTGAAACAGGAAAAATCATTGCCCGCTAAAATTCAGAAGCCAAAAACTGAGTGAAAAACTTTTCTTCCCTTCTTAATTTGTTTTTTGATTTCCATAGTCTTAGAGGTTAACATGATGCTCTACAGAACTGGAAAAAATTTTTATGCATATTAGAGCGTCACTTCCAATTTTCTTTGCAAATCCAGGATGTAACATGACATCAATTCCAGTGGTCCGTAATCTCAAAGCTACTTTTGTCACCGCAGAAATTAGAAATATCAAACCTGGGAAGGAGAGAAATATGTGGCTCAATTCTTTATGCTAGTCTGAGAGAAGATAATAAACTAGTCAAAAGTACAACACTGTTGTGCATTCAAAGATAAATTGTAAGAAAAGAATTGAATTATGAATGATTACTCAATTTGTCACCATTTCATAGAATCATAGAATCGATTGGGTTGGAAAAGACCTCCAAGATCATCGAGTCCAACCCTTGGTCCAACTCTAGTTCATTTACTAGATCATGGCACTCAGCGCCACGTCCAATCTGCGTTTAAAAATCTCTAGGGATGGTGAATCCACCACCTCTCTGGGCAGCCCATTCCAATGCCTGATTACTCTCTCTGTAAAAAATTTTTTTCTGATATCCAACTTAAATTTCCCCTGGCAGAGCTTAAGCCCGTGCCCCCTTGTTCTATTGCTGAGTGCCTGGGAGAAGAGACCAGCTCCCACTTGGCTATAACTTCCCTTCAGGTAGTTATAGACAGTGATGAGGTCACCTCTGAGCCTCCTCTTCTCCAGGCTAAACAACCCCAGCTCCCTCAGCCTCTCCCCATAGGACTTGTGCTCCATTCCTTTCACCAGCCTTGTTGCTCTTCTCTGAACCCGCTCCAGCATCTCAATATCCTTTCTGAACTGAGGGGCCCAGAACTGAACACAGTACTCAAGGTCTGGCCTCACCAATGCAGAGTACAGGGGAAGGATCACTTCCCTGGTCCTGCTTGTCACGCTATTTTTGATACAGGACAGGATCCCATTGGCCTTCTTGGCCACCTGGGCACACTGTTGACTCATGTTGAGCTTCCTGTCAATTAGTACTCCAAGGTCCCTTTCTGCCTGGCTGCTCTCCAGCCACTCTGTGCCCAGCCTGTAGCACTGCAGGGGGTTGTTGTGGCCAAAGTGCAGGACTCGGCACTTGGCCTTGTTGAACTTCATCCCATTGGAATCAGCCCATCTCTCAAGTCTATCCAGATCCCTCTGCAGAGCCCTCCTGCCTTCCAGCAGATCAACACTCCCTCCCAACTTGGTGTCATCAGCAAATTTGGTGATGATGGACTCAATCCCCTCATCTAAATCATCAATAAAGATGTTAAACAGGACTGGACCCAATACAGACCCCTGGGGAACACCACTGGTGACTGGCCGCCAGCTGGATGCAGCTCCGTTCACCAGCACTCTCTGGGCCCGACCCTCCAGCCAGCTCTTAATCCAGGAGAGGGTACACTTGTCCAGGCCATGGGCTGCCAGCTTTTTCAGGAGTATATTATGGGAGACAGTATCAAAGGCCTTGCTGAAGTCCAGATAGACCACATCCACAGCCTTCCCCTCATCCACCAGGTGGGTCACCTGATCGTAGAAAGAGATCAGGTTGGTCAGACAGGACCTGCCCCTCCTAAACCCATGCTGGCTGGGTCTAATCCCTTGTCCACCCTGAAGGTGCTGTGTGATTGCACTCAGGATGAACTGCTCCATAACCCTGCCAGGCACGGAGGTCAGGCTGACAGGCCTGTAGTTGCCAGGGTCCTGCTGGCAGCCCTTTTTGTGGATTGGGGTGACATTGGCCAACCTCCAATCATCTGGGACCTCCCCAGAGAGCCAGGACTGTTGGAAGATGATGGAGAGCGGTTTGGCAAGGTCTTCTGCCAGCTCCTTCATCACCCTGGGATGGATCCCATCTGGTCCCATAGACTTGTTAGGATCCAGCTGGCTCAGTAAGTCGGTCACTATTTTCTCCTGGAATACAGGAGGGCTATTCAGCTCCCTCTCCCTGTCCACCAGCTCCAGAGGCCAGTTGTCTTGAGGGCCACCTGTCTTACTGGTGAAAACTGAGGCAAAGTAAGTGTTAAGTACCTCAGCCTTCTCCTCATCTTCCTTAACTATATTTCCCTCCAAGTCCAACAGAGAATGGAGGTTTTCCTTGCCCCTCCTTTTGTTATTAATGTATTTATAAAAGGACTTTTTGTTATCCCTAACTGAAATAGCCAAATTTACTTCAAATTCCACTTTTCTTTCCCTAATTTTTTTCCTGCATGACCTAGCTCTATCTGTAAATTCTTCATAAGTAGCCAGCCCTTTTTTCCATAGTCTGTAAACTTTCTTTTTATCCCCGATTTCTTGCAGAATCTCCCTATTTAACCAAGCTGGCTGTCTTCCCCTCCGGCTGGCCTTTCGGCACACTGGGACAGCCTGTTGCTGTGCTTTCAAAATCTCCCTCTTAAAACATGTCCATCCCTCCTGGACCCCCTTACCTTTAAGGGTTGTTTCCCAGGGTATGCTCTGAATCAGTTCTTTGAATAGGCCAAAATCTGCTCTCCGAAAGTCCAAGGTAGAGGTTTTAATGGTGGCTCTCCTTACATCCCTGAGGACTGAAAATTCTATTATTTCATGGTCACTATGCCCCAGGCGGCCTCCAACCACTACATCATCTACTAGCCCCTCTCTGTTTGTAAACAGTAGGTCTAGCGGGGCCTTACCCCTGGTAGGCTCATTTACCAGTTGATGAAGGAAATCGTCCTCTATACACTCCAGGAACCTCCTTGACTGCCTCTTCTCTGCAGTATGAAGCTCCCAGCAGATATCTGGCAGGTTAAAGTCACCCACAAGAACAAGGGCTGGAGATTTTGAGACATCTGCCAGCTGCTTGTAGAACAATTCATCCCCTTCATCATCCTGGTTGGGCGGTCTGTAACAGACACCCACAAGGATGTCAGCCTTGTTGGCCTTGCCCCTGATTCTGGCCCACAGGCACTCAACCTTGTCACTGCTGACCTCAACTTCAACAGAGTCAAGAGACTCTCTAACATATAAAGCCACCCCTCCACCTCTCCTTCCCTGCCTGTCTTTTCTGAAGAGCTTGTAGCCCCCCATAGCAGCACTCCAGTCATGTGATTCATCCCACCATGTTTCTGTGACAGCAACTATGTCATAGTTTTCCTGCTGCACTATGGCTTCCAGCTCCTCTTGTTTGTTTCCCATACTGCGTGCATTGGTGGACATGCACTTCAGCTGGGACATTGATTTCATTCTCAACTCGGGCTCTATGCCCTTAGGCTTATCTCTGGAGAGCCCGGTTGCCGTCCCTTCCCCCTTCAAACCTAGTTTAAAGCCCTCCTAACTAACCCTGCCAACTTATGGGCTACAGTTCTTTTACCCTTCCTAGATAAATTTAAAAATTAATTTATCTTCCTGAAAAAGCAACTATTAAAACTAGCCTAAATATTTATGTTTGACCATGTTTGATAAGTCCCTTTTAAGAAAATCATAGCATTTTTCTTTAGAAAAATAGCAGTTAATGAAGTTGCCACTGGGTGTAGCTATTGTGTTACTCTCACCTTGGTTGATCGTGTAACAAAGACAGAACTGGGTTTTTTTAAAAGACAGCCCATATAGAAAAATTATTTTTTCCATAATAATTTCAAGTTCAGTGGTGTCTTAGGAGAATGACAGAAATCACGCTAATTATTATCATTCCCTACAGCGGGGAAAGAGTTTGCCATAAACCCATTGTTGGAACCTGAGCATATTTTAATCATTGGACTGTTTAAAAAAATATGTACAGTCATTTTGAGCTTGAGTTTGAAACTGGCATACTGCAGGAGATGTGTCTTTCCCTACTTTGAATAAATTTGATTATGAAATAACAATGATCCGGAGGAGTGGAAAAAATCCACTTAAAGCTAATGAAACCTCGAGAGCATGCAGAGATGTCTCATAAGCAGATTCTGTGTGCCTAGCAGAACTTGTTGTTCTACTCCCACGTGATTAGTGGTTCTCATGGGAATAAAGGCAGCAAAATCAATGGTTTTCTTTCCCTCTCCCTCCTTCCCCAGCATATGGGACACTGAGATATAAGCATTCAGCTGCTCTTTAAATGTTAGCAGACAAAGTAACAGAAGAGTATCACAGGACTAGACCAAAACAACATTGAATCTTCTCAGAACTGTTGAAGTGTTTATTGCTTTTTTACTGGTGCTTATGAGCAAATTTAAAAGGCTGAATTTATGCTGCTTTGCTAACTTTGACCATATTATATATTTAACATTAAAAACATCACTTTTAAGACAGGGATATGATGTAGCAATAAAATCCCTTGAAGAGTGGTAGAAATAAGGACCCTTCAGAGCTTCTGAGATTCTTATTATCAGATGGCAAGAAGAGGGGCATTCCTCCTGTATCAGGGGCTAGTCTGTTCCCTGATCTTCTGCTGCACTGCAAGACATATATATGACTTTGCAGGGAAAGCACAGAAGAGTCACATTTTCTCTGATTTTCTTGTAGGTTACGGAAGCAGATCTTGCAGGATGGAAAATGTGGTGGCACATGTGAAGTCTGGGAGACCCATTGTGACTGACTGTTCCCTGTGCTGTGCCTTCACTTGAAATCATAACTCTCTATTAGGCAGGAATATGGTCTCTGTGGTCATACTGAGGAGCACCAAACATACTTTTGGCTTTAGCACTGAAAGGTTCCATGTTTCAAATTTATTTTTTTTTTAGTGATCTAAAACTGACTTTGGAGCTCTTGAAGCTTCAGCTGACACAGTAGTTTTGTTTCCGGAATACTATAAAACACCAGTAAGAAAATGAATTAACTGTATTGCTCTTTGTGTTTATTAAAGAAAGGAAGCTCTAACCCTGACTTGCACTAACACACAGTACAGCCAGATATTTTCCTGCACCTTCACACTACTCTGTTTGTCTGCAAACCCTTCAGAATTTATACCTATTGAGTGCCAGGGAATGACCTGCATGAGGATGCAGGGAAAGGTCAGACTTCAGGTTAGGATGATATGGAAGGCACAAAAATGACAAATGGATAGTCACTATTCTGGGTCTTAATGAGAAAGATTTCTGCAGCCATTTTAAATTGGCCGTTATTCACTCTGCAATCCAAGTTTATTTGTGATCCATGTTACCTAGGACATGTTAGTTCAATCAAAATAGCCAATCATTCACAGTGAATTATGGAATTCTTTTTCATATAATTTTGAGACAATCAGCTAGAATATCTGTAAGACTCTGACACCTATTAGAAATGTAAAAGTATGTTAAGAATTTTATATTTGACCCACAGAATAATAGAAAATGTGGGTATAGATTCAAAAATTCCAAAAATTAGCTGTGTCCATCAATTTAATAAGGTATATTACAAGATCCCATGCTGGACATATAACACTGGTTATTCCCTATCAGAAGATTGAAAATCAATGTGCAGAAAACATACGATGGTCATAAAAAGCAAAGTGTAACTGCAATGCTATTGGTGAATTATGCTTTGGCCATTTAAAAAATTGTGAAGACAATGAGGCTTTTTGCCTTTTTTCCTGCCCTTATTTGTCTCATTTGGCTCTGCTACCTATTTTAGCCTTTGATCTCTCTGCAGGTGTTAGTCACACTTAATTTTTCCAGCCTCCAAAGTGCCCAGGAGGTTCCTGCAGTTCCTTCTCATTCAATGGCAGCATCAAGTTAGCATGGATGAAGGGAGCAGGTCTTATTTATGCTGTTATGCCATCTTCAGGAGTAGACAGTTTCTGTGATTTTTCATTGTCCCTCCAAACAAATCCTGTTTCCAGGGCTCTGGCTGTGATGACTTTTTCAGTCATGTTGCCTTTTAAGGATATTACAGAATTATGGCACTAAAAGTTACATTGGAGGATAAAGATGAAAGAAAAGGAAAGGAAAAAAAGTATGGTGTTCATAAGGCGAGAGAACAAACTAAAAACCACATTAAAGATAATGAGAATGAAAGTTAAAAAGAATTACTTGTAGCACTTAAAAGAGTACTCCCCTATGAAAAAAGAGGTGGGAGAATTATTGAAGACAAGTTTTCTTAAATCCTGTGTAGCCATTCAGGAATGGTTTCCAAGCAACCAGAATATGCAGATAGCCCCAGGAGTAAGAGGTATTATGAATGCTTGAAGACACAAAGAGGGAGAGAAAGATGAAACAGAGCTGGAATAAGGCTGGAAAGATGCTGGAGTGGAGGGCTCCACTCACACAGCGCCAGTACTGCAGCCAGTGAGGCAGAAGGAGAGCTGCCTCACACTGCGAAGATGCACCAAAAGAAGGAAAATGAAGGAAAGAAAGCATACAGGGAGTGTAAGAACCAGATGAAAAGCGTAAGCTTTGTAGCACTCTTTCAAGACATGCCATTAAAAATGGAATGCATATCTTGCTGTATGTAATTACCTTTATTTTGCAGAAGACTGACATTTACAATTCCCCTGTACTTTATTGTAGCCATTTAGGAAATATCTTTTTAGCTTTTGTTCAGTTCCCTTCTTATTCTGGCAAATCTTTCATTAATGGCTGGATTTAATCACAAAGGAGAAAGATGAGTATCTAAAAAATTAGTGGTTGGCTAGATAAATGGAAAAAAGTGCTTAATTGAGTGAAGTTGATAGAAAACACTGAAAGGATAGTCAAAATAGTTGTAGTTTTGTCAACTAGGGTAAGCTGAATTTGTAGAGTGTGGTTCTGTATACTCAGAACTATTGATTAAAAATTCACAAACCTTCTTATAATCATCCTTGGGGAGAAAAATTTGATATGCTTTTCAGAATCTATAACTTAAGAAGTAACTAACTCCTCCAGGTCACACAATGGCCAGAGAGGTTGTGGAGTGTCCCTCCTTGCAGATGTTCATAACCTTCCTGGACATGGTGCTGGGCTCTAACTTGCGCTGCTTGAGCAGAGGGATTGGACCAGATGATCTTCAGAGATCACTTCTGACCTCAGCTGTTCTGTGATTCTGTGAAGCATAGGAGAGTTCACATAAACAAGTTTTAAGGTGAGAAGATTTACATATTTTCTCTTTGTTTTGACCTGTTTTTCCTAAATAAATGGGCTTCCTGATCTCTCTTTTAAAACTTATGAAGTACAGGACACTGCAGTACTCCGTAAGTCATGGGACTGAAGCTTCCTGAAAGCTTCTTTCAGTTGAATCCAGTAGCAATACAGCTAAACACTTGCACACTGGAGATCCAGATCTCTTCCTTGCTCTGTCTGTCAGAACTTATTTTTGATCTTGAGTTCAATCCAATATTCACCATGAATCTACTTATCTAAGTACATTTTCATCTGGTTTTACTGTAGAAGATTCTCTATGGCAAATTTTCCATCCTTTATGTTATGTAAATTCTCACAGTAAAAAAAAATAAGTAATGTATGTCTTAATACTCATGTACTGAATATCACCACCACCAGTCTAATGACTGCCTATTTTCTTGCATTTTAATGAACAAAATATATCTCTGGCTTTTTCCCCTAAATAAGTTTTTTTTAATATGGGTAACTGCAGTCAGTAGTTATTAGGTGAAAGGATGATCTGACACAAAGAACACAGGCCACATGATTGTTTATCCTTATTTCTCTAGGAAGTGGTGCTAAAATTATTGTTTGCAGCTGTTTTGAAGGAAAATTGGAAACCTGAGACATTATTGTTTGATGCTTTTTGGAGTGCATTTTAGATCTGGATTGTCACCATAAGCCCTCCACATTACAGTTCTTATGGAGAGGGGTAGAAGCTAGAGGAAAATGCCTTCCATTCTCATCTCTTTGTAAAATGTTTGCCAATTACATTGGCTAATGTAACAGAGGCTGAGACCAAAACACAAAATTTGAATGGAAAAGAAGCATCCCAGAGTAGATGGAAATTGCCCTACATCATTCATTGTCTTGTTCTTTGCATGATGCCTTATCAATTGTCTCAGGACCTGTCCCCAATATGAAGAAAATTTAATAATTGTTTTAGTTACTATTTTTTAGCAAAATATCATTTTTCAAAGCTTGTTTTAAGGTAAAAGTCCCAAAGAAAAACCAAGTCAGAATAAAAATCATAGAATTGTTTAGAAAAGATCTTTAAGATCACAAAGTCCAACTGTATACCCATCACTGCCAAGTCCAGCACTAACCATGTCCCTAAGTGCCACATGTGCGTGCCTTTTAAATAACTCCAGGGGTGGTGACTCAGCCTTCCCTGGGCAGCCTATTCCAGTGCATGGCAATGATTTTTGTGAAGAAATGTTTCCTAATGTTCAATCTAAATTTCCTATAGTGCAACTTGAGGACATTTTCTCTTGTCCTGTCACTAGTTACCTGGGAGAAGTGACTGACACCTACCTGGCTACAACCTCTTTTCAGGTAGTTATGGAAAGAGATAAAGTTCCCTCTGAACCTCCTTTTCTATAGTCTAACTCTCAGGTTCTTCAGTCACTCTTCATAAGATTTGTGCTCCAGACCCTTCACCAGCTCCACTGCCCTTTTGTGGACTCTCTCCTGTACCTCACCGTCTTTCTTGTAGGGGGCCCAGAACTCCCCAGATCCCTCTGCAGAGCTTTCCTACCCCCCAGCAGATCAATGCTCCCTCCCAACTTTGAGCCATCTGCAAACTGACTGAGGGTGCACTTGATCCTCTTGTCCAGATCATTGATAAAGAAATATCTTTAAACAGGAAAACCACTGGTGATTGGCCACCATCTGGATGTACCTCCACACTCACCACCATTTTCGGAGCCTGGACACCCAGCAGGATTTTTACTCAGTGAAAAGTAAAGTGTTTGGTACCTTTACTTACCGTATATAGCAATTTACCTTTATTTACTCACAAGTTTTTCTTCTAGTGACCACGAACAGCTAATGGACCATTGCAACAGGTAATGGAAAACATAAATCTCACTCTTCTTTGATGTATCTATAATGTGTATCTAGACAATGATTTACTTACCAAAAAGCATTCAGCCTCTCATTAATTTTTTTTAAAGTCCAAGGATTCTGTAATAGATATTCTTGAGTAAATTTGTGATGGTCAGCTATTATTTACATAGGTTGTTAACTTGTTAATGTAGTATTGGGTTTCCATCTCAATTTCCTACTAGTTCCCTACCTGTGAGTAAGAAGCTTTGTACAGCCACTGTAGCTTATACAGCTCCGTTCCGGGGGTGATGTATGATAGACATTTCACTAAAATGCAACAAGAACACAGAAGTGGCTGAGCTGTATACAAGGTGCTTCAGCAGCAGGCTCCAAAATTAAGGGAATAATTTGGGAGAACAGCTAAAAATTATTCTGAATATATACTGAATATATACTTACTGAATCCTTTAAAATGAATCAGAAAAAAAAGATTTTGCTTTATAAAAATTAAATTAATATAGACCTGATTCTCCAGTGCGTCATCTCATTTTTTTGTTGATAAAACCTCATAGACTTGAGTAGAGTTAAACCAATACACAGCTAAAACAAGGAAGGTGAGAGCTGGGCTCCTCTGAGTTTTGGGAAGCATGCTGCACTGCAGTGCCTGATCTGCAGCATTGAATTTTTAATGCAATAAAGCACTCAGGTCAAACTGCCTAATCCAACACCCTCATCCCCTTTTTTAATTATAGGTAGTATTTTCCTCATACAATTTAGAGAGAGGCAGTTCAATGCCTCCCTGATACCCAGTCCCGTCGATCTTGGAAGCTGAGCAGGGTCATCCCCGGTTAGTACTTGGATGGGAGACCTCCTGGGAATACTGGGGGCTGTAGACTCTAGTCCTGAGGACCTCACTGTCACTGTCCAAGCTTGCTCGGCTGTGGCAGAGGAACCTTAAAGGGTGGGACCAGTTCTGCGCACGCTGTGTCTCACCTAAAAAATCCACTGCGCAGGCTGGAAGGGCACACCCACGTGGGGAGAGCCCTTCCCAAATCTTCGTTCGCAAAGCCTTAGCCATGATGATGACAATTTAGAGAAGCAACATTTCAACTGAGAAAAAAATTGCAGAGGAAGTCTTGTATTTATTGCAAAAACATGTAGTTAGTTTGAAGCTGATAATGATTAAACATGATTTAAAATATGCTGGATTTTTTATATTATTATGTAAAAAAAGAATTTTGAGTAGGAAAATCAAAAGGCTGGGAAGAATAACAGGAAAATTGGAAAAAAAAGCTCACAGAGTCAAAAAGCAGTCAGACTGGGGGAAAAAATCCAGAACCCCAAAAAAGGTAGTGCATTTTATCCACCCTTAAAAACAGAAATCTTGGGTGGGAAAGAATGGAAAACTAGGAAATGGCCCAGTGAATGCAGATGCAGGGAAGGCCAGAGATGTTTGCAATGATGCTGAATGCACAGACTACAAAGGGGCTCTGCATAGATACTACAGTCTGCTTTGAAAAATCTGATTTCAGGAGAAAGGCTGCATATGAATATTCACATAATACAGAATCAACACATCGGCAATAAGCACTATAAAGTTTTCCTGACAGGACCTTGGAGTATCTTGATCCTTGTGCTTAATAACAGGCCACTGTATGGACACTGGGTAAGGGGAGCGCTCCATTCCTTTACATTGTGTTTTTTAAAAAGTGCATTGTTTCCTAAGTCATTTGGGAAGAAGGGGTTTGTGAGCAGAAATAATACTGCATTAGAAGGAAGATCCCAGTGAGAAACTATTTTTGCATGGGCAGATGGATTTGAAACTGCAGTTGGCTCAATGCTGTTCCTAATCTATAATAAGAAATTGTTGTTCTGTGTGATATCCTGGCCATATGCTAAAGCCAGAGGATAGTCTGTGATAAAAGAGTGAAGAATAGTTTATCTTTATGAATTTCTTCATACACTCTGTGGCTCATGCTTCTTCATCAGACAAGGAAAGCTCAGAGGATGGTAGCAGATATTCCTCTTGATTTCTGTCTTTATCATAAGAATGGAACATTTTCCATCTTTCCTGAAAAATATGGTTTTCAAAACAGACAGGAATAAACTGAACTTTCAGGCTCAGAGGTTTTAAATAACTCTGTGTCTCAGACCTGTACTCTATTTTATGCTGTACTAGTGGGAGGAGGCACAAAGCACTTCAGTTTTATGGAAAATGTGCAGGCAACTAGGGAGAAAAGAAAAAAAAACAGAGAGGATTTTCTCTTTGTGCCATTACATCAGACCTTTTTGCATGTAGTGCCCTAGACAACTGTTACTCTCTTGTCCACTCAGGGACTGGAACAGGCTACCCAGGAAAGTGGTCACAGTATCAAGCATGACAAATCTCAAGAAGTGTTTGGACAATATTCTCAGTAACATGGTGTGACTCTTGGGGATGGTCCTCTGCAGAGCCAGGAGTTGGACTCCATGGTCCTTGTGGGTCCTTGTGGGTCCCTCCCAAATCAGCACATTCTGTGATTCTGTGGAATGTAGTACTAATTCAGACACATGAATAAGGTCTTGGTGCCTTGAGGAAAACAGCAGGACAAAAACACATCTGGATTTCTAAGTGTCAAGGGACAAGACCAGAATCATACAAAATTATGTCACCCTACAGGACAGGAGTTGCTACATCTTAGCAAGTAGAAAAAGTAGATAGGAAAAATACTGTGGACCCATTCTTTCTTAGGAAGAGCCTTTACATAGCCTGGAAAACTGAATTGGTATGCTAGAGTGGGTACACAGATTCAGTGAAAGAAAAATGAAAGGTGGCTGCAGGGACATTCAACAGTTACCCTAGAAACTCTTTACAGTCCTTCTGGCTTATGAAGGACACTGACTGCTGAAGAGAAATTGCTTGTGTGTCCCCGGTGCCTCATTTTAAGTCTGTAAATAAGCTGATGGGGAGATCACAAGCTTGATACTCACTGACATCCTAAGTACATCAGTGGGCATTGTCCTTCTGGCTAAGGACACTGGCAGAGCAGTCTGGCTGATGTGGAACCTTGCAAGGAACCTCATCAGAGCACCTCCATTCCATGTATTACAACCATTGTCACATTTTTGTAGTTGCAGAGTTTCACATTATTTATTGAGTCTGTCATTTCTAGAAGCTACAGACACAGTAGTTGGTTGATAGTACTCTTAATATACCCCTATATAATTTTATTTTTCTTCTTTGGTCCTGTGATGGATGCGTTAAGAAAAGGAGTGTGAGGAGCACTTGGGTGGGCTGGAGCTGCTGCTTTCTGTGTCAGATATATTCTCAAATTTTCAAACACAAATGCTATGGTATTCTCCTCAGTCAAAATACATAATTTAAGAAAAAGTATGAATATTGCTGAGGCATGCATATGTATCAGGAGGAACTCAGAGCTGGCTGAAATATTTCCATCAACATATAAAATCTGTAGGTTTTGGCCTGTGTCTTTCTAGTTTAATATCCATTTTTACAGTAAGGCATTTGCTGAAAGGTATGTTGCAAATTAGGGATGTACATATAATTTTAAGTGTCCTAGGACTTACTAGAGTTGTGGTATTACATCAGAGTTCTGGAATTCAAGTGAAATGGTGAATATATGTATTTCAAAAGGTGGGCAGCTCTAGAGGTAGGTTGGCATATACTTAAAAGCATTGTGTAGCATTTCCAAGCCAGCTGCAAGCGAAGTAGTGCATCTACACTCTGTGGGATAACCATCTGCAGGTGCCAGCACTAGTCCCAAGGGCAGAGGAGTTAGAACAGTGCTGACCACGGCCTAATTCACCCTACTTCTTGGGACAACTTTTTCATTCAGGCAGCACACCTCATGGACTGCATTAACCTCCTTCCAGGACAGCAGATGACTTGGAGAACTCAACACCCTTCTCTTTTAAAAGCACACAAAGGATCTGCAAACACCACTTTGGTTTGACTTTACCATGTCTTTCTTCTAAATATTTTAGTGATATCACATGAATTTAGCTGAAAAGATTTTTAGAAAGAGAAAGATATATCTTTGTCACAGACCTAGGAATAGACGGATTTTCTTGACAAAATCTATTTTTGACTTTCCAGACATAACCATTTCCAGTGAAAATGAAGTAATTTTATAATAATACCTGCCCTGTCTTTCAGGCTATTTTGACTGCAGAATGAGTTTTTCTTATTTGACATACATGATTTGCATTTGGAAAGGCTGAGGAATACACTAAATTGTAAATGAAACTCCTTATATGCAAACGAGAATTAACTCATTTATTGCCTAAGGTCCAGAGAATCTAGTTTGGATCTAGTAAAAAATAAGGGAAAACAGTTGTGAATATTAAACTTTTGTTCCGCAGATCTGGAAAATGGTTGCTTATACAGTTGAAAGATTTCAATTGACATTTTACAGAAGCTGTTTTTTTTTCTGTACCCATTTCTGCCTTCCACCTTGCTTGTCCGTTACTCTAGTACTTTTTTTTAAAAAAATATGGTACAGGAGAGCAAGATGACAAATTCATTTTTTATGCCTTTATTTTCTTGGGAAAATGTGATATAAAAAAACTCTTCTATTTTATATAAGCTCACCTTAAGTGAATGTTTATTGGAACAAGTTCAACGACCTTCAGAAACAGTAAAGAACTGTCTAGTGAAAACAGGATGCTAGTCTGTCCCGAGTTACTTCCCAGTGAGGTTGCATGCTGTTGCATGGAATTGCTCCTTTGAATGGGTTATAAGAAACAAAAGCTGCTGTCAAACTGATGTGCTGGACAAGATCATGAATGGCATTTTGTTCTCAAATGAGACTCAAGGTATTGTGAGATCCATTGTCTTGAATGGCAAGACATGAAGCTTACTATGTTAAAACATGGAGAAAAGAAGAGCTTTGGGGAAGTAGGGGAAGAGGCAGCTACGTGCTTCTTCAATTTTAACTAAAAAAAGGTAGAACCAAATTAAAATTGAGTAGAGATGAACTGCCTAAAACTCTGAAATAATGGAAGGGATTCTTTGATAGGATTCTGTAAATAATTGGTTTGTTGTAATAAGTTCAGGGAGGTGTTCTAAAATCTAGAAGTTACCCTTTTAGATAGATATAGTTATCCTTCCAGGAGAGACAAATTGGCTGATGAACTATTCATAGTGGAGAGAGTAAAGAATACATTGTAAGACTGTGCAGAAATGGAAAAAGCACTGAAGAAAAAAAGAATTGAAAAGTATGAGTAAGAATAAATTCAGTAGACAAAAAAGCAGGTAGTATGACTTTTCTGGTACTGTGTGGAGTATGAAGACATGATCCGTATGAACTATTTCTGACTGGAGCCATCAGGTTCTACAACCTTTTACAAGATCAAGTGGAAGACAGTGGTATTTGGAGACAATAACTTGAATACTAATGGAAAGAGATAAAACAGAGATTGACATCAAAACCAGACATACATACAATAGAATACCAATCTAATGCCAACAATAAACACAGAAAGGTTTTTAATTTGGGAGAAATTCTTCCCAGACATTGCCCTACTCAGCTCATCATTTCTGACAGTCATTAATACTACTGATTTTGATGCATCCAAATATATTTAAATGTTTGTTTTGTCAGACAGATATCCAGATGCCTGAATATATAGACTATTTCTGTCACAAACTGTTTGCCTTTTTCACAGATAAGTCACATATCACTGACTATAATATGATCATAATTTTTATTTTGTGATTATGTAATTCTGAAAAGAAAAACCTATGTATTGATTTCCAGAAAAACCATAAGCTATGACACTAAGTTAAAGAAGCTCATGAAACCAGCAGAAACCAGTACAGTCATACATGAATTGACTGTAGTGGAGTACCATAAAGTCAATTATAAATGTACTAGTCTGTCTAGAGGGTAGTAGCAGTTAAAAATTTATTAGTCTGACCTAGAGGCAGATAAAGTGCTCCACTAAATGAAGGGCTTAGATTTACTGATCAAAAGTATAAAAGAGTGGGATCAAACAGAACAGTTTGATCAGTATGATCGCTCCCAACACTTCAAATGACTGTCCTGCACTTGGAACACTGAGGTTTGCTTATATTTGTGTAGCACCAAAGATTAGACTTGCTGAGACAAGGCACGTTTTAAACCTCCTCTCATTACTATAAATCCTTGGGGCCAGATGCACGTGCTCTTAAATCATATGTGGTATGATCTCTTTTTCCCAGTTCTACCATTTGATATGGTTTTGTGTGCTGAGAACTGCTTCCAGAATTGGCTGCATTTGGAAATGTCCTGCAGATCTGAAAGGAAGGAAAGCATGAGATTTGCACAGTCTGGCAAGATTTTCACATTTTCTTTTTTTTTTCTTTCCTGGAAACTCATTATATTTCTATTTTCTTCATAGCATAATACTTCTATTCCCTATTAAAAGATTCTCTTCCCAAACTCCTCCCTCTTTACAAACAAAAAAAATTTCTAAAATAATTTTACCTTCTGTTTCTGTTCCAATATTTCCAAAGATGCCTAAGGGAAGCTGAACTAATTTCCATCAGCAAGCTGGAAAAGTCTCAGATATAATATGCAAGATGGTAGTGAATAAGAAACAGAAATAATTTATTAAAAATGAACCTGGCAATGAATTCTTTGAGAGCTGGAAATTTTTTTCTTAATGATGTGGAAGGAAGAGAAAGATCTCTTCAGAGAAAAGGTAGTAAAAAGAGCATAAATTTAAAGTTTTTTAACTTAATTGTAATAAGGATGACAACATTGTTTGAACTGTTTTCTCAGCTATGTTGTATATTTCACCCAGGAAAAATAAATGCAAGCAGATATAACACTATCCTTAATTCTTGTCATTAGAGGTTAATCTCAAGGCTTCTCTTGTCTTTTATTTGTTCAGTGTATCTATTTGCTTGTGAGGTAGTCATTCAATAGGTACTTGTAGGTCTTCTACAGTAAATTCCATAAGTGTCTCCCTTTTGCATTTCTGCAGCTTCTCAGAAAATTCTCTAAAACTCCATACTGGGCTGCTCATCCTGGGGGCAAACAGAGATTTCCAGGCTTGGAGAGCAGGACATGAAGGCATAACCACTCTTAGTTCTTCCTCTGCCAACCCAAGCATATTCCCAGTGTAGCTGGGTCCTGTAGTTGTAGTCTAGTCTTAGCCTCCCACAGGACACCCACTCCAAACTGATGGGGCCAGAACCCAGCAGATATTTTTTCTGAGGGCCACCATGCTCCCCACCAAAAGGAAAGGTATATGTAGGGGAATCAGTGCTCAAAGCAGATGATTTTAATTGTGGAGAGTAGGTGGAGACTGGGTCCTTGAAGGATGATGCAACAGGGTATGACAGGAGATGAGTGTCTCATGTATCCTCGGTCATTCTCAGACACTCAGTAACTGGGCTTGTGTCAGGAATAGTGGTTCAGATTTTATTTAACTTAACCATTGCCTCTCTCTGTTGCTAATCATGCAATGACACTTCATCTGCTTCTCAAAAAAGCTGGACAGTTGGAAGCTGTGACACATTTCTCAAGAATCATAAAAAATTATTTGTAAGAGCATATTTTCAGATTCATCATAGCAGTGTTTTCATTGATTAATGTAAACAGCTTTATATTCCATAGAGTTATGCATGTATCATCATCATCCCTGTACCTGTCTCCATATAGTATTTATTATCTCAGACACACCAATAATTTATAAAATTATGAAATGTGCCTCTAAATAAAAGCAAAGGATATGGAAATTATGATGTAGTTCTTTTATCATTCTGGTTGCTATTTATCAGCTCTCTCATAGCTATTATAAACAGACTTACCTTTCAGATGAGATACCACCTATGATGTCCAAGCCAATGCCTGCAAGGACCTCAGTAATATTAGCCATGTGTCTTGGTCACTCTTTTCTGTCCTTCCCTATGGAACATCCATACAGTAACCTCCAAGAAGACAATGTCAGTACAGATGTGTTACAATTTTTCCCCCTCTTGTCCATTGTCTGATCCCATGTTAAGGCCACACTTTTCTGCTGAATCTTTTTCCCACTGGGTGTGGAAGGAAGAAAGAGAAGCAAAATCTTGAAGGAGACAGTCAGTGCTCCCTCAGCCTTAAATCCAACCAGGCAGAGAGCAGGAGAGCCCGTACCAGCCTGCAATCCAGTTTGAAACACTGCTGCTGAGGACTAGAGGAGCACAGAACAGCATGCTGGAGCAATGCCTTCCTCTCTTCTCCTGTTTGAGGGAATTGTGATAACAAAATCAAGAAGTCTTTTTCTCTCTCTGTGTTTTTTTTCTCTCTTACTCCCTGCAGGGACACTTTTTTATTTTAGACGAACGCTTACCAGGGCACTTCAAATAAGTCTCTTCTTTCTTTCCAGGGATCTAAAGAAGATGAAGTTAGCAGTAGATCTGCCTTGTAGCAGCTAGGATTTTTTTTCCTTTCCTTTCTCCCTTTTTTTTTTTTTGCTGTTAAATGATGATGAATCAACACAATCAACCTGAAAATTCCTTCCTTTTCTTTTGCTTTCTATTTTTCTCTGCAGTGGAAATGACTGCTCACTGGTGCAAGGCTAACAATTACATTATTTGTCCCTGAAGGGTTTTCAGATGAAATTCTTTAGAGATGAAGCTTTTCTTTATGACTTTAAAGCTAGGGGTTTTAGTTGTTGATTTTCTTTCTAATTAAGGGTTTCAACCCTTCAATTTTCATCTTGCATTTGAGCCATTGTATGATGCTTCAGAAGCATGCAAGCTAAACTTCAAACAGAGGGCCGCTTCTGCTCCCTTTGAAGTCATGACAAGCCTCCTGTTGACTGCAGAGGCAAAAACTGGACCAAAAGTAGAAAGAAATTTTATATCTTTCTGATTTTGTCAGTTACCCTGCTCTTGTGCCACGTATCAGAGGTGCTGCAGACTTTTGTGGGCAAAACAGAGATATCACTAACACAACTTCAATTGATTGAACTGCTGCTTGAGCACAATTAATGGTTAATTAGCAACAACTTTATCTGGTCTCTGCTGAACAGTCTAAACAATCTTTCTGTCAGATCTTTGGCTCATTGCAATAATAAAAAAAGAGAGCACCCAGAGGGGCTGGACAAGCTTCTGAGATCAGTGGACCTGTAGCACAGGCTGCCAGGCAGAGCTGCCAAGAAGGCTCCAGGGTTAGAAAGTGTAAACAAGGGAGCATCTCTCAGGTAACACCACAGTTTCAGTGATCTCAAACCACACTTTCTCAGATTTTCTGGTTTTGTAAAAACAATAGGAAAAAATAAAGACTGTGGCTTGAATTAGCTCAAAATCCGTTATATTTTCTTTTAAATGTCATTCCCTGCAGTTTGTCAAGTTTGCTTTCCTGCTGAATCTAATCAGAAAAACACAAGAAATTGGTGAAGGGGGGGAAAATGCTGGTCCTAAACCTATAACAATTAGATATTCTACTCTGACAAACTACCCTTATAAAAGTCACCAAAATGAATGAAATGACACTATATTGAAAATGAAAGATGTCTCAACTTCTTTAACCAGGTCAGAAGAGATAAGTCTACTTGCAATATGTCAAAGGAGGAAGGCACTCTTGGGGTTTGTCAATGCCAGGATGTTCAGTCTATACGATGAGGTGGCTGCTGTTAAGTTCCTCAAAATACATCCCACCAAAACTGTACAAGCTTTGCTGAAGCTCAGTGCTAACAAGATGATTCTTTTCTATCTCTCACTCCTTTTTCTGCTCATGTTCTCATCTTTCTGACTCACTCCTTATCTCTCTTTTCTTTACATGAAAGAGCAAAGAGGTTGTCCTGCTGGGAGAGAATAAAATAGAATAATTATTCAGGAATGTGTCACTTGGGTAGTGACTGCCATTAGTGGTTGTCAGAGGAGGGAGTTACAGATTTCCAAGAGCTAATATGGTGGTTCTCCACATGAGAGAGGAACAGGAGCAACTGCTTATCAGGACTTCATTATATTTTTCAGGAATTAAAAACATGTGAAGAAAGATGGCCGTAATTCATCAAAGCTTCTAAAGCTGGGGTCCCTCTCACCTGGCAAAACTGAACTATGCACACAGCTTCCCAAACTGAGAACAGAGAGAAGTAGGAACATCTTATTTTGTGATTCAATTGCCCTATTTAAATTGTCTTTAATAGTCTTTAAGATAAGATTGGTTGCAACCTAGATATTCCTCTGTTGGTTGTAAATGTGTAGAACATTCTCTGCATCCAAACGAGGATCAGGCATCACCAGCTGGCAGCACGGCCAAGTCAATCCCACTCCAAAAGCCATGCTCAAGTAGGCCTGGAAATTGCTTAAGAGGTTAGGGTCAGCAGAAGGGTCTATGTCCAGCAGACCAGACTGCAGCAAATCAACAAAGCAAATCTCTAAGCAGAATATTTGCTGGTAGACAATTGCATGAGATGAGACATTTGAGCCTGTCAGCTCATAGTCTCTTTTGCAGATGTTAAATTCTAGAGTGACCACTACTGGCTGTGGGCTGTGAATGGTGACTTTTGGTGCCCAAAGCAAGCAAGGAAACATCTAACAAATGGCAATATTATGCTCCATGTTGTATTCTGCGGTGATGAAAGGCAGGGAATTTTTCTTCAAACACTCTGTGTTTATATATATGTTCTCTGAGCCCCTAAAGGTACACACATTTCATCCAGTCACCTCCATTGTCCACATCTGACTTTTAATTATTAAAAATTATTTCCTTATAACATAGGAATTCTGTAAACAAAAACAATCTGTATTATAAATTCTGCTTTGGATTCAGAAGTATTTCAAGGTATGTGTGTCACAGAGCACTTCACCAGCATATGACTTACTAGGCACAAATATCTCTGCAAAGAGTCCAGACAGCATTTTTTGTGCAACTCTATTTAGGAAGGATGTGCAGTCCAGTTATTAAGGAAACAGATTACAAAACTAAGTGCCTGGTTTCTACTCAACTTTGCATGCAACAGTAAGCAAATCCTACAGCATTTCTGTGGCTTAGTTTTCCAGTCTGTAAAATGAGAGTGATAACATTCACTTATTTTGCAGAGGTGAGTCTTAATTATTTTTGTAGAATACCTGCTGAGATGAGTATGAATTATTTCTTCTGCTGAAGCCAGTGTAGGTTTTGCAATGCTCATTTCATTGCAAAAGGATTGAGATTTCATCCTTGAAGCTGTCACAGAAGGAAGGTTCTGTGCTGTATTTGGAAACTACTCTCTCTTGCTCATAGATGCCTCAACTCTGTGAATCACAACAATCCAATTTATGAATGTATACTAAGAAGAAAAAATAATTTTATGGTTTCAGGAGTTTTGTTTGTTTGTTTGTTTTTCCTCCCAACTGAATTTGTTAAAGATAGCTTATCTGAACTGATCTTTTTTAAGTCTTCAAGAGAACTGTCTTTTGGAAATCATAAGGAAATTTGTCAGCTGTAAGGTGTTAAAACTCGTGCCCCACTGCTGAAGATCCTAAAGTCATTAACAGCTTTTAGCTTTGCCCATCATTCAAGATATGTTATTCCACAAAGAGTTATGGGAAACTTGAAGTTAGGGAATTTAATTACCATATCATCTCCTCCTTTGAATCCTTTACAAAAATTCAAGGAGGCAAATCTGTTAGTCACCATGTATGCAACTTAGATGGTTGGGCACAGATCTTGCAGTTGTCATAGAGAGAAAATCATAGCCATTAAACATCAGACAAGCATTGAGGGAATATTCAATGGCAGAGATTTTAAGATGATTTAAAAATATATATGTTATTACCTCATAAAAATGAGAAATATCTAGATTGAAAGATTTGATATCCAAAACTGCAAGAATTTGAAAATTAAAATCTTGCCAAGAACATTCAAGCAGTAGAGAAGGGCTATTTAAATAATGCATGACAGTTTCTTTTGGCACTAAAAGAACAATGAAGAATAGAAATTAAAAATTAAAAATTATGTGGGTTTTTTTCAAAGACTCCTGAGATTTTAACACTTGTATCTTTCTTTACCTCATTAAAACTTAAATATCAAGAAAGCCCATTTCTCACCCGCAGACTCCTGACTTTCTGCTCTTAGTGAAGACTGCACATTGCAGAAGCCAGTCTGGTGCTTCCCAAAGTGCTTGACAGCATTTTCCCCACAGGTAGACAGTAACCCTAGCAGCAAGGGAACTGAATCCTCATGAAGCAATGAAATACATTTCCTTCATAAAGGGTAAAGTGAGAAGAACAAGGTTCTGAATTTTTTTTTAAAAGAATCATTTACACCCTGAGCAATTTCCGAAATACTACCAACCTGTGCATTGAAGAATCACTATTTGCCACTTATACACTTATGAATGCTACATAAATTCATATTCATTCTGCAAGTCCAGATGAAGACAGACCACTAGGAAAAACAAATTTGTATTGCTGGGAACAGGCTATGTTATTTCTAAATTGCATAAATCTGGGTTCAACTTTCTTTTAAATTGCTGTAATTATTAAAAAAAGTCAAATTTAAATCACTTTTTTTTATCTTAACAAATACCAAATTATTATTTTTTTCCAGGTGGAAAATTGTAAGAGAATTCCCATTACATTCAGTCACAATGAAAACATTGAAGAGATCCAAAGTGAAATTCAGCAATTCAGGCAACACGTCTTGCTTTACAACTAGGTGACATTTTCCTACTTGTTACAAACTTGGATTAATTACTTCAAATATCCTATAAATAATAATAAACTTCAACAACTTCTCTAACTGAAAGAATAAGCATGGATAATCAGAATCAGTGAGGATTTTGTTAGACAAAGATAGAACTGGGCATGTTATGGAAACATTCAGAATGCAGGAGGCGAGACAAACATCAAAGACGTAGACATTCATTTCCCCTTGGCAACAGAAATAGAGCCAAGGTTAATACAGTCGCAGTAAGTGCATAGTTAGCAAGTGACATAAATATATGGCAGGCACTGATTCTTTTCCCTTTGGAAGGAAACAAGCATAGTTCAAATAACTCCCATTTCTAGATTTCTCTTTCTTTGAATATTCACCCTGTGCTATGCTCCTGCCTTTAACATTACTTTTTATAAAACCACTCACTATTTCTTGAAAGTTTTATTGGACAGTGGAGGCTTACAAAACCATAATTTCCTTGCAACAATGTAAATATCAAAGTCTATAGATTGTTTTTAGATTTCAGAAATTTATGGTATTTTCTGGGAAAATATGTCTTCTTTTGTGGCAGTGAAAGACAGACTCTAACCAAAGAATAGCAAGAAATAGTGATATATCCAATAGAACTGGGGTACCGTCCTTTCAATAGCCCTGTTGCACCTGTCATAATGCATTCCAGAAAGACCTTTGTGGTCCACTGCTCTTGCTTGAATTGCCACATTGTGCAACAAAATTACATCTCAGTCATCAGGATGCTTGAATTAAACATGGATTTCGGAGGAGAAGTTTGGCAGAAGGACCTTTGTCACCCCAAAACCAATGGAAACAGGTTTTCACATGTGATCTCACCATTCCTTGGAGCTTTGCTTAAGAATAATTCAGGAGAATATTGCCTGCAAAATTGTGTGGGAACCCTTCCTATCCATTTCAAACAGGCGATGGAAATTACACTGAGGCTGATGTTGCGACTTGGCAGGTGCTACGCTGCTGCTTATGTTGTGGGAATGCTTTAAGAATTCCTTGCTAAATATGGAGCTGGATGACAGGTTTATATTTTCACAGTCATAACAGTGGCATCACAGGACTACTATGCATCCCACTAAACAAAATTAAACCTGAGAAGGGTTGGGCTTTTGGGTTTTGGTTTGTCTTGTTTGGTTGGTTTGGTTTTTGTGTTTTGTTTTGGTTTTTTATCAATGAGTCATTTAATACTGTGCATAATTTCTTCAGAGTGCACAGATTTCAGTGTTAATGCCCCAAACTGAGGACAGGCACAGCTTGCAAATCCACTTGTATGGAAATCAGTGGGCAAGTGCAAGGAGCTGGAAATGCTGTCTCAGGTGGAAATGAACTACCCCTTACCAGCCGACATGTGGAAATTTTATTCTGTGTAGGACAGTATGGCTGCATGGCTAGTTATAAGAACTAACTTGACAGCAGCATCTGTATTTCCCTCTTAAGGTGCAGGTGAAAATCTGAAAATAGGAAATCCCAAGACTTTGGGGTGGTGGTAAATAACCAAAAACGACAGCAGAATGATTGCTACCTTCATTTTTGGAAAAGGCAGATAAGAAGAACAGAAGATTACTATATCATTGTCTGCTAAGTGAGGATTTGGGCATATGGCACAGGTTCAAAAGATCTGACTTTCCGGGAAACATGTAAAAATCAGGCTGCCTCTTGCCCAGTGAATACTGAATCAGTCTCAATAAAAAGTACTAAAAGAGAACTCTGGCATATCCAATAAAAGTAAGAGCTTTTATAGTAAAAGAACACCAGCAGGATGGGAGACCGAGGCCATGTGTCATCTAGATTTACATTCCCTAATAAAAATATTATATTGCTATGAGGAGAAAGGGAAACTGTGTTGCTCGAATCAGGTATGATTTATATGCAGCAGTAGTTACAAAAATGCCTGACATTAAATCTGTGGCAAAGCTCTTTAGTGGGATATGTGAGTAGTTCTAGACATCGTGGAAGAACCCAAGGGTATGATGAATAATGTTATAGTCATTGTGGATATTAAAAAGGAGATATAGTGACCTGAAAGGTCAGTAAACAGAGAGCAGAGAATAGAAAAGTCCTACACAATTTGTCCTTGATGAAAAGGCTAGCAGTATTTGTTCCTTGTGGGTCAGAGTTGCTTTTCTGAAGTTTCTGCCAGTAATCAGAAGATGTTTTAGGCAGAGTAGGGAATCATCACAGAAGCAGGTGGCTAAGGGCACAAAAATGACTTCATGATGCAAAGTCTGTGCCATGTTACCTGTGCACCTGATGCTGCAGTTGCCGCCAACCTTTGCCTCTATGGGCCTACTTTCTGCACGTTGAGTGACCCTAATTCTCTTATCCCACTGGACTTCACCATGTTGTGCTGTTGCAGTCTGTGGAGGGGAAAGCCTGCCTTTCTGTGGACAATTCCACACTCACATCACCCATGTCCCTGGCTCCAAAATTTCCCAACTCCAAGAGAAAGGTCTCAGGTGAAGAGGACTTCTGATAAATGACCTCCACTTAAATTATTGGAGGATGGGAGCACAGAAAGAGGAAAAACTTGTAGAAAGGAATATCTCAATGAAAGAAGTCAGTTGAAGGAACAGCAGAGATAGAGTGCTCGTATTGATAGTGAGATGGACATCTGTGACTAAGGTAGTAAATATGTTGTTATCATGGAGAGTGGAGACATTTAACCCAAAGGAAAAAGTTGACATGAGTATCATGAAGCAGAGTTAAGTCATGGAGAAAAGACACGAACTGACCTGATATGAGAAGAATGTCCATGTGTCAGAAAGTTAAATTCCTGGAGAAACCTTGAAAGGTAACCAAGCAGTGCTAGAATTAAGCTGATGTATTTATACAAGAAATTAAATAAACTGAATGTTTTGGCTGGCAGGAAACTGGTCGTACTGGTCAAAACATCCTCTGATGGATGTATTTGTCAGTGTCATTCTAAGTACACATCCAAATTAAACACTTGAAAGGGGCCTCAGTCTTGAATCTTCACCGTAGCACATGAGAAAAGTCTTTGTCCCTGGTACCTGTTAAAGTGTACACCAAAGCCCTTCTCCACCACTGTGGAGGTGACCCACTGAGGCTTTGCTGTCCCACACCTTACTTGGATGGGTCAGCTTGGCCCTTCCCAGCACAGGAGCACTCAGGCCCATAGGGTGGAACTGCTGCAAACTGCATTGGGGAACCACGGCACTGAGCTGGGGTGTTCCCAGTCCCAGAGCCCTCTGCTCCTCCAAAGCAGCAGCAAGAGGAATGTGAGTTCTTATTCACAAAAGCAAGTCAGCTTGTGCTGGAGCAGAAACATTAGGCTGAGTAATTGACACATTGTAGTTAAACAAAGAGGTCCAATAGCCACCGGCAGGTTAGACAGCCAAAGCATACAAAGCCACAATGGTCATCCATGTGAGCTGCAGCTATGTAATCCTTGGTTACTTATAACTTTCGTTTTAACCAAGAGAATCATCAAATGCCAATGTGTCTTGACTGCAAGGATGGTTAGGTGAGGAAGAAATAACCCAGTAGCAAGGAAATGCTGTAACCCGCCCGATCTTCATTAGAAATGAGAGGTGATTTTGAGATGTGCTTGGGTTTTACTACCATTGTATTGTGCAAGTGTTGAGCTTCATTTCTGCTGCTGGCCTCTGATACTGAATTTATTTGAATAAACACATTTTCAATTTCAATGAAAAGCTAAGCCTCTTCTCATTCTTTTTACAGCTTATGGCATTTTTCTGTGAACCCCACTTCATAATAGATTGCTTTAGCATTATTTAGACAATGCAAATATAAAATAAATAAGGATGTAGTTGCATATTTCAAATTAATTTTATCTTATTTTCATAGAATTATAGTGAAAAGATACAGAATTAAGTATACTATTTTTTCATAAAAATGTGTCTTTTTTTGCATTGTATTTCTTTTTGCATTTGGTGCACAAAATCCCTTTACTTTTATTTTGTGAAATATCTAATACCCTTTGAAGATCTTTTGAAGGTTCACTTAGCAACAATCTTCTATGGAGTTATTAAGAGTATATGATTGACAAGAATAGCCTACTGTTGGTAATGTGTAACTACTTTTCTCCTTTTATAAGCTGTTTATAGATTTCATGCTGGAGTATTTTATAGTTACATATATGTATATGTAATTTGTATATGTTTTTGAAATTTATCAGCTCAAAATAATTTAAATGATTTTATTAGCTATTGGGTGCAATAAAATAGAGAATTTCTTGTGATACAAATCAACCTTTTCCAGAAAATTTGAACCAAACTGCTATAAACTGTCCACAAATATTTTGCAAACTGTCCACAGCATATGAAATTATATACAGTATTATTTCTGTTACAGAGTTGAGAACAGAATAAATGATATCTGTATGGCACAGTATATATCAGCATTTAGCATTTCTGCCTGTCCTCCAACTCAGCCACATTTTTCAATACTGTCTGTCTGAAAAACTTACTCAAAACCCCCAAGGAATATAGATATGACCACTGATATTTTGATGCATTATCATAAGTTCTTCTCACCACTAGAATGAAATACATTTTGTCCTAACTATCATCTATTTATGGAGACCTCATAGATTTCTGTTGATGAAGAGGAACACTATCTCTTTATTAGCACAGCCTCTCAAGAGGTATGCTATTGCTTGCAAAGTAGCAGCACAACTCAGCAGCTTCACTGTCCATACTATAACTGCATGAAACTATTTTCTCATCCAAAGAAAATGCATCAGAGCTACTTGAACTCTCTCAGATCACCCGTAACATCTTTATAATATAGAAATGTCCCGTTGAGTTGAACACAGTGAATAATTGGGAGGTGAAGAAAGCAGCTGGGAGAGCAGCTGGCTGTTTTTCTGTCCTGCTAGTTGTACCTATCATCACTGCAACTATGTGGCTTTCAGTCTCCAGGAAAACTATGTGCCCTCAGGTTCAGGGTACAGCAGTATACATACAGACAGGAATATTGCCTAACACATCTACTGAAGCTGGTATTTTCATGATAATTTAACATAACCCTGCCATTTTTTGCTCTTAACTACCCCAGAAGGCTCGCTGGCTGCAGTGGCACTCCTAGTTTCTGTCATTCCTTTTAAACTCGTTTTCATATTGCCTCTTCACAGGAACCTGGCTGTGCACCCATGTATTCATCTTCCTGGGAGAAACAGGGAAAATGAGCATCCTTTCACCTCTGCTTGTTATGACTTAGGGATGCCTCACTGTTGGGGGTCTGGTGAGGAGCTGAAGCAGGACACTGCCTGCTTGGCTGGATGTCAGAAGTGCAAGGTACTGTGTGCAGCTCACCAACACCTCTGACCCAGGAGAAAGGAAAGAGCAGAAAGAGTTCAACAGAAACAGAGAGGAGGAGATCCTACCCTTTTTTTTTCCTGTGAAGAAAGAGGCCAGACATCATCATCAGCAGCAGCATAAAGTCAATCTGTGCTGTTTTGATTAAGCAAATCCTATACTCATTTATTAATATGACTCAGTTCATCATCATTGCATTGACTCTGTCAGCCAAGATGTCAGACATCCCTTGCTATGTATTTTTAAAGTAAGAATGTTCCATTTAACTTTTCTTTGCTTAAGATAATGTTAATCATAACATAAGGCAATGTCAGGCATGCTGAGGACTTCTGGTTACTCATTCTCCTTCAAATAAGAAGGATGTAAGTACACATTGTACAGCAGCAGCTTTGCAATAAATGTAATGCCATATCCCATCATCTTTGAAGAGACAATACATAATTTTTGTGACAATGGCACAATATTTATTCTGCTATTATTTTGCTGTAGCTCCTCATCTAACCAATTTTTTTTTCCATTCTGAGTTGACATTGAGCTGACCTTGATTATGGCTTTATTATATGTATAACGTTTTTCAGCTTGATCTTATGCATTATTGTACTTTTCCTTGTAAGCAATGAATAATGTCTCTTCTAACACCAAGAGCTGAAGAAGTGACTCTATACCACAAAGACATAAAATTGATTTCTACTTTGATAGAAGGCGTTAGTAAATGACTAACATTTTATAAACCTGCATTTCTGCAATGGAAATTCTAATTTTTTTTTCAGAAATAATTTAAATATTTCTGTAACATCCTGTATATTCAAACATTCTCCACTGCAACACTTTCTTGCATATGGTAGCTTCTGCAGTAAGTCCCTTTCATCTTGTTTTTATTGCCTGTCGTGTTCCCCACATCTCTTAACTCCAGTAAGTGGAGGGATGGCAAATCAGTTTTGTCTTTTTTAAACAATCAGTCTAAGCATCAAATCACCCTTTTGTGCTGTCAAGTACACAAAGGCAAAATAACCTGTTGCACACATAACTTATTTCCAGTTTCTGATTTTTTTTTCTGGAAAAATAATTGAACTTCATAATTTAAAGCGCTCTGAAAAGCAGCAAAGAACATAAGGTGCAGATCTTTTTAGCAGTGTATACTTTGTGTAAGAACGTTCATTAGTGAATTCTTAGCCTTATTAGTGGAGGCCTGTCTTTTGGATATTGCCCCTGCTGAATGATTCATCTGAAATCGAACCAGGCTTATCTGACACATAAACAAGGTAAATTTTCACTCTTCACTATGTAGAGATATCTTTGATACCATGCCTGAGGGTGGCTGGTTTAAAGGGACCCCTCTGCATTTTACAGCTGTGCTGCAGTTGTTCTCTGTACCTCATCTGGAATCTTGGGGCTTGTCAACATGAAGAATTTAGTGCACAAGCTGTAGTGTTAACTTACAGATCTGTAGCTGCTCTTTGCTGATTCATCGTGTGGATCATAAGTGCAGAACAAGTGCAGAGAAACATTATCCTGTCTCTGTGGGAACAATATACCTGATAAAACATGGTTATTAGGGTATCTTGTAAAATACCTCGAAAATCTCAGTGCTCAGAGTATCCCATTGTCTATTATCTCTACAGAGTCGAAATTTGAAGGACCAAATTTGCCAAGGTCAGTTTGTTAATTATAATTAAGACCATAATTAAGTTTTTGATGAGCTGTGAAACTGCAGTAGTCTTAATGAAGACACATAGACATACAAAATACTTTATATTTGGCATACATCTTTTACTATTCTTGGTAAGTGTTAAATACCTGAACAGTTTCTTCAGCTGCCAAAGGTACGAGATTGTTGCCTCACCCCTGGGAACGCAGACACTTTGGAAACAGGTTAATGGAGAAAGATATACAGGTTACCTTTATTAGAAGCTTCTAAGGTGCAAACCAAAAAGGTCTGACTCCCCCCCTCAGGGGTGTTACAACTTTTATAACTTCTTTAGTAATTTGCATGTAAGATATTAATATCCAATCATCATTCTCATTTCTCTTGTGGGCCCACCCATAGGGGGCCACAGAACTGCCCCCTTCCAGGGGCTGTTAGGCCTTCTTCTTATGCTTTGTCTTCTGTTATCTGCAGGTGGCTTCTCACAAACACCATGAGCTTGGCAGAGGCTGAGAAAGCACCCAATCTTATGGGAAAGACAATTAATAACTGCATTTAGGATTTGAGCAACCTAGAAGAACTTATATGATTCTAAAATCTACCAAAATACATTAAATCCTTAGGCATCAAGATCTTCACAACAACTATACCCTGCAGAAATATTTTAACAAACTAATTCCTAGCTGTTCTGTAGTTTTCACTTACTGCAATATTAATGCTCCTAAGGTTCGATAACGTCATTGCTTCAGCATTAGGTCTCTCACTTGATGGCAGAAAAAGAGATGTAATTCTTACTGCAGGTTAATATATGTTGCATACATCATTAGGTAACAATCCACTTGGGGACTTGTTGCAGAGTTATTAATATGCTGTGAGTTGCATTCTTATTTACTCTGCAGTAATAAGAAAAGTGTTATGTAGGCAAAGTTCATGTAACATCAGGATCAGAAAATCCTGATTGCAAGCTTATATTCATCCTTTATGTAGACTGCAAGAGAATTTAGCATAGCCTTTAGCAGAAGGTTTACAATAAAAATATAATAAAGCCGATCATAGAATTCCTAGAACATGTATGCTTTCTAGAAGCATACCTTTAGGAAGACATAGAGTTTTGTTATTTATTATTTTTGCATTTTATTGCTTCTGGTTCCATTGAGACAACATATAGAGGTTTTGCGTGGAGCACTTACCTTGCCTAAAGAAATGGGAAGCTATCTATAGCAGCACAATCAGCTGGCAGTGGAGCATAGACAGAGCTGGTGTGTCTTCTGCACCTAAGACTCATAAAAGAAGACACCACTTTTCTCATCTCTAACTTTTCCAAATCTGAATCATATGATATTTCCGTATTTGCTTTCTGACCTTAATAATGGTCTTTCAGAATGAAAAACAGGTTTTAGAGATAGAAGCTTATGATTTATTTTTGATTTCCCTGTGTTCCTTCCTAGGACAAGGCTTACAAGGCCAGAGGCTTATGTGATGTTTTGATTAGTTGGACAGATGTACTTGCAGGTAGGAATAAATAGCCTTTCGACAGCTGATTTAGCTTCTTTTATTTATTACTTCAAAGTAATGTTGGAGAAGAGCTCACGAGAAAATGAAACAAGCTTTTACAGAAATATTATTTACTTTTTAAAAATTCTTTTAAATACCCTTTCTCAGGATTTTTGGTGACTTGCTTCTATAAATCTATTGGGCAAGTCACTGTGTGCAAATATCTTTTGAACTCAGACAGCTGCCCAAGCTCAAGACCCTCATCATCAGAGATGAGGGTGGCTAAGTAAGGCTGAATTGGAGTGGGCAGCCAATCTTTGCATTCATGTAAGTGAAACTTACTCATTCCTTAATGAGCACTAGCAGTGTTTTAACCAAACTTAAGCGCTCCTGCCTTATTCCCTCTACACCTCCTGTTTGAAGAAGATAAACATGAACCTAGTAGCTATCAGCAAGTATTATACCTGCTCTAGCTGCACCTCCCATGGGTGGGGACGGTTCAGGCCCTGTGAGAAAAGTAGATCTAAATATCAAAGTATTTCTCTTCTCAAGAGCTTTCAGCCTTCCTCTAACATGTGAAAAATGCTTTTATGCAGCTTTTTGCTAGAGCTTTCTTCTGGTCTTCTTGCACTGCACATCAAGGCTTACCAGTACATCTGCTCCATTCTGCTATGCCCCAGCAACTTGTGTAATAAGCCGTTATATGACTCAGGATGACACCACCAGCTGCGGCTTATTCTCACAAACTATTTTTAAATTATTTATTCGATGTACAAAATTTCATGTTATTTCATCTCACTTATTGTACTGTTTACCTGTGGAGTACTTTTAAAGCTTATCCACCACTGCCCTGCTCCTTGATGCATTTATTTTAATTTTTTAATTATTTTTAATTTTATTTCTATTTCTATTTTTAATTAATTCTGAAATTTAAAAGAAGAAAATTCTGCACAAGTAGTTCTGACTTCCTTAGAGAGATTTTAATAAGCATACAAATTTATGATGATTTATTTATGTTACTATAAACCCTAGTCACAGCTAGTTCTAAATGTAGATCTCTTCTTAATTTTTCTTATCTCCCTCTTCCTGTTCCCATTTTTCCTGCAGTAGCATTAATCCTTTGACATGGGCATCATTAGTTTGCAGGACCTGTAAGAACATTTCCTTTATGTCTCTACCACGCAACACTAATTCATCCATTGGTCTGATTGTCAGGCTAATATGTTAGTATGAAAAATGTTTGCTGTGAAACATCTGCATTATTAAAGATTATGAATAAACTGAAATGAGGGCAATTTATCTGATAAAGAATAGCAGCACACTTCGTTAAACAGCTTTCATTTTGAATGACGACCTGCAAAGGGAGCAGTGTTGCTCCACCAGAGTGAGGGCTCTCATGCAAACTTTTACAGAGTGCTGTTGGAAAACTGGGGCTTTCTGGGTCCTATCCACACAACCTTACTCAAAAATCTTCCTCAAACTAAATTTCAGACCCAAAACCTTTGGACCTGACAGCTCATTCTGCTACTTGTCTGCCATTTCAAGAGCAGGCAGGTAACCTGGGCAATTCTTTTGCTGGAAATCGGAGGTCATGGGACACTGGGAATATCCACACCATATCAGCTTGGTGAGACAAACTTTGAGGGAACACCTAATCATCACATGTCTCCTGTTTCCAGGGCATGAAAAAGCTCAAATACAGCTACATCATTCTATCTGATGGAAAGACACACTGAGAAGAATCTTTAAAGTGTGATGAGAAACAATTAACTTGAAGATGCATATACCAATGCAGGCCATATCTCTTTGTGTGGGAGCTGGGCAGGCTGGATTCTGTGAGAACTGTATGCAGAACAAACTGTGTAAGATCCTGGCTTGGCACAATCAAGTATTTAATTAAAATCTTGATTTGGACATCTCTCTTTTCTCATGGACAATTCAGTCTGGGTTATACGGTAATTTTACCCTTTTACTGAAGAGCAACTGAGTGCTTAAAAAATAATTAGGTAGGCAGACACATAAATGGATCTGGGACTTTGCTAGGCATGACTACTGATACATCTTTACAAAATAATCTTTAAGCTCAGTCAGACCAATTACCAAGCCAATGTTTCAGTGAGCATGGCATGATTATATTTTTCATTTATTTTTCATGTCATCTTATACCCTTCCCACGGGAGTCAACCTTATATGACCCAACACTAACACCAGATAGATGCAAGATAATTAAAACATAAATGTAATTGGTGTTTGCAAAATATGCATTGTATCCTGTAAATAGGGTACAGAATACATGCCTATGATTTTTTTATATCCTACTGAGCATGCATTATAAGCTTAGAGCCCAAAGGTGTAGCATAGGATTAAAAGATTTATTATATCACCTTATGCTTGCCCTCTCCTAACCCTGATGCATTTATAATTATCTGTTTCCTACACAATAACCTGTTTTATTCATAACATATCATTAATCAATTAAATGTAAATTAAACTGGTCTGTAGGGTTTTTTCCCTTTTTTATTTTTTCCCTTTGGCTCACTATTCTGAATTTCAGTTTCTGATACATTCTACTTGTGTTTAATATGAATAATTTTTGCTGTTGGAAACTGTGGAATGATTGCCTGTGAGCCTTCCTCTTTGCTGGCTTAGTACTCTTTATTAAAAATGGTCTATTGCTTCCTTGGCCAAAATTTCTAGTAGAAGAATTTAACAGACATCAGTGGAATTATGCCAGCATGTAATTTCCCCATAATATCAGACTAACATCAAAGAGCCTTACAAAATCCAAGTTAACACTGAACAGTCTTGTTTGTTCTGTATTACTATTCTCATGGAGTTACTTTGCAGTTCTATCGCTGAGTATCCATGACAGTAAGAGCAGGTTCATAACTCAGTTGAAAGCAGTTCTTATTTCTAATGCCAGAATCACAAAGGAACACAAAAATGTCTTTCTCTGGTTGTGTCAGCTGTTGTTGATGATTCCAGAGAACACAGCTACAAATTTATGTGACTGTAACAAGGTCATGTCCCATGCCAAGACTTCAAATGTCAGACTCAAAGGTTTTGAATTTAATTGAGTTCTCAACAGAAAACAATTTTAGTAAGTAAAGCAGTTACTGGTATTGTTTAGATCTAGATTATGAGTTTTCTTCATCTTTGTCAGTGAAATTTTGCTCCCTGTTCAATGTTTAAAAACAAATAAAGCATTAAAGGCTAAAATAATTTCTTTGAAATTTAAAAAAAAGAGAAATTCTTGGAAAAAAGCTTACAGATTTTAGTGCAAAACTCTTCCAGTTATTTATTTAATAACTATTAACACAGAGTTGCTCTATCCCATGCAATACTTTCTTTAACAATTCTTTAATTGGATTATCTGACTGGGCACCACTTATTCGCATGGTAATGGTTTTAGCCATGCAGTGGGAGTTTTTGGAAGCAAGTAATCTTGCTAATATTATCACAAGTAATTGTCCAAGTCCTCAAGAACATCTGATGCAATGAGACAAAGGATACCAGGCATTGCACAATCATGAATGAAACTTACTCATGAATTTTTTCATTATTTGACTATATCTTTTTTAGGCTTATTGAACACCATATGGAAATTCTGAAAAACATTGACTGTATAATAAGAAAGTGCCTTTCCTTCCTTGCCTATCCCTTCTGAAGTGTTTACATCCATTGCAGCATTTCAGTTGTGGGAATCATCTCACCATGTTCCTGTGATTGTACCTGCTGCACCATGGCTTTCAGCTCCTCCTGTTTGTTGCCCATGCTGTGTGTGCATTTGTGTAAACTTATTTCAGCTGGGCTATTGGTTCTGACACTACTTTAGTGGGAGAAACTCGAATTCCTATGTGACTGGACTCAGGTTTTTCCATGGTTTCTAATGCACCAACAACCCTTACATCTTTGTTGTCATGTGTATCACTTCCCTCCACCCCCACTGAGATGATTAAGGTGCTGCGTGCATTTCACCTGTGTTCTAGTGAACTCAGCACATTGTGGAGCAGACTCAAGTACCTCACTAGCACACTGCATGTCACCTCCAGGTTTATCTGTAGTGAGCTTGACTTTAAACCTCTCCTCCTTGAAATCTAGTTTATCATTTTGTTGTATTATAATTTTATAATACATATTAGTTTATTAGCAGCCACCCTTATATCTCTATATAGCAATATATTAGTATATACTAATACATACTGTATTAGTATATTAGTAGGCACTTTTTATATCTGAATCAAATGGTGAATGGTGAAAAAGATGAGGTGAGAAACCTCTCTACAAAGTCTATAATTTTAACTATTAGCATGGCATATCTAATCTCTTTGAGAAACTGGAGGCAAGGTGGTGAGGACATTTGATAATATGAAATATTTCTTGTGAGTCATAATGAATTATATAGAATACTCCTTATGTATCCATGTAAAGAATTGTAACATTCTTGAATATGCTTTAAATGGGAAGAAGTTTTATTAGCTGGATGGACTTCTCTGTGTAAGAAAGGGACAGTTCTATGTAAGGTACACTGATTGATACTTGATTTGAAAGAATACTAGGACCTCAATGATCTCATTTGGTTTCCAATTAAATGATACAGTCAAGAAATAGTACTAACATTGTGTGTGATCTCATCCCACAAACTGAATATTTACTGGCTAAAATAACCAAAAGGCAAGTTTTTAGTAGAAAGGGGCAAACAGATTGCATAGTAAGAACACAGGGGAGAAGAAATCTCAGAAAGCACCTCAATGATATCAACTGCCCATGGTGAAGGTAGGAGATAATTAGTATTATTTCCCACCCTAGGACATGTCCCTTACATGACTGAGACGCTAAAGCGACTATTTAGGAACCTTATTAGGTATAGTTTCATTTTACAATGTGCTTGATTTAACTGCTGAGATTTTCGATGACTTTGTATCCTGTTCATTTAGACTTTCCCCTTTGCTTTGCAAGAGTAAACATCTTATTTTTCTTTTGTTCAGCTTATCTCACTTGTCAAGTGAGTCCAGACTATTTTAACTCATTTAGCCCTGATCTTACTTCCAAAAGGAGACTAAATACAAAGTGAAACACACAGGGCAGTCTCTTTTGGTGCTTGCAGTGAGTATGGAAAACACAGGAGCTGTTTTTCATAAAGCTGTGAGAGTCAGCCCACATGTACCAAGACTCTTGAAGAAACTCTCCAAAGAGCAGTTTTGTCAGTGCAAGATGATCCTCAGTTTCAGGTAGCTCCTGGCTATCACGGGTAGCACAGGCATTTGGCTTTGTGTCTTTCAAATAGAGAGCTGAATCACTGGCTCAGCAGAATGCAGTTTGCTGCTGCATGCCAGCTTCAGCTTTCACAGCCCGCAGAGCAGGTGCTCCAAGAGCTAATGGAGCCGGGGATTTTTGAAGTTCCGAGCAGAGCCATATGTTGTTGAACAGTTTGATGCAGATTCATTTCAGCAAGCTGATGAAAGAAAAGACATAGTTTCTGCTCTTTAATGGCTCCCTTCACACTGATAGCGCTTGTTGCAACCTTTGCACAAAGGGCCTGGATGAACTGCTACAGCTGCAGGCAGTGAGAATGATAGAAAGCCAAATAAATGGCTTATTTTACATTAGAACACACCCATGGTTTCAAACCGCTTTGTTTGCCAGAAACTCTGAAAAATAACTTTCTGTAATGGCACCATCCTCAGTCCTCACTCACAAAGAAACAGATGTACTACCAGGAAGTTTTTTTTCTGCCAGCCTTCTCCTCATCTTGCACCAAGCAGAGCAGTTAGACCAAGCTCAAAAATATTTCAGAGGCAGTGCTGATGAAGCCCTTCCACTCTCCTGTCAGTAAAAACCACTTTGTACTGTGCAGTAAAACAGGGGTCAGTGAGTAATTTTTAAACAGACTATCACTATTATCAGAAAACAAGATAAGTTCCACAGACAGACAATATAAGAGACATAAACATATAATGCAGTTTATTCAAACCAATGAATCATGAATACATATAGGAATAAAGAAGTTATATTTTTCAATTTGATCCCAATAGGGGAGGAACTTGCTGCTACCAAGAAGCTTGAGATTATATAATCAAGCAAGCAGAATTGCTCCTGAGACAGCATGCTATCAAACATGCTACATATCCAAATTTAATAGTGAATAGTCTTTAGATTGCTTAACAAAACAACATTAAAATGTGTGAAATTCACAACTATTCTGAAAAGGCATGTTTGAACAGTGCAGAAGAGATAAGGAACTGATTTCTACTTCAAGTGCATATATCAAAAATGGTGATTACACAGCAAGGCACCCTTCTAATAAGAGAACAAGTAGAAAACAATCACTGAGATATAGCACCTGCCTACATGAAGCCCTTCAAGCATTGAATCTACTTAGCAATATTTTCTTTGCTTTTATTGCAAGCATATGTTAGGACTAACTTAACTTTGGAACAGTGGCTTTCTCCCTGAGCTAGAGAAAAGAATGTGTTATCCCATTAGGTCCTTTCTATGAGGATTTTCTTATGATTATCTGGAATTTTTAAGTGAATTGAGGTGAATACCTGTATGAAACAATCTTCTCAAGTTATTCTGGAATTGGATCTCATTAGAGAGACACAGATTTGTTTTGCAGGTTAGATCATCTGAAACTGGGATTGTACAGACCACGCTTAAATAATGCCTCCTGTAGAAGTGTTTGTCCAAGTTCTGGATGAGCAACTGAGTGTATTCTCTACTCATGGCAAAGTAGAAATGACGTTTACATGAGAAATTACCAAATTGCAGCCCAAGAACTGTTTAGAAAGGACACTCAAGGAAGGAAGGTTAGGGAGATTGCCTTCTATGTAGAAGAATGGATTGACTGCACAGAGTTGTCTTTGAGAAACTACTGGCAATGACATGGAGAAGACTAAGGTACTCAACAATGTTTTTGGCCTCAGTTTTCAAGGGTAATTTCTCTTGCCATGTATCTCAAGCCCTTGAACTTCAAGGCAGGAACTAAAAGAAGATAAGGCTCAAGACCACACAAGGAACCACAATATACACAAACAAATATTCAAGCAGGTGCTAAGGAACATGTATAAAAATTTTAGGGTCCTTTGCAATGTGTATGTGTGGTGGTTGAACCCTGATCAAACATGAGAATATTTGTGCCAGGTAGGCATTCAATATCTATGGCTAATCAGTTACTCACAGTCCAAGTTGAAGAGAATTTTAACATTTGTAGAAAAAAATACTTTCTCCAGGAGAGTTTAATTTTCCTCTACCTGTCATGGACTAGAGTTAAAGCCTGAAAGAAATCAAGGCCAGTTATTTAAGTGGAGGACTTAACACATGTCTTGTATTCTGGATCAAATAAATTACCAACCCTTTCCTCATCTGCTGAACACAATATATATTGAAGAATAGTTTCTAGGAGATTTGAATGAGTTGAGAACTGAACCATGGACATCCAAAATCTAAAATCAAACAACTTTCAACACACGAAGTCAGCATCATTCCTATCCTTACATTCCACAAAATTGTAGAAAAGTGATATGCTTGACACATTTTTAGAAGCATAACATATACATAATTTTTCTTCCCAAGTCAAAATAGGGAAATAAATTTCAAAGACATCATACTTCAAGGGGTGCCAGAATTTAACACCTTCTACCATGATCTTTTACTTCCATTTTCCTTTCCTCCCAGAAGATATAATTGCATGCCCTCAAGGTGAGGAAAACAGGTAAAGAAAGTTAGTCAGGGTCAATTGCTTGCAGCAGGACTCATCTGTCTGGAACCTTATGTCTATATTTGAGTTACCTAACCTTGGTTCCCCCTACAGTAAGGGAAGGGAGATTTTCAAGTATATTTGAGAGATACTTAAGACATGTTAGATGAATTGCACACAAAACTGCCACCATCTTTCTACTGACATTAAAGGAAGTCAGTTAAGTCAAATGAGTCCCACTCTAAATTTGTCCTTACTTGCCAGTCCTGCAACAGACAAGAGCTTTTCTCATGGCATCTACATCAATTATACAAAAAGTCACCTGGAAGGCCTGATATGTCAGTATTCTTTTCAACTTATGTCTCGGTTTGAGGGGAAAAACCAAAATGTTTTACCCACAAGCAGGGGAGGGGCCTCCTCCTCAATAATCACACCACTCTTTATCAAATTTAAGAAAAGGAATTTTAATACAAGAAGGATAACTGCTATATATATATATATATATGTAAACAGACTAGTGCAACCCACTTCCCCAACACCATAAGAGGAAAAAAAAAACAACAACAACAAAACCCAGCAGGTTTTCCTCCGGGAGAAAAGGTTATACTTAAGTGTCCTTGTCACAGCCCGCTGGCTGCAGAGTGAGTTTCAGTCCCTCTCCAGCGAAACAGACGAGCAGTGGGCTTTCAGATGGACTCAGTCTCTTTCCCCTGTGTTCCCCGTCCAAGAAGCAGACAGGTACGAGCAACCAGCAGCAAATCCAAGGCAGGTAGCAGCACGGCAGGAAAAAGTAATCCGAAGTAGGCAGCGGCAAGACAGCCAGGGAAAACCCCAGCAGTAACCAGCAGGGCAGCCTGCCTCCTTGGAGCCCCCACTCCCCCGTTCCGCCGAGCCAAGACTGAGGAGAATATCCAAAAAAAAACCAAAAGAGACAAACCTGCCCCCACCCCAGCGATCACAGTTAACTGCTTCTTTTGTTAACCGCTGGCCTGGGCAGTTAAGTGGCAGGGGAGAGAATTTACATAATAATCCCAAACTACAACAACTTATTTTAAGAAAAGCTCATATTCTGTTTGAAAACAAACTCTAGCTAAAATGAGGCAATTAAAATTGCCTTGGTTTTATGGACTGGTATGAACCTATAATCTTGGTTTTAGACTCTTTAGAGTCTTTGTCCTGGAAAACATGCTTTGACCACATGTTGATTATAAGATTTGGCAAAACCCAATTACATTTAGATTCCCTGCCTGTTTTGATTCCTTTTGGAAGAAACTAATATGACTCCAAGGTGAGAGCCAGGATGGGCTTCACAACACCTTTGTTTTATGGGTGATCAAGGTGCCAGGCTTGCACCATGGTATTCAATGTAGTCATAATCAGGTGTGTTTCTAAGGAAAAGAAAAAAGTAACACTTTGGATGCATGAAGAGAAAAGAAATAAAAATATTAGTGAGATCCTACCTCTGCATTTTTGAGGCTGACACCAGCATACTGCATAAATGTATATAGTGTCATAATCCCCTAGAAGAGATTTATAAAACTGGAGAAGGCCAGAATGAAGGTGTAAATGATGCCCTACAGAGACAGTCACACATCAGGTGTTTTTTTAAAAACACTCAAACACTGCAAGTTGAATTAGTTGTATTAAATCAATATTTTGTAAGGTAAAAAAAAAACCAAATGTCAGGGAGTAAGAACTACCCATGTAGAAATGAAAGGCATTGAAAGAACCAGTGGCCCTATTGAGAAGCAGTAGGCTCATTTCTAAATTTGCAGTAGCATGATTAACAACTCTAGGGACAGCCGTTGGTTCACTCCTGTGAAGCCTTCAAAGTAAGACTTGAGTACTTCCTGGAAGATTTTGTGGACTCTGCTTCATATCCACTGAAACTAGAGGGTCTAATGGTCCTCTCTAACCCAAGAATCAATGAACCCATTAACAATTTGGACAGGACATTAGAGTTTAGACATTATTCTGCCATCAGGCAATGTTACCTTTTCTGTGCTCCAAATTCATGAACTGCACTCTAACTCTCTGCCTCTAATTTCAGGTTATCTTCCTGATGAGCCAGGCTACTCTTCCTGCTGTGTTATCTCATGGAACAGCTCAGTACTAGCAGCAGCAATTGCATGTCATGCATGTCAGCTGGTATTAACCAATAAGGTGAGTGTGAGTGACAGCAAATCTCTAAGTGGTTGGAGAGCCTAATATTCCCTACAGCTTCTGTCTCTTTGAATATACTGAACCTCCACTATTTACATTTTTTCTGCTTAAAACTGAAAAAGTTGTTAGGTTTTGTTGTTCACTGCAGTGGAAGAAGAAATGCTTTTCTGTTAAGGAAAATGAAAGAATTATGCAAAGGCTATTCACAATTGGTAATATCACCCTGACCATCCAAACTTCTGCCTGTCATGCCCTTCATGTATTTTCATAACACTTTTCATATAAAATTTCCCTTCTGCATGGCCTGTACTCCCTAGTTCTGCTACAGATCTCTGCTGAAGCCTCGTTTCTTACTGGAATTTTAGAGCATTGAGTCAAAGGCATGAATTTAAATTTCCTCTGCAGTCACAGAATTGTGCAGGAGGGCTACTTTGTGCCATTGTCCTCCCTGAGAAATCATGTATGTCATATACTGTTGTAATTATTCTTGTGTACTTATCCCTTCATAGCCTTTCCCCCTGTTTCTTCATGATCCTATTGCTCATGAATAAGGGTGCCTGTGGAGCTCCACTGCCTGCCATGAGAACTTGCATATGTATGGAGTTTTCCCAGTCATACTTTCAATGCAGAGAAGGGTTGAAACTAAAAATCTTAAGTGGAAAATGAAATACTAGGCTATTTGAATCTCATTAAACTCAAGGCAGATCGGCTGCTATGAAGAGTTATTCAAATCATTCTAAAGCAAGTACATACACATGGTTAGCTGGAGAGCTCCCTGTGCTTCATTGGCTTAGCTATATTGTCCACATGGAGATACCTGCATCAAGGACATCTAATTTGAATCCCGTCCTTACTGTGATTTTCCAGTTGTCATTTGTATTGTATTTATCACACAATGGTTTGGGTTTCAGCAGTAGGTTTAAAAAGACCTTCATTCAGGCTAGTCTCGATGACAGCCATCTTTGGTGGAAAGTGAAAGAATGAACATGGAACTGTCGACATTAAGATTAGGGAGAGGTCTAAGTTTTTTCACTTTCTGGGTAAGCTTCAGACCCTTGTTTTGTAATAAGTAAGGGAGATATACTACCAACTTCTCTACTTTGCAAGAAAACTTTGTCTTGCTGGCACTGCAATTCTGCTGATGTATGTTAGGTGTATGAATGTCTATTTAGAAGGGTCTTCAGTTGACAGATAAATGGAAACAACTCTTTTCTGGATCTTGGTACTCTTATTTATGTCATTTGAAAATATATGCTGTGCTTACCTTAAGCACCAAGCTTGCAGAGATGGGTACTAGACCTATTTTGGCATCCAAGATATAAAATCAATTTAGCCAGATCCTGCACCAGAAGCTAGCTTCATGCAGGGATCTAGGAACTGTTTTTATTTATAGTTTGTCCCCATAAGTGTCTCATTTTCTTGCCCCTTTTTCTGACATTGCTAGGAGTCTTTCTAAGACCTTATCATATTATCTGACTTTCACACATTCTGCAGCAAACTATTATAACGTCATGTTTCATGTGTTTGGTTTTGTGTTTTTGTTTTTGTTTATTTTACCTGTGTTTTTCATGTTTTAGGACACCAATCATAGAATCAAGCTTTGAAGGCACCTCTGGAGACCATCGTGTCCAATCCCTCTCCTCAGGCAAGGACGCCTACAGCCAATTGCTCAGGACCATGTCCAGGCAGTTTTTTAATGTCTCAAAGGACAGAGACTCCACAAGCTCTCTGTGCAGCCTGTGCTAGTGCTCTGTCACCCACACAGTAAAGAAGTGTTTCCTAATGTTCAGAGAGAACCTTCTGTGTTTCAGTTCACCCCTATTGCCTCTGATCCTGCCACTGGGCACTACTGTGAACAGCCTATTCTGTTCCCTTTTTGCCTTTCCTCCAGTCACTAATTCCTTTAAGATTCCCCCTGAGCCTTCTCTTCTCCAAGCTGAACAGCCCCAGCTCTCTCAGCCTTTCCTTACAGGTGAGGTGCTGTAGTCTCTTAATCATCGATGTGGCCCTTTGTTGGATTATCTCCAGCATATGCAGGTCTCTCTCATACTAAGGAGCCCACAGGCTGACACATGAAACAGTAAGTTCTCATTCATTTATACTGGCACAACTCTGGAGGAGTCAGAGTTTAGCCACTACAAGTTATTCCCTAGAAGGTTTTAGCTCTTTGTTTCTGGAATTCACTGAGATAGCATTTATCAAGATTTATTCAACTGTAGTTTAGTTTAACTTTGCTCAACCACTGTTTTGCTGAACAGTAAATCAGCGTTGGAAAAGGTTTATAAATGTAATGGCAAATAGTGCTTTGGTTAATGGAAGGGTATTAAGAGTCAATCAGGTTATAAATCAAGTCATAGCTTTTGACAATATTGCAGACTGAGAATAGATCCTGAATGGTTTAGTTATAGCTTCAAAAACTCTTCTGTAGCTATGACTTTTTCAAAATTCAGTTATTGTTCTTTGGACAGAGTTAAGCTTGTGTTTCTGTATACGGTCTTATGTTGTCTGGCCAGATTCCAATCTAAATAATTATATTTGCATACATCAAATTTCCTGTGATGTTTCACATTGTTCCGCATTTCCCTCTCTAAGGCTTTCATTAGCATGAGAAAATGACAAAAATACTCTTGTGCTGCTATTGCAGTCTAACAGCTGTAGTTCAATGATGAAGTAATCATCTTTTCTGACAATTATAGATACAGACATATAGATCTACTCTGCATACTTTAATGGTGAAAAGCATGAACAGGCTGGTCATTATTGATGAATACTTATCTGATTATTGATCCACAGGACAAGTGAATACATGCTGGCCTTTGATTTCCATCTCAATGTTTTCTCACTGACTCATGTCTCCAAGACTTATTTTAACAGTTGATGCTAGTCTGACAAAGAAGATGCAATACCAGTAAAAAGTTAAGATCTAACATTAGCATTTGTACTTTTAGAATTTATAATTTATTGTAACTTTTTAAAGTTAAAATCTTTTCATTTTGGCATATATTTTCTCAAGTCATACTTCTAGAGCCAGCTCTGTTCCCTGTATCTCCTAAAGGCAGTTACAACTTTTCTCACTGGTGATATTAATTATGGCAATATAAATATGAATTAGGATTTCTGGAAATAACAAACCTCTCTGATCATAGCAGGATTGAAATATTCACTGTTGATAGAAACATTTAGGATCTGATCCTTTTTCCATGGAAATAAACTGGGTTATCATCTAAGTGATCTCATAGACAGGCGTCAAGTAGAAATTTTTATTTTCGCAGCACGTGGTGAAGCAAATTGTATTAAATTGATTTCCTCAGGTGTTAATTAATTTGATTTTGCTAACCAAATATCTTCAAAGAAAATTAATAAAATTAATATTCCCGCAGAGTGACAGGTTTCTCACTCATTGTTTCAAACAGCTATCTGGCTCCTTCCCTCTGGTTTTGCCTATATCCCAAAAACATCTTCAGTGGATGTGGATAAATTGCCTTTAGTGTTATACAGTGACTCAACCCTGCATGGAGAATTGAGAAACACCCTCGAGACTCCATCCAGAGGACTTCTAGATGTAAGCAGTCCAACTCTGCTTATTCTGATTTGTCCCCAGAAATGTCATATTTGAAAGTTCACTGAGTTTGTTGGCAAAGGCATCTATGTGTTAGATTTTGTCTGAGGCTGAAAGGATGGTACATTTGCTATTGTGCTGCACATTTGAGGAAGACAGGACCCCATCTCTTGGTAGCATAATGATGAGAAAGATTGAATTTTAAAACCCTTTCTGTGACAAGGGGGCAAATAAGTAGAAAGAAAAGGGAAATATTTTTTCACGCCCAGAGCAGTATGCCAAAAGGGCTTCTAAAAAAGGATGGGGGGGGGGGGGGTGAGGGGTGAGGGGGAGTTTTTCTAGAAAATATTTTTCCTTCCTGCTTCACAGTCAAAGGAAGGAAATTGGAAATCGATGATCCATGCAAATATGTATTTTCAGAAACATATTAGAGAAAAACAGAATTCTGTTGAAATCTGAAATGCTGGTACAATGATTTATTCGCAAGAGGATGAGAAACATTCCTTTCACCTTCCTATTTTGTAATGGAGATGTGTGATTTTTTTATATTTATTTTTAAAGATAATTTGAGTTTATTTGTTGTAATGTATAAAATTTAAAAATTAAAGACAGACTGAGTTTATGTTAGTCTATCTCTCCACTGTTTTATTGATCAAAATTCTGCACTGAAAGATTTTTCTTTATGTTGTTGTTCTGGGGCTTTTTAAAGTGATTGGGCTCCAGTTACAAAGAAAACAATATACAGCATCATGTCCTGATGAACTGGAATACATTTCACAGGCATTTCATCCCAGCTAGATCAGACATCCAAGAAGCGCAGTTCAGATTCTGAAAAGGTACATTGATATGATGCCTGTCTGTCTCAACATCTCATTAGGGGAAAAGTAATATATGGTCTCTAATTATTCAGCATCATTATGAGCAGATAACACTCACCAGAAGGGGTGGAACCTTCTGTGGAACATGGACCTCTCCACTGAAGGGGACTCGGGAGATCTTTATGAAAGGTGGTGAGGCAGTCACAAAGCTGCCCATGTGCCTGCACAGTTCATGCATGGATCAGAACCAGACAGGCAGAAGGGCCAGTGCAGAGCTGTTTGAACCAGGCTCTAAGCAATGCTGCACTGTCTCATGTGGCTTTACTACTTTGATCTCTGATAGCTCAGATCCTTACACCGCAAGACATAGTACAGCTTGTGTACAAGACCTTGCTAGCCAAGAAAGTACCCTAATTAACAACTAGAAAACAATCACTACTAGAAAAAGTGATTAAATTAAATATCAAGGCAAGATTTAGGAGAAATACTGTGCCACATGTACTATTTCATAAAAGAATGTTTGTGTCCTATTTTCCACCATCACCTGCAAGACTTTAAATGCCTGTCTGCATGTTTAACTTTATATGAGTAAGCAGACAAGACAGATGCCTCTTTTTTCATCTAGCATCAGTGCTGCCAATATCAGGATCATAGAAAGTCATTCCATTGCTGCACTTCATAGCTCATCTCAGTTAGAAAATTGTATTGACAACAGCTTGGGAGCGGATGAATTTTTAATTCCCTATTCTCCTTTTCAAGAGAGTATATGCTACAACACATGATATTGCTCTGGTGCAGAGGCATTGGTGCTTCCTCCCCTCTACTAGCAAAATCTTACCTGATCATATTTGACTCTTTCATGGTCACATTTCATGAGCTGTTCACAGCTATTTGCATGACCAAGTAATACATTAAAAAATCCTTTTTCCAGGCAGTCTTCCAAATGAGGATTTTCTGGTTTATTAGCTCTTACCTGCATGATCTTCTACCTCATTCCTGTAATTCCAAGAGAATTGTATATAATCAACTTTATTACCTTCTCATATGCAATAATGTATCACAACCTTGTGTTAGTAGCAGTTTCTATTAGGATAGTCTTGATATTTTGATCCATTTAATGAATAATTCTAGATAAGTTCAAGCTCAAAACTGATATTTGAGTAACAGCACTGATGAGAGTCTTCTAGTCTCACAGTTTCTCTGCTAAGACAACCCATTCTTGGCTTCCAGCATACCTTTCCAATTGAAATCTTGTGTGAACTATTCCTGTATGTTTGCTGTATGTTCTACTGAAGTCCATGTCTCAAATGGTCATCATAATAAAATACGCTCAAGTATTTGGCTCTAATCAGATTTGTCTTACACAGAACAGGTGCTTCAAGATCCAGCAACATCTATTTTAAAGAAACATTTCAAAGGTTTTAAAAACATACATGGAAACTATTTATATTTGTTTTCTGATCTTTTTGCCTGCAGAAAAGGGTGTATTGCCTATCATGAAAGCAATTACCAAGACTTCTAAGAGAGAGAAAAATTAAAAGGATAAATATAAAACGTCAAGGTGATCCAAAATACTCCTGATACATGAGATTTTCTCAACTTTAACTCACAGTGTCCTGGAATTTCACAGCACTGATCTCCCAGAATACCACCCTTCCCTTGAGAAGCTTCTTTTGCTGAGCCTCAGTGATTGCATTTATGTATTTGTTTTTTGTGTTCTGTTTGTAATGGTTATGAAGGTTTAAGCCACCATTATGTTTTTGAGATATCTATCTTAAAGTTAGTTCCCACAATAGACAGCAATCTGTTTGATAATAAAAGAACCAAGGCAGAACCTTGGTTGTAAAATATATAATAGTCTTTAGTGTCTTATATAATTGTCTTTAGTGTGAAAAGGATGTGTTAAGTCTCTTAATAGAGTAGTTGAAAAACAGCAAAGCCAAACAAAGCAAAAACTAGAAAACCATTGATAATTACCTAGTACAATGTGTATTAAATTTAAAAAAAAAAGAAAGAGAAAGAAAGAAAAGAAAAGAAAGAAAGAAAGAAAGAAAGAAAGAAAGAAAGAAAGAAAGAAAGAAAGAAAGAAAGAAAGAAAGAAAGAAAGAAAGAAAGAAAGAAAGAAAGAAAGAAAGAAAGAAAGAAAGAAAGAAAGAAAGAAAGAAAGAAAGAAAGAAAGAAAGAAAGAAAGAAAGAAAGAAAGAAAGAAAGAAAGAAAGAAAGAAAGAAAGAAAGAAAGAAAGAAAGAAAGAAAGAAAGAAAGAAAGAAAGAAAGAAAGAAAGAAAGAAAGAAAAAAGGGGAAAAAAAAAAGCAAGACAAAATGACAACAGCCCCCCTCCGACATTTTCAGGTGAAGAAACCTTCTGAGACATTGCCAAAATGCAGCTATGCTTCTTACTTCTTTATTTTTTTTTAATTAACATTTTAGAATCCTGTTCTGAACATCAGACTGCTATTGGTGGAATGACATGTATTTAGCATTAACCAGCAAAATAATACAGCACAAGCATGTTACAAAGAATGGTTAGAAAAGAATGCTGACATTTTCATTTATCTAATTCCTTCAAAATGAGAGGTGTGGTCTGTATAAAAGCTGGTAGAGTTTTGTTTTACTAAAATACTTACATAATATTAATAAAATTGTTAATTACATATTTATCTGTACTTACTGTGCACATAATGTACTTCCTATAATATTTTTAACTTTCCTACCACTATTTTAGAGAGATGAATCTCCTTAAAAAACAGGTTTAACTGACCTCTCTCTTTGTAACCCTGAAGAGTCTCGCAGCCTGGGAAGATTTGGTATTTAAAGCTGCAATACCTGCTACATATAAATCTTGTGTTATCAGGGGTGAGTCTTTAGGAAGAGAGCAGAAAATTCAAATTCAGAGGACAGAGGAGTAATTTTGATGAAAGGTTGATGCATTTAAAAAGTAATAAACTATTTTAATAACTACCTAATAGATATTACACAGTGTTCTCTAATTATTAATCCACTATAGACATGTTCACTGCTCTGGGAAAGAAAGTCTTTTTGGTACATAACTTCCTTCAGTTTGATGTCACCATTCTTAACTATTTCTGATTGAGATTTGGCATTGAAGACGTTCTCTTATGTCTTTGCTGCCGCCTTTTGCTGGATGAGAAAAAAAAATCCCTGTCAGAAAGGCGTATCCCTGGCCATCAAATGTGAGATGACTGTTATCACACTGCACCTTCTTCAGAAATGTCCCCTTGCTTCCTCACCTCCATTTATCTGTAACATTTTGTCATCTGCAGTCACCATCTCCTCCCACCACTTTCAAGGGTTAATAGCCTCATAATTTCTTAGTCCCCACCATTATTGGACTGTATCCTGATATTTTAGTTCTCACTGTATGTCAAGTCTCCTTGGCTTTTGGGCACTTTGGTCTTACGAGCTGGGCTAGATGAACATTGATACTTTTAAATAAATGTAGTGCTGCAGAGAAGCTAAAAGTTAATGCAATGCTGTGCACAAGCTATATAATACTCCTATTAATCGACAAGATAAGGTCAGAATTTCCAGTATGATACTATATTGACATGCCTATGTGTTCTAATTCCTGAGCTAGGCTGGATATTTTGATATCATGTATATCTTCACCTTGCTTCACTGTGCGGTAAGTCGGATGCTGAGACCAAATATTAATTTTTCAAGTCTGTCACCCTTCAAAGCTCTGGTACATAAATTTTGCTTTCTTATCTATAATTTCCTTCCTTTGTGGGCTGCTCCAAGACTCAGTCTTTTGCCTTTAGCATATGTATTTCTTTGACATATATTAAACGTTTTTAAAAAAATACCAAAAATATCTTTCTTCAAGATTTTTTTAAGAGACAACCAATCCATAATGTCTATTCTAATTCCAGAATTTATGTCTGGAGTTTGGCTCAACTATGAAGGACTTCAATAAAGACATTTAAATGCTGTGTAGTTCTCAAATGCGAATTAAAACTTTTTGTATTTGTTTTGCTAGTCCACATTGTTCCCCGTCTCTCTTGTTATGACAACATTTTCTTTTTCTCTCCCAGAGGAAGACATACTTGCTCACAAGAGGAAAATAGGGAAATAAAATACAGACAATGTTTTTTCAACTGTCTTAAAGGCCTGCATGTGAGGTGGGAGAAGTGTATCAAATTATTGGCATTTTCTTTTCTTTTGCTATAAACAGTTTTTTCTGCTTCTCTTGCCTCATTTTGTGAGATATTCAGGACCATATGTTTCCCTGTACCAGCAATCAGAATGGATTTTACTGTCTATGCATTATTGTGCATACATTTGCAATATATCAAGAGATCTTGACTTCAGATATTCCAGAGAAGAGCCATGAAGCTTTCTCTTGTGCTTAATGATGCAGAAATTTTCCTCTTTGGAAGAAATTCTCAGGAAGATGTCCCCAAGGGTCAAGCTTTGCCTTTAACCTGAGCCTTTCAATCTCATAATGCAGAAATCTCATGCTACACAATCTACTCACTGATCAGCCTGGAAATTAGCTGTCTTGGTGAAGAATTCAGAACGAAGAATTCTGATACTATTACAACTTTATCCTCTTTGTCCAGGGAAATTGTTTTTAACTACTGCTTTTCACATTTATTCTCCCTATTTAACATCTGATGTCTCTTTCCTGTATTATATAGACATAACAGTTATAAAAGCATGTGAAAATAGGCTCTAGGTCTGGAAGATCAACAATAGCTTGAAATTAAAACACTGAAAGATATTTTAGAGTATGAAGATAATGAGTAAAATTGGTGAATTTAATTGAAGTGAATTTGAATACATTTTATTAGAACTTTGTGAAATGTAGTATGATATTGAAAGAGTATGACTAATGAGAATTAAGAACAGATGAAAGTAGAAAGTTTTAAGAAATACTTACAGTTGATTTATGTCTAAAAATCCATACAGTCTAACAAAACAATGCCAAACAAACAATGGGATAAAGGATGGATGTGTTAGTATCTCACAGAGACACAGTCACAGCCCATCTCCTTGCAACCAGGATTTCAATGCAAAGGTGCAGCAATAGCAGCAAGTCCTATTACAGGAACCAGGATTATTTATGTGATTAAAATCTGCAGCAGGACTGGGAGGTAAAGGGTGTCCCTCTTCCTTCATTGGCAGCACATGGCACTTCACAGACTTTGTCCAAGGCTGAGCATTCAAGTCATTCTGCCCTTTGAGAAAGCAACCTTCATCAAAACTACTTTGTAAAGGTGGAAAACTTGGGGGGCGGGGCAGGGGGCAGGGTGCTCAGTTTTATACAGATTTAGAGGGAATTAATCTTTTCTACATGATAGGTGTTGTTGAAATGTAGTATGTGGATCAGCTCCTGAGGAATCCAGGGTGGCACAACCCTCTGTGGAAAGGTGCATGTATGCTGTAATTTGTCACCTGTTTGGAGAACTGCAGCCAGATTTGGCAAAAGAGTCTCTAGGGAAAAAGAAAAAAATAAAAGAGAAAGAAAAAATACAGTCTTGTATGGATTTAACAAAAACAGGCTGCTAAAAGAGGAGAGGGTGCCTAGAAGTGCCTTGAGTGACGGATGGGCTGGTGTCCTCTGCAGACTCTGGTAGACATAACAGAATTCTGCCTTACCGATGTACAGGTGTACACACACACACACACACACACACACACACACACACACACACACAAATATACATGTAGATACAGCAAAAGCTGCAGAGGAGCTCATGCTCCAGAGCCAGACATAAAAAACACCTTTATTTCTTATGCTTAGAAGATTTTTCTTCTGGAAACACAGAAACATTTGTGAACAGCATTACATTAACTAATGTGTTAATTGTTAATTAACATTAACTATTTCCTTCAAAAGAGACACCTGTCAGAATACAAACACTGCAAACCCAAATTGCTTGCAAGCAGCTGTATGTGAACTGCATGGGGACCAAAGCTGTCCCTGAGGTGGGTCATGGCCCAGGGGTCAGGGCATCATGTGGGATGAGTGGACAGGATGGTCTGGTGGGATATGAGCAGGGGCTGGTCACTCAGTGAAGGCCTGCTGGTGCCCTCAAGGCCCTAGCATTGTCCTAAAAAAAATCTGCTTTTCTGAGAAATGCACAGTAAGCACAGATTAATTGCAGATCTTTGGGAAACTGCAACTCTGAAATGTGTTTATAAACTTTTTGTTTCATTCTTGATCACTGAGATGCACTTAAATGACTTGTGAGGAAATTTTACATTAAAAAGTACCTTTCAGCAATACACAAAATGAGACATCTGAGGGGGGTGGAGGGTGGGGGTGGGGTGGGGGAGCAAAGCATCTTGTTTTTACCTAAAGAGCACATTTCAGTGTAATATGTTAGATGAACACACTCTCATTTTAACCTTCTCCTCCAGCACCCAGTCCTGCATGTGGTAACCCTTGTCTTTCATTAAGTAATGCATTTTGACTGAAATACAAGGTAGAAGTATGGAAAAATTAGCATGCAAACAGGCAGAAGCTTGAGAAGATCTCCAGGAGAGGCTTTAAGGTACGTACTTTTGAAGCCCCCTATCAACATGCTCAGCTCAGTAGTGTGCAGAGGTACCACGATGCTCTGCTGGCTGCAAAGAGAAGAGTTGGCAGCCTCCTGTGTTATGTAGACTTGACGGAGATCCTGACCCCAAATCCTCTCTCTGCAGAGGCCTGTAAATCCAGTTGTCCATTTGGACATGACTGCATCCCATTTTGTGCAAGATACATGCACAACTCATTACTAAACCTTGACACACACACAATGATTTTGTAAACCTCAGCAACATTTTTTGTACTTCTGTAATGATTTCACATATGAAAAATTCTTAGTTTCTAAAATGTCTGCCTGTACTTTTTGCTTGGTAGGTGTACACTCTGTAAGATCAAATAAAAAAGAACAAGAAAAAGCATCATAAAAGGACAGAGTGTTACATGCCATTCATACAGAATTCGCAGAGAACCAGGGGAAACACATGACACCTCCTAAGTGATGCTTAAACTCATTTTTTTAAGTTAAACTTCATTATCACTAGGCTTTCTTGCTCATACAAGCCAGAATTTACCCATTTTCCCCACTTCAATCTAAGTAATGCTTCATAAAGAGTTGGTAGATTACAAAGTTTCTAAAAAAAATCTCACAGTAGGAAAATTTGGGAAGTGGTGATTCATTTAATAAGGTTATCTGGCCTATCAAGATCCAGAAATTTTGTCATGTGTTCTGCTGTGTCTTTAGCAAAATTGCAAACTACTCCACTGTAGATTACATGCTGGCTAAGGAATACATGAGATCTAGTGCAGCAAGTTCAGATTTGTAAAACCAACCTGAGGTTCAGAAGCTTTCCAGCAGAGGATCTCAGGAAAATTAGAGAGGAGGTAACCTAGTAAGGTCGGCAAAGTCCATGAAAATATTTAATTGTTGTCATAAGTGTATTGGCCTATTGACAGAAGACAAAAAGAGCAGTCATCTAGTAAAACAGTCATTGGTAGCCATCTGGGGCACAGTACAAAAATTCTGTGAGTAAATACCAGGTTTTGAACTTAGCTTCATAGATGCTGATGAACTTCCTCTTCCTTCTCTAGAAAGCATGGGAGGCTGATCAATGTCACCTAAACTTTTAGTCTTCATCACTTATATTTGACACAGGAGAAACACAATTTTGCTTGCATGAAAGGGGTTTGCTTCACACTTGTGCCTGCAGTCCTCAAGTTAATGTAGTAGTGAGCTGTTCAATCCAGTGCTTTGAAATAGGCCTTCCTCCTCTTCCCTCATTATTTCTACAAAATGCACATGATAAACATGTAAACAACCAGAGAATACGCTTGCTTGGTTTGTAGAGGCATCATGGGGGGAACACTGAGTGGGGCTATTCCTTTTGCACACCACCGGGATATGTAAAGAACTGTTTGTTCTCTTTTGTTTGTGAAGAAATAGATCATTAGAGGAAGGATGATAAACCAGAGTAGTGCTGGAAATAAAAATGCCATGGGGAAAAAGTACAGTGAGAATGGGGTCAAGAATTGTGTTTTTCCATGTCCTGTCTAACCATTAAAAAATCTAAGCTACAAAAGATGGATGAACAAAGGCAAAACTCTGTTCATTTTGCCTAAATTCACCCATCCCATTAATGCTACTCTGTGCATTATTGCAGCTATTAATCTATTAATGACACTATTCTGATTGAAAAGCCATACTTGTTACATAGCCTTCAGGGAAACATGTCAAATGCTGTTATTTAAAAGAATAATTAGGGAATTCAATTACTGAGTTCAATTGGGGTGTGTATGTGAGGGAGAAAAAGAATTAAGTGAGCTTTTTGAATCTGAAGATTTTATTGTTATACTTCTATTTTTCCTAAATACTACAGCCTTTCTATCTCTCCTAAGAATAGTGGGAGACAGACAGCAAATATAAGATAACCAAATCACAATATTGGTGCTGTATTAAAATTCAGAGATATCTATACAGGAAACTGACCACAGGCAGTGTCACAAACAAACTGTTCTGACTGCTTGGGCAGTGACAGAACTGTGCCTTCTACATAACAGGACTCTTCAACTCACCTGGCTTCTAGCCCTGTAATTCATGCTTCACATGTGAAATCTGCTGCTATGGAGGTGTGTAAGACTCACATCTTTACAGTATGACTTGAAACACAAAAGAACACCTGAAACCCTGAGTAAATATCCTGGTACCATCAGTATAGCATCTGTGTTGCCACCAGCAGTAGTGCTTCTCTGCAGTGGTCAGTGCAAAATTAGCTACAAAATGTTGGCATTGAGACAACCAGGCAGCATTTGCATAGAGTGCTGTCATCTTGGTTAAGAGCAATAAGACCTTAATGTTTTTGCAGATTGAGAATAAGGACTCATTTCCTCACAAAATTAATTAAAAGGCATTTGCCACTGTGATTAGAGGCAAGTAAATGATCTTACTGAAATACAGAAAGATCCTGCCTTTTCCCAGACATTTTTCACCCATATCAGTCATTGGCCTTGGTTCATAACGAGATTCAAAGAACCTGCAAGCAAAACTGAAGGCAGCCACCTAGCTTAGGGGCTGGAGAAGGAGGGAGAGGAATAACATAGGAATGTTAGGAATATCTAATGCTAAATATTGCCCTCATTTGGGTCCTCACTGTGTATATTTTACTGGTAAAGGTAATGATTTTAAATTGCATTTTACCTGCATACTCAGAGACTGAGGTTGTCAGCCTGCCCACTTACATGAGCTTGGTCCCTGGTGTAACAGACACAGGCAAGGAGCACACCAAGACTTCAAGTCACAGATCAGCCCCAAGCTGCAGCAACAGTTCCCCTGCTCTGTGGATCCTGCTGTGCAGTGGGAGCAGAGCGCTGCTCTGTGTGGCTTGCCAGCCACAGCTACATGAGTGCTGTTTCAGAGCGAAGGCGGAGGGAACATATGTCAGTCTGCAAAAAGCCGTGTAACAGCCTCAGCGGGATGTGAAACACGCAGTGAGCAGTACTAACTCCTGCCACACGTCAACAGCTAGACTTGCAGGCTAGATTACAATGAACAAGTAACAGATTTTATTTCTTTTTCAACATTTCTGTGCATGTTTCTCTAAACATGTACACATCACCCCGACATTATCTATCAAAGGCAAACACTCACTGAAGATGAGTGTTTTACTTATGCTTTAAGCATCCTTTATTTTGCATGAGTGCATTTAATGAGTCATCAGAAAATCCACAGCACTCTGAGACTGCTTTTTACATAAGCTAAGAGGCTACATTATTTTATCACTAATCCCCGCTCCATCTGCTGGCATACTCAAACTGAGGAATGCATCAGAAATGAGGAAATATTCTTCCCCCTTGCCCTCCTGATTCTGCCAACTTGACCCATCAGGAAATCAGGGGCTACTAATTCTGCAAGAAGACCTCTGAGTCTGTGGGGATGGTTTACTGGTGGAGCAAAGCCACAGTCAGCATGAGCAAAGGTGGCAGAACTATGTCATAAACAACTTATACAAGTGTCTTTTGGGTGGGCATATGATCATTTAGCAGCATACTTATAGTGATGGTTTGGAGATGAAACTAAATAATGCTTTTTCGGGACTGCATCTATCAAGGCTGAACACCCTACATCTTACTTCTACAAAGTCTTTTACGTCTTGCTAAGTGTTTTTCCGAGCATTTTGTTTTCAGAAATTGAGAAAGGAGCAATCTCTCCAGATGATGGACACAAAAAACCTGAAAGCCTGGGTCTGTTCCTGGGCTACCTAACCACCCTGGTGTCTCTGTCTATAACTGAGATATCTCCTCCAGTTTTCAGCACAGAGTTCTCCTTCTTTTGTGGAATGTAATGGGTAATAAGAGAGTACTTTATGAGTATCATAAAGTGGTGCCTCACAGAATCATGCTCTTGGAACAATTCTCTTGCTGCATGGGTCACTGTGTTTGACAGTTTTGTATCAGTTGTGCTCCCTAAAAGTACAACCCAGATAGTACTCACACAAAGTCTTATCCAGCAGAAACACCCTCAATGGAGTGGTTTATCCCAAGGTGTTTTACTCACAGGGAGTTAGAGTGAGCACAAGGACATGCCATTGCTTTGGTTTTATGCTTAGGGCAGTAGTTTTCATGCTGTGGTCAAAAAAGTCCCAACAGTCTGGGATCTGTACTGAAAGCACTGCACAATAAGCAATGGAGGCTACAGTTCAGAAGATTTTTTTAGATGATCATAAACCAGAATATCTGGGAAGAAAAAAGAAGCAAACCAACCACTCATTTCTGTCCCCAAATTACCTTTTGCATTGTTCTGGCACAAATGTTTATGTGGTTACTTGGTAAGCCAGAATGAGGAGCTGCCCTGACAGATTTGCTTTAGGCAGGTTGCTTTTCAGCTAGATTGGCACTCTAAGCACTTACAAAAATGGGCATTCTGACTTAAATTATTCATCAAACAGGAGGTTAAAAAAAGCCAGTCAATATCAGTAGATTTAAATTCACCAAGTAGAAATTAATTTACCCCATCTTACCATATTCAGGACCTGTATATTGAAAGTATTGAAGACCATGTATATATAAAGCATGGCATGTTGTGATAGGGGACCTGTTTCTAGCAGGGAACATGGTAGCCTATGGCACTCACAGCTCAGGCACAGGTTAGTGTCTGACACACTAGTTATCTCCCACAGGCAGTTTGATAAGAGAAGAAAAATTAGTCACTAGCCAGGAGCCAAGGGTGCCTGTAGTTAGACAGACCCATCCATTGGTTCTTGCTGTGGTTTAATACCATCTGGCAACTCAATCACATCCAGCTGCTCACTCCTTCCCCTCTAGTGGGATGGCAGAGAGAATTAGAAGGGTTAAGGTGAAAAAATTCATGGGTTGAGATAAAGACTTTTTACTAAGGAATGCAAAAGCTGTATGCACAAGCAAAGCAAAATAAAGAACTCATTCACTGCTTCCATGGGCAGGCAGGTGTTCAGCCATCTCCAGGAGAGCTGTGCTCCATCACATGTAAGGGTGACTTGGGAAGACAAACACCACCACTCTGAACACCTGTTCTCTTGCTCCTTCTTCCCTCCTCTTTATAACTGAACTTGATGCCATATGGTTATGGTATATTCCTCTAGTCAGTTTAGGTCCCCTCACAACTCCTTGTGCACCCCCAGCCTCCTCGCTGGTGGGGTGAGGTAAGAGGAAGAAAAGACCTTGGCTCTGTGTGAGAACTTTGCAGTAACTAAACCATCCCTGTTATCAATGCCTCTTTCCAGCGCAAATAGAAAATAAAGACCAATACCATCTACTGTGAAGAAAACTAACTCTACGCCATCGAAACCAGCACACTCTTAAGGCTCCCAAATGACTCTCATTACAGGCAGTATGTCATCTGGTACTTCCTCTGGGAAGTCATCACGTGTGCCCCACAAGTCTCTATAACGGGCCACCAGGGCATTCAGAAGGCCAGTCTTATCATGGAGCCTTTTAGTGTTCTCATGGAACATTTTTGCCCATAATAGCTGCCGGAACCCCTTGGACTGTGGCTAAAGAGAGATGTGGACTTCAGGGATGTGTGCAGGTAGAGCCCTGTGAACACCAGGACTGTGGGTTTAGCCTTCATCTCCTTGACACTCAAGTATCTAGATATTGGACCCATCTACTCTGGAGTCAGCTGCGGTCAGGTCCTGCTAACATCTTTCACAGGGTAGTCTGTTAATGGAGAGAATACCATTCAGATGAGACTGCCTGCTGCCAGAACTGTGAGTGGAAATATCAACTGTGCCCTTCCATAGTTACTTCATTTTCCTCAGTTCCCTGTTGATTAAATGTCAGCTCCTTTCTTTGTTGTCTTCCAGCTGCAGCAGGTCTCTTTAGCAGCACAAAGCAATTGCTGCCCGGTGGTTTTACAAACATTTCCACCACACTGTTTCCTCCACTACCTTCCCAGCCCTGCATGTGGTAGCTCAGAGAAAAGGCCAGGAACTTTTATGATATACCATGCATATGCCATCACAGGACCCAGATGGCTAAGTAGATGAGAAAAATGCAACAGTGACAGTCCAGAAAAATTTGTTATAATGCTGCCTGAGGAGCTAGAGCCAAACTAAGCATTAAACATGATAGTGCATATAAAAGCCTGCAGCTTCTTAAGAGTATAATTTATAAAACTGCCATTTTTATATTGCACCTCTCCTGATGAGTTTTAAGTTTAGGGACATTTTCAAAGCTAATCCTGGTAAATAACTTACAGTGTGCTGTGTGAAGCAACTGGGGCAAGGTTCAAAGAACACTTAGCAGCTTCCAGAGGCATGTGAGTGAAATTCAGACTCCTGAGTGTTCCCACATATTCCACTTAGCTCACCAGGGTACCCTAGATACATGCCTGAGATAACCAAAGCATTGCCTGTGTGATTAAAACATTGCATTTGCACTCTCACCAGAAGAACTGGATTTTTGCATAAGCTAAGCAAATACATAGTGGCTTTCTCAGATGGGTATCTGATTCTGGGAATAAGACTTCATTTTTTTTAGGATTCTTCATCACTCAAAAAGCCTTCAGTTGTCTTATATTACCTCCTGAGAAAAAGATGTATGCTTCTTACATCACAGTATACTGCGTAGAGCCCTGCTTCAGGATATGTGAGGCCTGCCTAACTATAACCACAGTCCCAACCAGTAGGAATGCATTTTATGCCAAAGTTTAAAGCAGGAAAACAACTTCTAGCTCCCACTGGAGTCTGGTTATGTTGCAAAAAGCGTCCTGCGTCAGGAAGAGGTTATCTATGGGGAAGAGCCTAATAACAGATAAGACACTCAGCTAATAGTATAAACAGCTTACTTAAAGTCTCATATCTCAGCCATCATCACCCATTTAACAAATGAGCTAATTGCATTTGCTCTCCGCAGCCCAATCCCTGCCTGGGAACACAAAACAACCCCCAACAAACCCTTATGGTAAAGTTGAATCAAGGAGAAGTTGACACTGTGTAATTGGAACACTTCAGAAATACTGATGAAGGTATTCAGTAGGCATAGTACCTACAGAAGAATGATAGCATTTCATGCTGATAAAATCTCAATGGATTATCTCAGGAGACCAACGCACCTGACATTCTATTCCAATCATTTTAAGCAAGGTGGGTTCAGAAGGGAAAAGAAAAATACCTTCTTTAATTGAAACAATAGGTGCGGTGATAAATTTTCCTAATTAGGCAAGTTGTTATTTGTTAAGGGTTTAGCATTTGTATACTTCACAGAAATATGGGATATAGTAGATTATCTGATAATCCTTCTTGGTTTTCTCTTGTACATAATTTATACATTTATATATTTGAATTGTATAATCAGAATAGATTCATTATAATTCTGCAATTTTTCATATAGCATATGCAAGGGCTCACAGTGGAATGGGTGAGTTTCATACAAACAAAAAACAGGGAAGGCAACCTGCTGTGGCATATGACACATTCAACACTAATACTCAAAAAGATTACAAAGTCCTACTCACTTCTTCAGTTGTGGATTGCATCAGGAACTTGCTTTCTTGCAATAGTAAATATAGCAAGCAAACAGGAAAAGAGCTGTATGTTGTTATTTTTCTCAGCTTTGCATTATACATGGCTTGGGCCTTTTTTTGAAAATCAGAAAAATGACTAGTTCTTGGAAAAAAACAAGGGTAGTTTGAGCTGAATTAAGAGAAAACTCCATAGATCAAGGAGGTCCATGCAATAAACATATGTCTGGATAATGTATAACAGTAGGGATCCACTTTACATAAAGATAGTTCCTCATGGGACTACACTACAGAAACCAAGATGAATCAGTATTTAGATATTCATTGTTTGTACTGTGCTTTTAAAATATGATTTAGTCAGTAACCTGTACTTCTCTAACTATTGCAGCCATTCTCACTGAGTCTTTTTCTTGTTCTATATTTGAAAATTACCTGATATCAGCTAAGAAAATTTGTATTTTCCTTTTTCTTTGCCTCAAAACCTGGAGTACAATAGCTTCAATGGATGATTTCCCATTGCGTGAAACAGGGCTAAGACATTATAGTTGTGTTTTTGAAAGGTAGAAAGAATCCTGTATTACATAAACCAAAGGATTATAGCCCATCTTTCCTGAAGTAGAAGGTTTTGCTCTTCCCAAATCATTTCTAGATTCAACAGCTGTAGTTAAGCTATAAAACATTTTCCATAGCAAGACACAGCATGACATTAGGACGACTCAGAATAACATAGAATGTATCCATTTCATTGTAACACTTTACAAAACACAAATTTTTTTGTTTTACTATTTTATGTAGTTTATGCCATTGCCTCCAGTTAAAAAAAAACAAAAAACAACATGGACATTCCATTTGGTACAACAGCTAAAAATAGCTGAAGGGACATATTTTGAGCCTATAGCCAAATCATGATAAGAGTTAATGTTGTACTGGGTACAAAAAAGCAATAACTTTTCTACATAATAGCACATGTGTATACCCTCACATGATCCTTTGGGTAAGTTGCAAAGTTAATTATCTTAGCTTGAAACATGCATTGACTTAACCCACACACTGGTTAATGTTCCTGCTGTCAGATCAATTCATAAGGTATTCCTTATTTGAATACCTTCAGAAATGTCAGGAGCAGGACTGATGAGTGGAAGAAGATCATTTTGTAGCATTGTGAAGGGTTAAAATGAATACCAGAGGCTTGCATGGCACAGTCCACTTCCAGTGAATTTCATAGAAGGAGGCACGCATTATGGCAGGAAAGCATATAGAAATTAGTAGGATTTAAAGGGAATAAGAGGAGTAAACAGCCAAGCAAGTCTCTGTAAAGCAGTGTACATTGCGCAAAGTCTAATGACCATGCTGAATTCAAGGGTTATTGATTTCTCTATGGTCCTATGGAAAATTTGGGAGACTAAAGTCAGAGGTGTCTTCTTTCCATGAATATTTGAAAGGTGAAACTCCTAGGAATGAACCCTTTCTTACCTGCTTTCTTTCCACCTACTATTGTCTCTGCCTCCAGTCACACAGACATTAGTTGAAAGGCAAAGAGGGAATGTTACGGCCCATCCTCTCTACTACACCCATTTTTACAGCTTGGGTTTTGGTGTGTTACATATGATAGGGGTAATACAGTATAGGCATGGAGAGCTCTTTTATTTTTTCTGAGTCTTCACTGAGGCCAGTCATGGTCCCCCCAAATCTGGACATAGTTTCTATAGGCCAGGTATAAGTATTAAGTGTCTGGCAGACTTTATTATAAAGCAGCATTGCCAGTTCTGCCAATGGTACTATCTTTCTAAAGAAACTGTTCAGAGTACTACATCATGTACAACACAGAAAGCAAAACCTGCTCAAGCTCAAGGCACAGATTCAGTTAATAGCAGGCAATATTGAACAACTGGTAATGAGAAATTTTAGGTTAGGGAGTGATTATTTTCGAGTACTGCTAATTAAGGATCTTAGTAAAAAACTGTCATCAAGCTTCCTGCTAAACATATTTCCTCAGAAATATTTTTTAAAATATAAAAGATGAGATCGTGTAGTTTTTGTCAAATATGAAATTGCAAAAGACCATGCTCTACCAGTTGTTTTAAATTAAATGAAAATAAATATTCCAATCAATTGAACAAGCATTGTAATAAAAAAAAAAATTGAAGAGTTCATTGGAAAAGGTAGTTGAAATTGTACCTAGAAATATACAAGTCTGTGAATAAGTTTGCATATATTTGGCCTTGATGAAATGTATTAAACAATATTTTAATGTACTGATGTATGAAGCAGTATTTTAGAAAATGAAAAAATGAAAACTTGGTTAAACAAAATTGATTATATTTAATTCAATTTTGCTCTAAAAAGAAAACTTGAAAATGTTGCAAATTTACTGTATTTTTTAGATGTGCAAACATCCTAGTCACTGATAGTCAGAGTTCTGCAATACTGTTTAGATCCTGAGTTACTGAAGAAATGTAGGTGATCAGCTCCTCTACCAATTTTCCAAGGTAAAACCATGTTTTAAAGATTCAAATTTTAGTGATATAAATAATGCAATCTCGAGGCCAGTGTTAACTCTTATGGAATTATGTTTTTATCCATTGAAAGGTGATGAAAAACGCAATAGCGCAGTAGACCACTAAAGTGCATTGTGAAATTTCAAACCTGGTAGTGTTAAAATCTTGTTTGCTTCAAATTTACAAATATAATTTGATCTTTTTGAAAAACAACTATCACAGTCAATACCCAATGCCTTCCATATGTAATATTTGGGGGATTATATTGTCTATTTATTACTTTTAACATTCTAAATCCAGTGCATTCCATATATAATAAAGTGCAGGGAGGGTTGTATTATAGTTTCTATTAATATTTATTAATTTTTAGAAATAATTGATTTGTTTTGCATAGACTAATATTTGCTGTGTATGCAAAATCTAAGGCAGTAAACCAGACTATAAGCAAATTCTGTATTCATATATAAGAAGTAGTCTCTATCTTTTTTGTATAAAACTCAAAAGATATATACAGAGCATAGTTGATATTAATCTTGTGATTTCCCATAAGATTTTAGTACAAGTGTGGCTTAGCTCAGTTAATAATTCACTTTCCCTTGGGTTTCTAGGATGAGTTGTTTTGTAATTGAAAAAATGCAGATGAGCTTAACAACAAACAGCAAGGACAGGTGCTGCTGTTCTCATAATTCTTTAGGAAACAGACTATCATATTAAACAAAGAACAAGGGCTAATCTTCATAATCCATCCATTCAGTTTATATAGCTCTCTATATATTAAAACAAGTACAAGCCTTTAAGCACCACCAGGATGATGCAGAATGTATCAATTTAAAGACGTCATTCACAAATCTTATTTTCCCAAGTTCTTAATTTAATGTCATGCAAATAATAGAAATTGCATAAATTTTCAAGTATGCAAGTATTTAGAGATAAGTTCAGTTAGTGTCTTGTTTATTAAAAGGTAGACTTTGTCACTCCTAAAGAATGCAGTGAAGGACAGAGCTACCCATACTTAAATAATCAGTAATTCTCTTTTAATACAATATTATTTATTGATGCTGTAATCAAGAAAATACCCAAAACGAATTCCAGATAAGTAGTTGGAAGACTTTATACACAATAGTAATAGTGGCAATAATAGTTATAAAATTACTAAGGCAAAGGCAGAAACAGAGAAAGAATGAGAACAGTAAGCCACCAACTGCTTAAGGTTTTCACTGATATTACTTGCCTTTACCTAATTATTTTTCTGAAGAGTGTTGGACCCTAGCGTATCACCAGCAGAATATTTCAGATCAGGTTGGAGAGCCGCTGTTGTAAGCAGATCTGTAATTAACAGATTAAAATTCTGATTTTGTGGAGATAGAGTGTCAGGCCTTAAAAAATTATATAAATCCTATGGAAGGTAATATTTATAGCCTCACATAATTTTTAAGCCAGGATTCTGGCTTATTTCCATAGCTGAGACCTTTACCCATTTTCAAGTCCTTTTTTCTCTAAATAATAAAGGAGAAATATGTTGCTGGAGTAGATCTCTCAGAAAAAAAAAAAAAGTAGTTCAGAAATAGAAAGGGGAGTCAGTGTGCAATCTGAGGCCATGCCTGTATTTGAAAGTTTTAATAGCATTATTACCGCTGACATCTATTTTCTGAGTATATTTATTTAATATGTATATTCTTTGAAAATATCTGTCTTCAGAACTTTTGCTTCCGCCTGTATAGTGCACCATCACAGTAGTCACTTAGGCTGACAGAAGATAAAGTTTACTGTGTGGTAGAGAGTCATCCCTTGTTATCCGTTGGGGTCCATGTCTTGAAAAACAGTGGAATATCAACATTACTGGCAGGGAACTGTAAGATTTTGTGTTCCATTTCCCATTACCCTACTTTTTCCATATAATAATTTCCAATTTTCCTTTACTGTATTTTTTAAAAAATCCTGCTGCTTTACACCAAATAATTTTCTGTGTCAATCTCTGTCACATCATTGCTGTGGTCATGGATGAGTCAATGCTGAGGACACTCATGTCTTTTTCAAAGCTACAGTACCTGACATTGTCAAGCTGTGAAACTTTACTATTACCTTAGAAGTTGTTCATCATGTTACATTCTACTGGCCAATCAAGATATAAAATTTTCAGGTTACTGAAGTCCTATAATTGTCTGGCAATTGTGTTACAGACTTTAGTACTGACAGCAAAACCAATGCTTTGTAAAAGATCCAACCATAGTAGAAGCACAAAAATGCAGATTGCTATCAGGGAGTAGGTGATCAGTTTAGAGTAGCTTAATCTTTGCAAACTGGTGAGAAGTTGAAAGAGGACTGGCATCACTCCTGCAGAAACACTGCTCCTGGACAGAAAAGAATGCAAAATTAATAGGGTCATTTAAAGAGAGGAAATTCTAAAAACTGAGAACAAGTGAACACAGACTCTTGATATTAGTTCACATTTTTGATAGATACAAGGAAGAGGTCAAGTTTCAACCTCTGTTGAAGAGAATTTTTCTTTTGCATTTTTAATTCCAGTGAAGCTCCTACAGAAATGCAGGAGAAATATAGAGAAGTGAATTGTTTAGATCACTGTTTAGCCAAGTAACTGGAAAACAAAATAAATATTCAGAAGCATTTTTCCTGTAGTTCAGGTACTGGAGTATATGAAACTCTTATCCAGGAGGTCTCAGTGGAAACCACTGGGTTCATCCTGTCTTGTACTCAAGTGCAGGAAAACAAACCACTACAGGAGAAAAAGGGCACACTTATTTCATAGAGTAAGTGGAACAAGGCAAAGGAAACTGTAGAAAGAGGGAGATGACCACTTTTTACTAATTTCCATAACTGCTATGTCACCATGGCAACATGAACTGTAGGCAGGTGCTCTCAATTAAACTCATACTGCTGCCTGAGACAGAGGTGCATCAAAAATACCAAAGATGAGTACTTGTAAGCTCACCCATCTTTGCAATGGTTCAGAATAAACTTGCAGAAGACTTGAGATTATTTTATTCATTAGCAATGTTTTGAACTGGATCCTGAGACTACCTTCATAGACTAAGGCTTTTACTAGATTTACACAGTTTGAAACAATTTGGAGGTGGGGGAGGCCTCAAACAGAAGTCTCTCCCTTGGATTCAGTACCCCTGTTTTTTTCCAGTACAGAGAGAGACTAAATACACCCAGATGTAAGTGAAAAAATAATCTTCACCAAGCAGAAATTCTAATAATGATACAAGTAAAGCTGAGTTAAACTACTGAGGAGAAACTTCCCAAGCTCCACCCACTGGACGAAATCGAGATGACAGCCTGGCCTCCCCCAGCCAGAAAAAACAGATGTGGCACAGGATATGGAAGAATGTCTGCCCTTCCACTTCCCCCACCTCCAGAAAAACTGACATGAACAGCTGGAGAGTCAGCACTGACAGGAAATGACAGATAGATGGGATTCAATACTGGCAGACACTCGTATGGTGCTGGAGTGAGGCTGCGGTGCTGGTACATGCAGTAGAGGCAGGGCTGGGGACCCCCTAGGTGGCTAGAAGGACCTGCAAGACATCCATTGGATCCAGTGACTAGACTTGGTTGTTGCAATTTTGACATTCGTTGGTGTGAGTGGTGGCTGTAGCCCTGTTGAATTTGCAGGTTGCAGTCTGGATCCATCGAGGCAGAAAGTTTCATGCATAGAGTGAAGAAAACCTACTATTGAGTGAAGTCTGAGTGTGGTCTTTTATTTGGTTTAGGCAAGGTGGGAACAGCCCCCTATCTCCTCTGGGATGGGAAGTTCTACACTGGATGATATAATACTCGATCACAGAATATTTCATGAAGTTTTGACAGTTTCCAAGATGTTACAGCTGCTTTAGATTGGCACAGGTGGATCCATAATGGCCCATCAGCAGAGAGGAATATCTTCAGACTATGTGTGAATTGTCCTGATACTTCCCCAGAGGGGAAGTTATCACAGCTGAGTCATTTTTATAAGGACAAAAAACCACTACCTTGCCCCACAGGATTTGCCTCTCTTGTTATCTTATTCAACACCCAGACTGTAGCCTGAGGTGTCAGGTGTGCATACCCTTGGCACCTCTGTGGTCACTCTGCATGTTGTTAGCAAATCACCCTGTCGTCTGAGCCATGAGCACCAATAGTCCAGTCTTTTTAAAGAAGGGAAAGCAACAAAAAGCCGAAAAGGGATATTTGGCAAAAAGAGAAAAGAAAATGTGGATACCAGAATTTTTGAATAGCCCAGGACATGTACCTCACATGTTGCATTATGGTGCAGGTTTGTGCTTTGTACAGTCACTGAATGATTCTGATAAAATTGATAGGAAACTGTATTTGGCACAGGAACCACTATTTTCTTCTTCAATGCTAAGTGAAAACTGTCAGATTAGCAAAATGAGAAGGAATGTATCTCTAACACAATGCAATATTGTGCAGACAAAGCCAATCTGAACCAAGCTACTTCCTTGCAGAAACCTAGAAGAGCCAAATCTGTATGTCTCAAACACTGATAGCTGGGTAGCTGTGGAGCCAATCAAGGACTGTTGGTGACAACACACTGTGAGAAAGAACAGGATGAGGCTGGAACAGGGGACCGTGTGGAGGCAAGGCAGCACTTTTCTGGGACAAATATCCTTGTTCTGATTCCTGGAGGTAAACACAACACAGTACAGAGCAATCACAGAAATTAAGTCGAGAAGCAACTACAAAGGAATCAAGATAATCAAAGACCCCTGAACACCTCTGCCACATTTCCAGAAAAGTCTAGAAGAGCAAACTACATATGAGAACTGATTTGCACAGAAAGCAAAAAGCTTATCTCCAGGGTGAGGAAACTTATAACAGAAAAGGTACCCTCATAAAGCCCAAGGGGTGGCTCCAGGATGCTGGACATGCCATCAGCAGAATCAGTGCTGGTTGGTTCCTTGCTTCCATCCCCCCTTCCTTCCATCTCTCCTTCCTTCCTTCTCCCCTTCCTTCCTTTTCCCCTTCCTTCTCTCCTTCTCCCCTTCCTTCTCTCCTTCTCCCTTTCCTTCTCTCCTTCTCCCCTTCCTTCCTTCTCTCCTTCCTTCCAAATTCCTTCCCTCATGACATTGTTGTATGTTAGTTTATAATTCAGTACAGATTTAGAAGGACCCATTTTATTTTAAATGTTAAGTGAATTTTTACTATTGCTGAATGACAGAGTAGCTTTGTGAATGGAGGTTAGTACCACATGCATACCAAAGAATTTGTTATGACCATTGCTATAACACTGAAAGCCAAGTGAATCCAAATGTTAAATATGACTTAGCTCTGTGATACTGGAGAATGATATTTTTATAAGTATGCCTACTGTGTGCTGCTAAGTCAAGATATAGTGAAATTTTCAGTCACTGTGAGCAGGATTCTTTTATTAATTGTTGATGTTAATAAAGAGTGAAAAGGCATTAATTGTTACCTACAATTATTCAGAGTTTTCATAATTAAGATTACATTCCCATTATAGTCAATGGAGACAAAGAGACTTTGACTAATCTTTGACCACACAAGGCATTGAAGTGACTAGGCTGGAAAGAGATACCTGTGTGGCAGACCTGGATTCAAAAAATCCTCAGGTTCATTGTCTGAATCCTCCCTTATCTGTCTATTCTTCCCTATACTTTATTATTCATCATGTAACAACCTTTTCCACTATTTACAATATATACATCAATAGTTTATTTGTTATATGCTGCAAACTAGTCTTCATCTTTACACCTTCTCTGCTGTAAAAGGTAAAGGTAATGGGGCAGAAGTAAATACAGGAATCTTGCTTTTATTGAGCAGCACTACCTTTCTTCTCTATAAAGATAGCCCTTCCTTTTTGTTCATGGTTATCTACTCATCTGAATCTGCAAACACTATATCAACCTAACACAAATCATCAGACCCTCAATATTCTGAATCATGAGCAGATACCTAGAGCAAAACCCAAAAAGCTCTCTTTAAAGCTGTCAGTTGCCACTGCACAGAAAGAAATGGGATCACATCTGCAGCACTCTTACCAATCCCTTCTTCCCCTGCAGCAAATGATACAGATGTTCATAAACACTCCAGAAGATTTATCAGCTCATACTGTGCATTTTGCTGAAATGAAAAAGTGAGTTTCAAAGTTTTTACTTAAAAGAAAGACACTGTTTTCCTTTGTTATGCTGCTCAGTGTGCCACACTGCATCAGATATAAAGATGATTTGAACAATTCGTGCTTAACCATAAAACTATCTTGTGTGCTTCAAGATTAATTTGAAAATACTTCACAGACAAGCTCTGTGGAGAACTGAGGCTGTGTTTGTTATGATGAGATGAGCAGATGAGCAATGTGAAACACCTTCTACCAGCGTAGGAATTGGTCCTAAAACAGTGCAGCTCAGTGGTGTCAAACCAGGAGATCTACAACCTACAGAGCCCTAAAAGTAGTGCTTTAGTGTTCCTAGCATGGGTGGCTGAAGGGCCTTGCAAGATTTATTTACCAATAATTTCACCTATGAAGATTTTGTTTTTATCTTAAATTACATCTGCTTTTTCAAATATGCTGATAGGCATCTGTTATTATTTGTCCTTTTGCCAAACTGTTTAAAGATATTGAGTGAAGTTACAATTCTCAGAAAAGAATATGAAAGACATTAATTTGATTTTATGTAATTCAAATTCTAGCCACATAAGCCTGAACATTTACAACAGTTCAAATTAGAGTCACTGCAGTTTTAATTCCTTCATCTTTGCTTTCTGTCACAACAAATTAAGTTAGATTTGCTGTTTTGAGATTCTTATGGCTGTCTGTGTTCTTGCTACTTAAATTAAAGACCTTTCTAATCCATGGCATGATGTTTAACCACCTCAGAAATAAGTTATGACATCAATAGGATTATGCTTTTATGAAAATGATAGCAAGCCACAATCAATAAGGCATTCCACAGTGTTATCAGCAAAAAGGAAGAAATATGACAAATATTTGAGAACTTAAACACACATCAGAGCAGAGTAATTTGAATATATATGTATATTTTTACTTGGTGTTTTGGAGGTTGCAATTATAATTAAAACCCAATAAATGATTACTGGATTGATATATTCAAAAAATTCAACCTCTTTTGTAGAATAAACAAAAAATATAGATAAGTCTTCAGAAATGTTAGTTATCCAATTTATACTGTTTCTCTAGTTTGTTCTGAATTTGGTTTATGTATTCCTTAGATGTACTGGGTCAGAGAAGTTATGTATTTTGATTCCTACTCATTATCTGCATAAGTAGCTTCCCAAAACTTCTGAAGAACACATCTGAATCTGGTAACAGCAAATGTGATTTCTACGATTCCAAAGTACAACAAAAAATATTTTTACAATATCTTCCTCATGAAAAACCCAACCAAACAAATTAACAAAAGAACACCCCAAAAAACCTACCTTGAATAATTGACTGTGCCCTTTTAAAATGTATTTCTTTCTTCTTTAATTCACATTCAGCTTGCTAATTTCCCTAGCACAGAGCAAGCTTGCACATTTCATCAGCAAGCACAATGACAGATCAGGTGTCCTCTGCTTGTAGTTATGTGTCAGTGCTGAAATGATGGATAATTACCACTGACAGACCCAAGACTGCAATGGGAGGAATCAAGGGTCAGGAGAGGAGGTGGAACTGACAGTGCAGAGCACTCAAGGCACTGTGCACAGAGGCAAGCAGCAACAACAAAAATATGTACATTTGTCTTTTTTTTTTTTGTCTTGGAAATGCAGTATCATAAGCTGGAAGCTACTCATTCTGTTCATGTTTGTGTCTTGTGGTTCAGAAATTCTTAACTAGGGGAAAACACTTTCTTCTTGCCTGTCTAACTGGCAGCAATTAGCTCCAGCTGAGTGAGAGGCATCTCTGTAACCACGAGCAACGGCAGTTTGAGAACTTGTCAGGGAGGTTTTTCCACTGATATCAGAAGAGAGACTAACATTTTCCAGTTCTAGGAATATAATAACTTCAGGAATATAACTTGGTCATAATGACAGAGAACTTTTATGGTATAAATGGTGTCTTTAAAAAAGAGTGTTAGCAAACATAACTTATGCATTGTTATCCATGAACCTGTTGTGAGGTAATGCCACCTGATCAACAAAAAAGCAGAGCTCCAAAGACACTTGTGACCATCTAGTATAACAAAACTCTGAGTGAAAACATGTTCCAGAACTTGTTGGCTTGGAAATGAAGAAACAATCTCTTCAGAAGAGACAGAGCAAACTGAAAGCACAGCTATGTTTCACTAACAGTTCCTAAACAGATATGAACATCTTCCTTACATGGGCTATTTGTTTCTGCACATGGACACTAAAGATACTATTGGGAATAAAAGCCACTGGCAAAATTGCCTTTTGTTCACCAGACCTGTATCGTGGCTGTGCACTTGCTGGGCATGAAGGTTGCTTCCAGCAAGCAGAGTTTACCACTGCTTTGCCCACAGTATCAAGTAGAGGGCAACTGTTAATAGAAATCAATGCTATCCTCCTTTAGTGACCTAACTAGTCAAGTCTGACTAGACAGGTGCAAGTAGGAACTTCTGCCTTGATCTGAAAAATATGAGGATGCTTCTGATGTTTGCATGCTCTGTGCATTCCCAAGATCCATCTTCCTGGGAAATCCACATATGCACATGCTATGCAGATGATTGTTTAAAGCTGTCAGGGTTTATGTCTACTATAACAAAAAGACTTAGCTTGCAAAAAATAGCAATAATTTGTACATCCCAAAATGTGAAGTAGAAATGGAGAGAGTGAACAGAAATCCATCACTACAAGTAAATGTGAAGACTCTTTAATGAAAAGCCCCACAAATTTCAAGAATTACCTCATCACTAAAGCTAGTAGTTCTCCCTGCAGAGGACTGCCGTGATTTACCAGATGAACATCATGTGGCAGAAAAGTGTATGTGATGATGGTGACTTTCCCTGTGAATTTTGCATTTTTTCCATGTGAATTCCTCTGCTTTTTACATCCTCACTCTGTCACCATCACTTTGTAATCTTAGAGGAATGAACTGCTCTTAAGCTCTGTGGAGGCAGGAATGGAAAACAAAAAACCCTGTAGTACCAAAGCTTGCTGGACTAGATCCCTCCTCACCTCCCTTCTGAGAGCCTGCTGTGGGACATGGCCAGAACATCCAAAGCTCACAGGCTGGTGGTACCCCTGGCTGGGCACTCCCAATTTGAGCCTTTCCATGGGTCACATGAGTGCCAGCTGCTGCTGCTTAGCCCACAGTTAGATACAGTTTTAAAGTTAGGGAATGGGAAGTAGAAAAAAATCATCGTCCAGCACTATGGAAAATAATATGTAAGTCAAACAACAGTTTTACATGTAGGAGTGCTAAAAAAGGACTATCCTTCAATTCTATGGCAAAGGACTTCAGATAGCTTTTTCTAGAAACTCTCAAAAATAACTGGGTAATTTTTTCAGGTATTTGACTGTCCATAACACAGATTAAAAGAGATATTCTTTACTTTCATCCTCTTATATGCATGGTGAATAGCTTTATCTCCCTTAATTTTACTGGGCTATGTTAATAACTTCTTGCCTTTTATTGATTTCATTCTCAGAATTTAATTTGCCTGAGAGAATTTATAGTGTGTTTCTCTTACATGCACTGTATCTTATTCATCGTCATTACTACTGGGTTTACTACTGTGAACTATCATTGTCACATGATATATAAAGGCGTAGGGCAGAAGCATGTTTTGAGTTACTTCTTAGAACGTTGTTTCCTTATTGCCATAATTGCATAACTTCTTGGAGATGAGTTCCTTTACACCATTAAATTGCCTTTTGCTCATTGCTCATCTGTTCTAAATGAAGTTCACTTCATTCCCAAACAGAACAATGTTTAGTTGTTGTTTTGCTATTACTAATTGGTTCATGACCCATAGGGATGCCTGTTTCACTCTCAACTATGCAAAGTAAATTTTAACTGTGTTGTGTTTTCTTAAAGGCCATAATAGTTTAATTAAAGCTTAGAAGATTAAAATAAAACATACAAACTCTGTGCATAAACTGGTTTCTCACTGCTGGAAAAATATGATATTTAAAGAACTTTTCTGAACAATAGGAATTTCCAGAGGAATAAAGAAGAAATACATGTTAATTTTGTGATATAAGATAAAGGCTGATTGGAGCTAACAATAAATCTTCACAGGTGGGCATGTGTAACAGTGTGAGAAGCTGAGTGTTTGGACGACCAGTTCTGAAGAAAAAAGCTGTCCACATTTGGGACTAAGATTTGGGTCCAAGACCTCCTAAAATAAGAGCATTTTCTCCAAGGCTTGAAAATAAAATATTCTCTCCTGAAAATCTTTCACTCATTTTCTTTCAGCATAACATTTCAAAGTGATTCTCTTTCTTTTTACACTTCAACTTATTTTTATTATTTGCCATCCAATTTCCCCATGATTATAATGTTTTCCACTGCAATTATATCTTGCAATTTTCAAAAGGTGAAAGAAATTAAATTGAATTTCATATCCCACTGAAGAATTTTCACTTGAAATCAGAAGAACCATATATCCCTCTAATGTATATATGAATCCAAGAACTAGAAAAGTGTTGAGTTCCAGAGTACACATAATGTTATAATGTTGTTTGACAGAATCCATTCTCAGAGTAGAAACACATTTATTCTTAAAAGATACCATGACACCTTTATGATCGACTTACAAATACTTGGTAGTCTTAACAGTCTTCATGTAAACTCTTGAGTAGTTTGCTGAATATGATGACTGGCTGGAATATCAGTATTTCCCTATTTCTTCATTCACAGAATTGCAGATTTCATATTTCTAAGCAGAGAGATTTTGGTGTACAGTTTCTGTTGTAAGGGAACAAAAAGCAAAATAATTTAATCATGTCTGTTTCACTATCTTGAGACAAACTTCCTCTAGAGTCTGGCCATGAAATGGGTCAATTAGATAATTTCTTGTTGGGGATTTTTGGTTTGTTTGGTTGGTTTTGGTGGGGCCTTTTTTCCTTTTTTTTTTTTTTCTGATTTGCCATCACTGAAAACCTTTTGAACTACACAATATTTTACATTTTGAAAACTACAGGAAATACAGGAGAGCAAAGGAGGTCACTGTAATCAGACATATATGAAACAACGTATTATGCCTTCTCTGAAATCAAATACCTTCCTTCTTTTTTTTTTTTTTTTTTGAGAAAGGCTCAAGATAAATAATATGTTAATGGGTAGCAGCACTGAGGGCAACAGGAATTGCACTTTTTAAAGTTAAGCATGAATTGGCATGACAGGGTAAGTCATTGAGGGGAGGACAGTGGATATTGTCTACCTTGACTTCTGACACTGTCTCCCCCAACATCCTCATAGGTAAGGTCAGGAAATGTAGGTTAGGTGAATAGACAGTGAGGTGGATCAAGAACTGGCTGAATGGCAGAGCTCAAAGCATCATGATAAGCAGAGTAGAATCCATTTGAAAGCCTGTAGTCAGGGACATTACCAAGGAATTAGTACAGGGTCCACCCTTCTTCGACTTGTCAACCTGGACAAAGGAATAGAATGCACCCTCAGCAAGTCTGCTGATGTCACAAAACTGGAAGGAGTGGCTGATACACCTGAAGGCTGCGCTGCTAATGAAGTTCAACCAGTGTAAGTGTAGGATCCTGCACCTGGGGAGTAATAACCCCAAGTACCAGTACAAGCTCTGCAGAGAAGGACCTGGGAGTCTTGGTGGATGACAAGCTAACCAGAAGCTGGCAATGTGCCCTTGATGCCAGGAAGGCCAATGGTATCCTGGGGTGCACTAGGAAGATTGTGGCCAGCAGGTTAAGGGAGTTGATCCTCCCTCTCTACTCAAACTTAGTGAGACCGCATCTGGAGTGCTGTGTCCAGTTTTGGGCTCCTCAGTACAGGAAAGACCTACTGGAGAGGATCCAGTTGAAGGCCACAAAGATGATGAGTCTGGGTTTCACACTTATGAGGAGAGACTGTGGGAGCTGAGACTGTTCAGTCGATGAAAGAGAAGACTGAGAGGGGATCTCATCAATACGTATAAATATTTCAAAGGCAAATATCAAGAGAATGATGACACTCTTTTCAGTTGTTCCCAGCAACAGAACAAGGAGTAATGGCCCTAAACTAAAAATCAAGAGGTTCCAACTCAACTTGAGGAAGAAATTCTTTACACTGAGGCTGGCACAGCATTGGAACAGGCTGCCAAGGGAGGTCATGAAGTCACGCTCTCTGGAGGCAGTCAAAACCCAACTGGACAAGTTCCTGTGCCACCTGCTTTAGGTGACCATGCCTGGGCAGGGGTGTTGGACTGGATGATCTCCAGAAGTCATTTCCAACCCTAATTATTCTCTGATTCTGTGATGTTGTGAATTTGGTCCTTTCACTATGATTTACAAGCCAGTGAAGTGCATAAAAAAAAAAATTCCCTTTATGCCAACATATTGCCTTTCAGACCTGATAAAAAGAACCTAACAGTTTCCTGGTATGAATTTTCCATGTACAAGCATTAATTTCAGGGGACGTTCATTTTATGCAATTATTGAGGAACAGCATTTCAGTCTTTCAGTCTTTCTATTCTTCACAAATCCTTGGTCTGAGCTGTATAACAAATGTTTTCACATGATCAGGATTTAAATGCTGTCACATTTTCAGTTAGCTCTTCTACAAGCTGTTTTTTTATTGGATTCATTTTCCCATATAATTCACTCTAAATTGCAATTTATTTAGATCATGGACTGAATGAACAGTTAGGGATTGCGATTCAGAATGTTAGATATTTTTCTGTCCAGTATTAATTTCACTATTTGCCAAAATCAGTTTTACTAAATATATATATTTAAAACCCTTTCATTTACTGATTTACTTTTGGCTTTCTATATGGATTCATACTGATCTAGCTACCTTAATCAATAATTAATTATGCCCTGGAGTGGAATTTTTTTTCCCCTTTGGCTTCCGTATGTTGCAATTACAAAAACAAAATGAAGTAAGAAAAAGGGAAATTTATGGCCCCAAATGTATTAATTGAAACTAAATTGTATTTTATTGAAACTGTTTTTCTTTGAAGTTGAATATTGCTGTGTCAGTTAAAATGGCCATATCTTTTAAGTATAAATTACTAGCATCCCTTTTGATGTAGACTTGGCACATGGGTTACAAAGCAGAATTGCAATTTGGATCCTGCACTTTGAGAAGTACATGTACAGTTTAGGAGTTCTGTTTGATATGAGGGACTCTGTGTGATGCCGTGTGACTGAAAATTTCTTTTGGAAAAAAATACAGGTCTGTTTACACTACAGTAAAGCCTGTGAAACACAGCAATTTCCTATGAACAATCAAATTGCAGGAAAGGTGCATGAATCCCTGCCCATATGGCATTATGCTTAGGTAAGGATCTCTCAAGCCTGATATCTAGAGGTCAGGAAGGTGCACATAAGATCACTCAGGAAGTCCAATCATATGTCTCATCTGACAAAGGGTATGTATGTCAGGGCATCTGAGGGGAGAAAGAAGAAACAGAGCAAAACGAAAATCGCTGCAAAAGAACAGAGTCCATGATTTGGAGGAGAAAAACAATGTAAGAAGAAATTAACAGACTGCAATTCAAGGCTCAGAGAGCAAACAGTACTTAGGAGTGGTGGTAATGTAAGGTTTCACATGCAACCTTGCTACAGAACTTAAACCACCTGTTAATGCATTGTGAAATAAGGCAGAGATTGCATCCTCACTCAGCCCAAACTATTGCTACTGCAGGATCACACCAGATCAGACTGGATTTTTTTTTACAGATTTTGTAAGAGAGAATCATGCTTTTAAACTCCTCCTTGGCAGGCACAGCATCAATCATCCAGGAGATTGTTTGTCTTCTCTTCACTGCTGAGACATTGAGAGGGATTCATCAAGTATTAATAAGTTCTCCAGGTTGCTTGCCGTGAGCTATAAAACTGCAGCCTGTAATTCTGTGTTTTGAAAAAGTATATCTCTGTCTCAATATATGTTAAAGGTATTTCTGAAATAATTTCAAAGCAGAAAGACAGGATATGGCCAAAACATTACAAACAGAAGCCCAGTAGCTTCTCATGTTGTTCTTCAATTACTTTGTTGAAACATTTTCATCTCTACCCATGATAACACCTCTACACAGATGTGCCAGACAGAACTGGCTTGTCAGTGAAATCATATCTTAGAAAATTGTGAATTGGTGAGAAGCAGCTCTCGAAACACTCTGCTCAGTGGAAGAAAAATACTTTTCCCATGCATAATAGATGTGGCTTATTCTACCTTGTACAACAGTGTTCTGAAAATATGGGCTCTTTGGGCTTATTAATTGATTTGATAAATCATCAAAAGACATTAAAAGTCCTAGTCACTTCTAATAAATAGACTTGCAAAATAATCTCTAATTCAAAGCTCTGTGTGTGAGAGTAATGTGTGCATGCTCATGTGTCTGTTCACATATCACAGCATGGATGAAGAGAGCAGGACTGAACAAAAAGCTTTAGATGCCCTAATGTTTCAAAAGCTGGAAAATCAAACAGGAGGGGAAAGAAAGGCAGAGGTAGTTCCTGTTTATATTTTGAGTACAATGCGTAGGTTAGAAATATGATTCTAGGATCAGAGCCACAGGGTGCTCTGAGGAAAACATTTGTATTATTGTTCTCTTTCTGTAACATTATTCAGAACTTCCTGTCTCATTTCATTTGCACAAAAGATAAATGGAGGCATATTAAACAAAACATTCTTAGGTTTACTTTATTTGTTTTCTTATTCCCGATAAACCTTATCTCAGTGAAATTGCTGTTCAGACAAACTGCCCTTAAGGAGCATATTGGCCTTCAGAGGGATGCACAGAAGGCAGGTGAAGTTCTGATTTCCAATTGTTAACGATGCAATAGCTGCTCCTTCTACTGTAGCATATTGCCAAAACAATGGGGTAGCCAACACAGGACTTTACCCCAGCATCAGAGAGAAAAACAGACTTAGTAGCAATATTTAACAGGCTTTACATTTCTTAACGGTGATTAGATTAGTGCTTATATAATTTGATGAAATCTCTGACAGCTTATATTTTCTTTAACTCCAGTAGCACTCTCATTTTGAAACAGTCATCCAAAGGAGAATCATTGTAGAAGAGGAGTAAAATAATACTCTTCTGAGGATCCAATCACTGCTATGAATAGATGTTCATTATAAAAGCAGCATGAGAGGAACCCTGACAAAATAAGAACACTCTGAGGATGACCAGTACAATAAAAACAGTTTAGCTATTTAAAAGGGTATAATACAGGCCAAAAAAACATATCTGGACTTTATTTTCTGTTACTAACTTGTGACTGGGTACGAAAATAAAGAGTTTTTTCTTCATATTTGTATGGTTCACAGCACATTAGCTGTAGTAAAAAAATCACTAAATAAGGTAACAAAATGCTTAAACCAGCATTAATGAAATTCATAGATAGTTTCAGAATTCTATAATACAGGCATAACTGTTGGTTAGATATTGGTTATTCATCATAGTTTGTAGCCCTTTATGTGGTTAAATGACGAGAGTATTCTAAAGGTCAACTGTGCAATGTAAGAGGCAAAAAAAATCCAAACATTTTCTTGTTGTTGTACATTTTGTTTGTGCTGTGCATAAGTTGCCCTAAGGATTTCTTACTGTCCTCAGAAAGTCAAGAAACAAACAATTTGAAAATGATGAATATTGATTTTACAGAATACACCAGAGTTCTGCTGAAATTCTTCTCACTGCAGTAAAAAGATATATTTGTTGTTTTGAAGGGATGACAATTAATATATTGAAAGGAACAATGTGCAGAAAGTACAGTGTGTCCCTGAGGCTGATGCCTCTCCCTGCACCTTGTGCAGGGCCTTTGTCTGCAAGGATATAGATACTTGACTTGGTGTTGCAAAAATGCAGAATGCTCTAAATACACTCCCAGGGGATGTCTTTTGGAATGAGAGGGGTGTTAGTTGAGGATCAGTTGCTTCCATGTTGAGGGCAGGAAGTGTAAAACTGAGTAAAGGGGTGTCCTCTTTCATTAACTGCCTTGTAAAACCCTTGCTCAGCCCTCTACTGGCTCAGCTGCCACTGTCAAAAAACGCAGATCACCTAAATGCAACACTAGGGCTCACAGGGAGAACTGACAAACACTAGCAAGAGAGAATTAGGGCTGCAAACAGCTTTCTGCTCTTGCATTAGAGCAAGGGATGCCACAAGAAGGTTTTATTGTGCAGACAATGAGTCTCTCTGCATGTCCATGGGTCTTGGCACATTCTACAGTAGGCTTCACCTGCTGTACTCCTTGTAGCTGAGAGGCTTTGAAAGGTATTGCAGAATCTTGCTGTATTTCCCCTCAAACTTGTTTTATGTGTTTTATGTTTTCCTCAATAATACTGATGGCCAGCTGACAGCCTAAAACTTAGAATGGCTAATTCATTTTTTCATGAAAATTCTTTCAGAAGATAAAATAGTTGTTTATGTTTAAATTTAAAGATTTAGTTCAAAATGCAGGGTTTCACAGAAGCTTCTTCAGATCCCTGAGGGAATGGGCTCTTGCTAGCATTACCAACATCCATCAGTTATTTTTGTCAGCAGAGCAAGGAAAGGATGTAGAACTGGTGCTCAGGCAAAGCAAACAGAATAATCAACCAGCTCATAAAAGCACTTTTTCTATGGAAACCTAATTTGTCTGTGGGTTTTTCCATTGCAATTGTAGATTTACACAACCTTTGCATGAGATTATAGCTCAAGAACTAATATTGCAGATAAGATTATTGCAGTTTTACATTGACTATTCAAAACCCCTACACTTTCTCTGAACAAAGTATCAATCCTCGTTGGCTGCTTCATGTCCATTTTTAATCTGTTTCCTTCAGGAAAGATATATAAAAGACACCAAAAATTAATAATATTTGAATATATTTTTTCAAATAATTCACATTCTCACAGCCATCGATTCCCCAGCAAGCAGCTTTTGAGTTCAGTTTCAAATACTGTAAGTATTCACGGGTTAAAAACAAAAACTGCTTCCACACACTGTGACAATTTCTTTTTTCATATAACATTTGTTTTGGTAAAAGTAAAGTGAAAAATTTTTCCACTTCATTCTCGCTCTCATACTCCAATTGGAAGTGTCATACAAGCAGTGAATTAATTATAGATTTGAAAAAGAATCGGGATTATGCCACATCATATATTTTCCCTTCTCTCTGTCACATGCATGCAAAGTTTTTCTACCTATTTACTTAGCTTGCAAGTTAGCACCATAATTTTCTACAAGTCAAGACACTACCAGTGTTTTGAAGTATGTTATATTAGAATATTCAAGATAATTAAGGAAGAATGTTATTCCATATATTTGTTTACTGCTTTCAAAGAGAAGAAACAAGCTCTTATAAAATGTTAATTAATGACAACACTAAAGTAGATACCAACAAGAAATCTGATTTCTGCCAAAATAACTATTTTTTTCTGTCAAATCAACAGTATTATCAGCTTGAACCTGACATCAGAGCACATCAGGAAGATTTCTGAAGGACTGATGTACTATATTGCAATTTGTGATAAATTAGTGGTTAAACAGCCTTGTTTAACATCTCAACTTTTTTATTATTGTCTATGTTGTTAAAACCAGGTGATATTGTTACATATTGGTGTTCAAGTTCTTTTTCAGACCAAATCTTGAATCTTGGGAACACAGGCTAGAAGTTGCTACTCATTTATGGTTTTATGGATAACATTATGGAAAGTATGAGACAAAAGTTGTTACAAAGAAGCTGCACAAGCAGTGGTTCACTGTGATAACACTTCACTCTTCAGACAGAGACTTGAGTGTGGAAATAGGACCACCGGAGACACTGAAAAAGAATTTATAAGGATTTATAAGTAGCATTTGTCCATCTCTGGGCAGGAAAGTTGGACCAGATGATACACCGTGGTCCCTTCTAACCTTATCCATTCTATGATTTGGTGATTGATTCTGTGTTTCTGTGACCTCTGTTTGTGGAGCGTGCATTTCTAACACAAAACTTATAAATAGAATGTTTCTACGCTGATACACAATTTCTCCTCCACTACATATTGCTTTTTGCTTCACTAGGTTGACTTTCACCTGCAGAGATTCAACATGCTGAGAGCACAAGGCAAATGCCACCAGTGCATCTAAGATCTTTAAGCAGAATTGTGTACAACACAATACCACAAACAGCTGTTTCTCCTGGTGTGTCCATCAGCTGAGCAGTGTTAATAGTGAACAGTCGGGATCAACAGTACTCAGCTGTGTTGTGCACCCATGGAAACTGAGGAAAAATAATTTTCAGCTGTTATTCATACAAACAGGGCTTTCTATTCCTTTAGGAGTTTCTTTCATCATGATTACTTCATCCTTGGGATTTTGAGTCACTTCCTCAGGTCTTCTAGGCTTGCATAATGTGCTATCAAGTGCCTAATGGACACAGACAGAAAGAATAGGACATATCTCTCTAAAGTAATTTATTTTCTCAGGAAACATCTGTGGAAACTTAGTCAAAGACAAAATATCTAGTCTAAATCCACATCAAATATTCCATCTTTTCCTCAAGGTGTGATGCTGACCAAGGCATGAATAGAGAAGCAACAATACTCACTGCAGCAGACTGAAGAATAAGTCCTCTGCAGATACAGGTCCTGCACCTCATTTTTGAGCAGAATCTTTCTTGAGTGCTTGGGGAAGACTGAGTACCCACTGAATATAAGAACATAGTGGAAAACCCACTAAACTCATCTGTCACCAGCAGTGATCTTACTACTTCTGATTCCTTACCAGGTTTTTGGCAGGAAGGCTGTGTTCTCACATTCTTTCTGGCTGAGAGAAGCTTCCTGTCCACAAAGGAAGCACAATAGTCTGAATATGTTGCTTCAAAATGATTTTTCCATTGATACAGTAGATTTTGCAGCCTGACACTCTTCCTAATATGAATGTCATTCCATTTAATAAAATCTACAGATGCTATGTCAGGCTTTCTGATGGCATTCTATGTTGAACACAATCTTTCCTGAGCAATGAGTTGACAGTATTTTAAGCTTGAAACCAGATGACCTTTCTTTCCTTTCTTAATAAGCATCTCTGACGACACTTATAAGAGATTCTTATTTCCAATGGCTGCTGCAAAAATCACCTCCTGTATGATATTTGATAACTCTACTGTGCACTTATCATCACAGGTGGTCAGAAATAATATATTATAAAATTAAAAGGGGCTAAAAATTCAGACTTTAGGAAGGTCAGAAAGCAGGTAGCTATCTTACATCTTGAGTATAAGACCTCTCCAATAAAATCTGTTAGTTTATCTATCAGAATATTGAGATTGGACAAACCTTTTTGCCAGTAGAAAAGTGCTGCAAGTATCAGTTTTTCTGTTTATTCATTAATTAAAATCAGTTAATCAGCGATCACTTCTAATGACCAATAACTATCCAAATGCAACTGTTCAGTTTGGTATGAATTCTATTGATCAAACTTGAAGTAATGGAAGAATAATCATTCTATCAGTGGGACATACAAATGCCAAGAACTGATGTCTATATCTACTGTTTTTCTTGTCAGGTTTCTCCAGTGTAACTGGCTGGATTCCCTAATCACTTTCTACACACACATTAGGATAATCCAAGGTAATGATGACTGGTCTTTCCAGGTATCATTAATAGTAACTGCCAGTTGATGGCAAAATAGATCACAGTCTGTATTGCAAGCCTGAATTTATTAGAAATGGCACCATGTACCACCTGGATCTGAACTGACTCTGGTTGGTTTGAAATAAGATGTTAATGAATACTGTACATTGTAAGTAAGTAGGCCTACTAAATATGCAGTAAGTTTGAAATACCATTTTGGCATGGAGAGAGAGTAGAGCCACCAGGACCTACTGAAAGAGTCTGTTGAAGAGACCTACAAACAGAAACGATTGACTATTTCAGTGAATTTCTCTTTTTAACCAGTAGTTTTCATCTGTTGTCGGATGAATTAGTTTAAATTGGTGATGATAAAAATTGACTCTTAAAGTGACAATAGAAAATATCTCTTGAAAGACCCTAAGTGACTAACATGAATTCAATGTACTTACAGAAGGTTAAAAGTTGTCTAATTATTGAGCATAGAAAATGTCCAAAATTGTGAACACCAAGTATACATATGTTTTTATGCATTCATTTTATGCTCGCAGCATAAGCTATTCAGTCTATATTGCCTTCCATCCCTTCATAAAAGTTTTTAAAAACATCTCTAAATCTAGAATTCATATATTTACTGTATTCATAATTCATAAAAACGTAAGTATTTTCTCAAGCAGATCTTCATCATTTTTATTCCAGGAAACTTCAGTTCAAGCTTTTTACAGCAGGTGCTCTGATGAAATGCAGTGCATATCCCAGCTTTATATTTTTGTGACTGATGTGTTTTTTTCTAGAATGATGTGTTTGCAAGGTCTTCTTGACCCTTTTGACTTTAGAAGGAGATAAAAACTCATGGCCATTTCAGCTACAAGACTAACAGTTTGGTGGTAGTGTTTGCTTTTTTTGTTTGTTTGTTTGATTGACACATTATCATGATGTGACCACATCAGTCATATCCTGAGGGCTGGACTAGGTATACAAGATTAATTATTGTTTCAGATTGAAATAGTTACTATCTTCAAAGTAGTTTATCTGTAACACAGTTGTTTTATTCATATACCAACATCACCAGTCAAAGATGTATGGGACTTTATGTTCTTACAATCATATTTCTAGTAGAAAACTAGTGGTAGTAGAACTGGAGATACTGTGAATATAATTAATTTTATTTGCAAATAAAATTAGTCATGAACACAGATTATTAAACACTAGACTGGGAATTCATCCTTGCAGGAATTTCAACACAGTATTAGAATAATATTGAAGAAGGAACAATGATAACCAGGGACCAAGGCAAAGAGAACATACTCCTATCACTCACTTCAAAGACTTAGCCCTGTGCAAAAGACAGTTTTGGCAAGTTCTTATGAACCATTTGGAACATTATTTTATTTTTATGGGACATCTATATGTAACTGATATCTAGTTCATTCAATGGGCTTAAAATAAAATAAAATCCAGCTGAAGAGAAATATTTTTTTATTCTTGATTCAGCTCAACACAGTTGATGCTCCATGAAACATCAGCTACACAATCCAAAAGTAAATGATGCATCAGAACCGACTAGATAGAAAAAGGCCCTTTCCAAACTATCAGTTTTCCAGAATTTAGATTTTTCAGCTAAGTGAAACGTTCACTGTTTCCATTTATTTCTAGTGAAAGTTCTTTGGGAAAAGCATAGTCTTTATCATGTTTCCTGCTTCTTTAAAGAAAAGTTATCCTTTGGATATTTTTGGATTCCAGATCATATTTTCCTTCACCAAACTTCTCTACATTCTCATGCACAGCCAGTAAATAGTCCTCCTGATCCAAGCATGCGAAGCAAAATAGGTAAGTCCAAATTTCATATCCTCATATCATATTTCATATTGCTGAATTACTAGCAATATAGGTCTGAATGGAGAGTGTCAAAAAGCCTTCTTTCTCCACCAGATCATTTAAGCCCATCCCTTCACATTCCTCCTCCTTAGAGCATGGGGTTTGTCCCTAGACAGTGACTTCCAACACTCAAGGTATTCTTGCGATGAGTATTGCAAATAGTTTGTGAAGGTGCTGCTACTGGCATTCTCTTCAAATGAATAGCTCTCCATGAGCCCTGAGAGCACCATGGTTAGCTCAAAATGACTTGATTGATCTCCCTGCAAGTGGAGGAAAGTGGCCTGCTGAAGGATGTGTAAGCTTCTTGTAGCCAGAATAGTTCCTCTCAACTCTTGTTCCAGCCCATCTTTCTCAGATCTCTCTCATGTCTCTAAACATCACACAGGACCATAGCTTTCTGAGTGCTCAACTGAAAAGCTTTCTTGTACAAAAATAATGTTATTTGGTGGAATCATCACAAAAATCTATGGGTTCATTTTGATTTTCCATCTACATTTATTTCCAGAAATTAATTAAAAACATACCTGGCCTGCCATTTTTAATTTTATTTGGAAAGTTGTACTTACCTACAAGGAAAAAACCCATAGATTAAATTTAAATATAATCATATATGTATAATTTAAATATGCTTACACGGGATGGCTCCACTGAGCTACTACAGCTCTCATTGGCACTCCTATAATCATCCTTCTCAGATATGGATCTTTTATATCTTTTAATCACAATTTTCCCTGGAGAATTTTTTTTCAGAGAAGTAGTTCTTGCCAAATCTATACAAAGCCAACAAACAGAAATGCCATATATGTTTGTGAAACCTAATCTGCAGCAACATTGTTGTGCTGGTTTGAAGGTGAACCAGCAAGGGAAAATGAACTCACCACGAGAGAGATTATAAGTCAGAGCTAAAATTTAATAATAATATTATTATAACAACACTGACACACAAGGGAAATTGCTTTCAACTCACAATACCCCAGCAGTATAACCCAGTGTCCTGGGGCACAAACCCAAGGGGGTTTGTTTGCCCTTGTGCTGAGACCCCTGTGGCTCCCCCAAGTCCAGAGCAAAAGGAAAAGAAAAACCTGTTGGTGCAGGCGAGGGCTGTGGTCTGGGCGAGAGCGGTGATCTCCTGCTGTCGAGGTCCTGCTGCTGCTCTGGATCCGACGAGAAGTACCCGAGGTCTTCTTACCCACCACTTATGTACCCTCAGGGAGCACTCAGTCCCTCCCCCTGGGCGGGGACTCACACAATGGGTGATTGACTCTGGGAGCCAGGGGGTGTTGAGCTGTTGATGGCCCATTAGCAGCTCCGCCCCCCTCAGGCTGAGTGTGAAGGTGATAATGGCTCCCTGGGCAGCTGCTGCTAATGGCCCATTGTCCTTGGGGAATGAATAGAGGGGGTAGAATACACAGCTTTGATCACCCCCACACAGGGTTAGCTGGTCCCTCCTGCTGAACTAGGACAATTGTTCAGTCAAAGAAATATTCCAATGCAATGGTAATTTATTATTTTAAACGTATTCCTGTTATTTTAGACCTAACATTTGAACAAGTAAATAATTAAATACCACAGAATACGTTTTTCCTCAAATTTTTAATTAAAATCTGTGTAGTGCTGAACCACTGGAGCCTCTCCAATGAGAATCTAAAGGAGTCCACCTAAGGAGGATGATACTTCTTGCATGCTTGATTTAACATTTTTATTAAGAAATCTAATGCTGTGAAGAAAATCAGTCACTGTATTGGTTTTTCAAAATGCTCCTTGTACCTAATATATGACTTTCTAATACACCTTCCCATCAAAAATTAGAGGGTTTTGTTTTCAAAGGGAAAGGAAGTATGTATAAAAGTGATTCACTAACAGTTCCTGATGGGGCAAGTAATTGCCCTAGATTATTTCAATTTTAGCCAGCAAAGTAAATTAAGAGAGAACTCAAGGGCCCAGTTGATGCTGTGATATTAAGGAAAAATTAACTTTATGCATATTTGGAAAAAGATATACGATAACTTTTTTGAAAAAGAAGAGTAAGCAAACTATTCAGCCAGGTTCATTACCAGAGATTAGGCAAAATGTTCCTGTGGCAGTTCAGCATTTTCTGAAAACAGTCAGCTTATTGCAACTGGGAAATCAGGAATGAAGGGACACCCTGACATTTAAGTTTCTTTGGTTAACCAACACTAAAAATGCTTGATGTTCCAGTGTTCCAGGAATGTGAGTATCATCTGTTCACAAGGTTTTGGACAGAGCCCACTAACCATTTCTGTACGAGTTTCTGAACAACTCGCAGCAAAACTATTCAGTCCCAGCCTTACTGTGCCAGAAAGGTTCTTGGATATGTGTGCTTGCAGTGAGACAGCAAGCAGCACAAATATAGGGAAACCATTACCTAACTTAGACACTTACAGTGGTGTCAGGCAGTGCCCAATCAAGATTGGTCTCCTTTCCCCACAGTGGGACAGTTCTAAAAATTTGAAGTGTTCTCTGAACAAAAATTCTCTTTCCTTGCCAGTTCATCCTAGAAAGCATCCATCCAAGAGGCACTCTTTTGATGTCTGCATTTTCACTAATGATGACATTTATCCAGTATTATTTCTTTTTTAAATATAGTTGACTGTCATGTTAGCTGGAAAACAATTCTATGCACATGGTCAATTTTAGTCCTAAGAAGTGGCAGAAATTACATTGCTGCTAATAATTTACCTCTTATAATGAAAATTAATATTTTTTTCTGGTATTCTGTTTATTTGTCTCTGCCTCTCCACCCTCACCCATGAGGCACTGTTAGCATCAAAGGAGCATCAGCACCAGCTGGCTGCTGCTACCTTTGGCTGCCACCCTCTCCCTTTTCACTACTGGTCTGTGTGAGTCGCTCCCAGTAAATGTCCATTTAAGATCTGAATTGTCAGACCTAACATGTATATGTGTATGGCCAAACTTCGTGAACGAAGATTTGGGAAGGGCTGTCCCCACGTGGGTGCCCTTCCAGCCTGCGCAGTGGATTTTAGGTGAGGCTCAGCGTGCGCAGAACTGGCCCCACCGTTTAAGTCCTGAGGTTCATCTGCCGTGGCCGAGCGAGCTTGGACAGTGACAGTGAAGTCCTCGGGACTAGAACCTACAGCACCCGGCATTTCCCAGGAGGTCTCCCATCCAAGTACTAATCCGGGGCTGACCCTGCTTAGCTTCTGAGATCTGACGGGATCGGATGTCAGGGAGGCATTTAACTGCCCACCAGACCTAACATAAAACATGCAGAAAGGCACAGTCAGTAGGGTGTTACTGGCTGTATTGCAGCTCACAAGGCTTTAGCAGAGTGGAGAAAATGCATAAAATTGTAAAGGAACTGAATTTTGGATAAAAGCTCTCTTTTTGCAGTCTGTCTCAGAGAATGCTGAAAAAAAAGGCAGAGTTTTTGTTTGAGAAAACTTTAGTAAATTATTTTTGTCACATTCCTGCCATAGTTTTCCTCCTATTTTTTACTTATTTTAAAATTCTTTAAATACATCATAAGATAAATGCCTTCATAAAGAATAATTTAACTTGATAAACTCATTTAATAGATTTTAAACTGAGATAAAGACTGCTCCTGCTCTTACTGAAGTCCTTGAGGACAGTATGGGACAGATATTTCACAGTCTAAAAAGGCACAATAAGACCCGACAGTGATCTTGTGGCAATACAGAACACTAATCTGAGACACAAGAGACCATGAAGTGTATCTGCAATAAATTGCAATTGAAAAAGTAAGGCAAGGACAAGTATACCCATTAAGACTTAACAGAATTATTATTAGCATTAGGAGATGTTAGCTTAATGAAATTGCTATTAGTTTTACCAGCCAAATACAGTATCCCTGCAGGAGTTACTGTAAGCAATGCCACTGGAATCTCTGAGCAACAACGGATTAATTACCAAAGTAATTCTTCTTTCACCTGCCCAGTAACCAGAGTTTTCCTTGACAATCTCATTAGAGAGGATATTAGTTTTGCAATTTTATCATCTGTAATAGGCAGAAAAGGGCAAACAGAGTAAGATGGTGCTTTGAGATGAGCATTTCCTTCACAGTCCAAGCAGTCATGTAATACATCCTTGCTCTTAGTTTGAAAAGAGAACAAAGCATTTGAGTTTCTAGCCTAGCCACCATTCACTCTGACTTTTCTTTTTGTGTGAGGGATGCTGAGATTCCTGCCACTGGCACAGACAGCAACAAGTACATTGGCCTCTGTAATTCACCTCAGGGGTTTAGAAGAATCATTTGGACACCACATTGTTGGGCACCTAAAAAGCGTGCAAAAGAGATGCCCTTTCCAAGCACTGCTCAGCCAGATGGCCTCCAGCTCTACTTACTGTTCTTGCTTTTCCATGAATCCCAAGGCAAGCTGCTGCTGCCAAGATCCCCTGCCTAGGTCTCCAGCCCCTGGAGATGTCCTGTCCATCCCCACTGACAGCAGTCCTGGGCCACAGTCTGAAAGCTGGTGCGATGTTCAGAGACCTTTCCATTTCAGATGTAACAAGTGTTGCCATGGACAAGCCTGTTCAACATCTGCTTTACCTCTCTGCCATCTACCAAAGAGCCACATGTCATTTCTTTTCGCCTGTCCATTTTGCAAATCATCTCTCAGTCAACTCCACAGAGTTCAAAGTATTTTGATCTGCCTAAATTCCTGTTTCAAAGTATTTCAATCTGCCAAAATTCCTGTTTATGAGTGACATATCTAACATGACTATCACTCACTGACCATCACCATATTTGTTCGGCCCAATAAATTCATTACTCAACTTCCTCAAATTTAGCAATCTGGAACATTCCTTTCTAAAATGTTGATTATAAAGGGAATTTAGCTACCTAAGGATTGGATTAAAGGCACTTTTATATAGAATAGATTTAACTCAATTTGTCTTTTATACTCAAGGAGATTTTGGTATTTAGATCAAGACTAGATATCTGTTTCAATTGTTTGTCATCCATAACTGTAATATCAACAATATACTAGTGCATAATGAATCTAGCATATATGCATGCTTGAAGGAACAGTGCGTAATCTGTTTTAATTATTCTCCATGTTACGGTTTGGATCTCACTCTGTAAAGGACCTGGCAGGTGTGGGGTAAATTTCCTGCACAACAGCCTATTATATGGTGTGTTTTGGATTTGTAAATAAAACACTGTTGATAACACAGGATGTTTTCATTATTGCTGTGCAGTACACGCACCGAGTCAAGGCCTTTTCTGCCTCTCACCCCATCTCAAAAGTGAGTGGACTGGGGATGGACAGAGTTGGAAGAGGGCGCAGCCCGGACAACTAACCCCAACTGACATATGGATATCCCTTACCATGTGGTGTCACAATCAGCAACATATTTTAGGGAAAGCAGGAGGAAGTAGGGTACTTTCAGAGTGATGGTGTTTGTCTTCCCAAGTAACCAATACATGTGATGGGGCCCTGCTTTCCTGGAGACAGCTCAACACCTGCCTGCCCATAGGAACCAAGGAATTAATTCTTTGTTTTGCTTTACTTGTGTGCACAGCTCTTGCTTTACCTGTCAAACTGTCTTTATCATAATCCATGATCTCACTTTCACCCTGCTGATTCTCTCTCCCATTCCACTGAGGTGAGTGAGTGAAGGTCTGGGTGGGACAAAAATGCCCACAATGTTAAACCATAACATGCTATAGCATTAGAAATCTTTCTTAAAGTGTGTTTGATTCTTGTATTTATTTGGAGTGGTATAACTTTAAAAAATTCTTGTTTCATATATTCCTGTGCTCTTGCTTGCATTGCAGGGCTTGCAAGACGTAAGAGAGTAATTTTTTTTCCTGATAAGGCAGAATGATCTTAGTCTGAGTTAATGAATTTCTTCAAAATGTATTTGTTTGGAGGTCTGCTTTTAAAAAGGAGATTGAGGACCCTTACCTCAGACCTTCAATATCTAACTTTCCATATCAGTGTTTAAATTTAAATATCAATATCTTACTCCTAGTCAGAGTTGCCCAACAGCAGCACATGATAACATTTCTTAAGTACAACATCTGTGTATCTTTAAAGAAGAGTGTCAACTGTTTCAAATATTGTAACAAAGACTATTCCTGAATGGTGCCTCATTGTCCCTGTAATGTTTCTGCATGGAAATTGTCTGCAAGGTCAGACCTCTTTTCAGCTGTTGTGGTCATGATGGTCCTATTCAATATTTATGTATTGTGCTATGCTGTTGAAGTATGCTTATTTCTGACAATAGTTTAACATCAACTTAATTCTAACTTGTTTTCTTCAAAAATAGCTCAGGACTCAACACAAGTTTGGGGGTTTTTTGGTTTTGTTGTATTTTGTGGTTTTTTGGTTGGTTGGTTGGTTTTTTACAAAAGAAGCTGAAATCAATTGGCTGTTAAAATTTCATTGTTAAAATCACTTCAATTCTATTATGAAGAAGAAAAGACTGAAACATGGTCATTTGGTTAGAGTACAAATCTTAATTTATGAGTCAGCAATCTAAGTGGCTAATAAAATAAATCTGTACATACTCAACATTTGTTTTAGGAGGAAGGACAAACAGTGTTTTTCAGTATTTGTGTAGTGTATACATAATAAAAAACCCACAAGTAAAAGCATATTGAATCAATGTTTTGAGTACAACACATTGTACCTAAAGAATCATAAATGGTACTACCTTATGTGCTTCTGATATCCATAACCTACAAAATGAAAACATTATACAAAGAATTATTTTCATTCATTTTCTTGTATTTCAGATGTGATATTCAATAAGTGTCCTTCTGGAGTTAAAATATGCTTTGCTTAATTATTATTCTCACCCTTTTTATGCTGATGTGTGAGATCTAGTAGTCAAAACCAATATTTGTTATTTATTATTGAATATTTTTTGGGTGTTAAGTTTTCTGGATATGCAAATAGTCTTTTGCAATTTTTTTTATTCAAAACACATACAACCTGTTCCAGTTGCAGGCAAGTTGGTTATGTTTAGCTTAATTAACCTTCAGATTTAGAATGGGTTATTATGAATTATTAACTGTCAATGCTTAGGTTCATTGCATTGAATTTTGAAATACATTATGTTCCTAGACCTGGAGGCCTAACCAGAGAGACTCAGTTTCATCACTGATTTCCCAGAAACATTATGATTGACCTTTTGATGTGAAATGAGAGGGAGGGAACTGCCTATCTAGATCCCTTGAAAGATATAACTGGCCAGTGTGCAGAAGTGTTCCTCTCAATGTATATGATGGGGAAGGGATATATCTTCTGATACATCTTTTTTCACCACATGACAGCATCAGGTACATATCTATGAGGCATTAAGTAGAAACTGAAAGGTCTGTAGCCTCCCCTGACAAACCCCTCCACTGACAAGTGTCTCAGATGGTGTCTCCCGGATGCAGGAGATCTTCCCCCAGCAGTGGCATCCCACAGTGATACTCTCTTCTGTTCGCTGACATAGGATGTCATTCTGCCATATACAAAAATGTCCTATTGATAGAGCTTGCTTGCCTTGTTATGCAGGAGTAAACAGTCATTTGTAGTGCTGTGAGGTAAAGGTTGTGTTTTAAATAATAGCTTGAGTAGAAGGACAGAAGTGTTGTACTTAAGCGTTAGTTTGCCTGTGAAGAACTTGGACACTTCTCAATTGATCCTGGGCTATAAGGCAATTTAAATGTTTTATAAGTTTCCTTGGATCATCTGGAAAATGTATACAATTAGTTTTTAAGTACTTGAAAGAACAATACATAACCATAATACATGATTAATAGTGGGTAATTAATTTTTTCTGCTATAAGATCTATTTCCAAGATCCTTTAATCCTAATTAATTTTTAGTTGGAATACAGATGCTTATTAGATGCCAAGTACTGGATCTGTTCCACTTTTTTCACAGTGCAGAATACACTGTAAGTAGTAAAAACAGAATGAAAGCCTCTGTTGTATGAGTTTCTTTAAATCTCTGTGTCAAGAAATTACCAAGAAATAGGAAAACCCAAGAGTTTGAAAGACAGCTTGAACCACCCTGGAGACTATGGAAAGCCAAGCACTGCAGAAAGACTGTTGTCATGGGAAAAACACAAGTTAGGACATGGTGGCTTGTCACTGGTGACAGGATTTGATGTCACTTCCTAATTAGAGCTGAATAATTATTATGCTGATAACTGTTTGAAATGAGGAAGCTGGGTCTGTTGAGTCACAATAGTAAAGTGGCTTTAAAGGGAAGAGATGGATAGCTGAAGCAATGAAGGAAGCTATGTGAAATATGAAGGGGCCATACTTATTTTATGATTGCAGAGCAGTTAGAAGTGGCATGGGAGCAAAATATCAGGGGACATAGGTGCTTAGGACTCATCTGGGGAAGAGATAGCCATTAAATGAATGATACAAGCCCATGCTTTTTCTACTGGAGTGCAGCCAGGAGAGTATCACACTGTGACTGTCAATAGGAAACTTCCCACCATTTGTTGTCTCTTCCCCTCCCCTGCCCCTGCTATATCAGTCCTTATCCATCCCAAGAAATAGAAGGTTAGCAGTAAAGGATAGTATTCATTGGCATTTAGTTGTTGAGACACTTAAGATGTTTTTCCATAGCATGCTGTGGTTGAATGGCAATTTCATTCAATTTAGCAGTGCCTGAACCTTGGATGCCCAGAGTCACATTTACATAAACAGATTTGCTTGTTAAGCAAATGATTTATTTCCAGATAAGCTCGGGTCTCAGCGGTTGTGTGTATACTGTGGATGCTGGGAGCACTCCCAGCCCCCTGAGCCCAGGTGCAAGCACTGGCTAGGTGTCAAGGCTATGACAGGACCAGATCAAGCTAGTCCTTATTCCTTCTTAGTCCATACCTTGCTTATCTTAAGGAAGAAAACCTAGACCATGAATGCCTCATATCAGCTCAAGGCACCAGAATAGATGTAGTTAGTGTAACAAAACTATATCATTTACTAATGTCGTTTCTGTATGCTAGAAAATGAATATGATGCTTCCCAGGTGCATGTTCATGCCATAAAACCACCCCTGCTATGACAGGCTTTTCTGAGGAGTACATATTTAGCCAGAAACTGTGGCATGGCAAGCAAGGGACCAGGATCTATCTCCTTTCTTTCCCACCAGGCAAACGGGATTTATGTTACTCATGGTCTGACAATTATGCAAGTTATCTCACATTTCTGGGGTTTTCGCAGGACATTGAATAGAGTTGACAGAATTTAAGCAACTAGAATGAAGAAGGAGCTGAAGCTGAAGTTTTAATTGTTCTCTGCATTTCATGTTTCCTTTGAGACAAAGAGGTCAGCATTGGCTGCTGTATGAAATGAATGTAATCCAGACACAGTGCTTTAGCTCTGGTACAGCTTGAAAAAATCACTTTGAGCAGTGAACACCCTGTTCAATGAGTGCTGCATCAGAAGCTAGGAACTATCACTGCTGGCAATATTATTGGTATCTGTCATAATTTCTAAGACCCAGAGACACAAAGTCCTGGGTCAAAGAGCACATTAAAGATTTCCAGGTGTTGTGGTAGTTGTGAAAGTCTTGAAGATGTGAAATAAGAGTTTCATGTTGCTCTTTATTTGGTGTTGGGATTTTTTTTCCCTGTCAGAGGATGAGGAAAGGGATTAGTTGAGAATTGCAAAATAACTGGGATAGGCAACCTGGTCACATTGTAAATGTTTCACTGTCACTTGCAATGTTTCTGGGAAGTGGGAAAAGCCATTAATTGCCATGATAGGGCTTTGAGGGGCATAACAGTTTCATTTTTCTAGGAAAGGATTCAACATTCAAAGTTTGAAACTTGAAGCCTTAATTTTCATTCTGAAAATAATAATGCAACAAGCAATAAAACTCCATCTCCCCCAAACTTTCCTCTTCGCCTGTTTTTCACGCCTCTCTTCATTTTCGCAGCTCTTTTGTAAACGTTTTATTCCTGAAAGCTGTCCAAGTACCTCCTGTCTTCCTTGAATTTTATTGCTCAATGCTCAGTGTTACTGTTCTTCAGCAGAGGTCAGCACTGAAAGGAGCAGGATTACTTGAAATGTCTTGTTCGTTATGACAGTTTATTAATCATTGTGGGTGATTAGTCTTATGAGCTTTGCATTTACACAATCCTTGAAGCTATGATTCACAACAATTCTAAATATACTGCTACAGAACTGTAGCTTAGCCCTTTGTTCCCTTCCCTATATTTGTGCAGTTAATTGTTCTTATCCAAATTCATGGTCTGGGATTTGCCCTTACTAAACAGCATATTTTCCTGGTTTTATATTTCATTTTCCTGTATATCAGGATCCCACCAAACTCTACTCCTGTTTCCCAATGTACAGTTTCAGCTTATTTATGTCTTCAAATGTAATCAGAACATTTTCTACTTGATCATCTAGATCATTGAAAATAATATCTGATAATACCACTCCCTGAGGACTGATCCAGTAGAACATTACTCAGTCCTTTTCAAGGTGTACCTGAACCAGTGATAATGAATTCCCAATTAGAATTTTCCCATGACTTTAGATACAGGTTTTCCCATCTAAATATTCCTTAGCTTAGTTACTGGAATTCTATGCAATGTAGTGTCAAGTCTTATGAAAGCCAAGGTATATGGCATGTATTGCATTTTCTCTCTGCTACCTTATAGTATAAAGAAATTGTTTTGATTTAATGTGTTTTTATAAAATACACTTTGGCTATTACTACTGTCTGTGCTTTCTCTTAGGTCCTCAGAAGTACTCTGTCATATTGGTGTTGGTAGGAATTATTAGAAACTATCATTTTCTGTATAATTATTTCTGGTGCCTAGTACCTGGCAGCAGGCATGTGAGCACGTCTAGCAACAATGGCAGTGGAGCTTGTGTTTCACAAGCTTAGGCTGAGCACAACAAAAGCTGTTACTGATAAAGAAAACTGTACTGGTTAGCAGTGTGGACTTAATCACATTCTGGACATAGAACCATAGAATCATTAAGGTTGGAAAAGACGTCCAAGATCATTGTGTCTGACCTTTGACCAAATATCACCATGCCAACTAAATCATAGCAGAAGAGCTATATCCAGTCATTTCTTGAACACCTCCAGGGATGGTAAGACTCCCTAGGCACTACCTCCCTAGGCAGTCCATTCCAATGCCTAATCACTCTTCTAGTGAGAAAAATCCCTCCTGATGTCCAAACTGAATCTCCCCTGCTGCAACTTGAGGTAATTTCCTCTTGTCCTGTCACTAGCTGTCTGGAAGAAGAGGCTGACCCCAACTGGCTACAACCTCCTTTCTGGCAGTTGTAGAGAATGATAAGGTTTCCCCTGAATCTCATTTACTTCCAGGCTAAACAACCCCATCTCCCTCAGCTGCTCCTCATAATACTTGAGCTCCAGACTCTTCACCAGATCATTGCTCTTCTCTGGACACACTTCAGCACCTCAATGTCTTTCTTGTATTGGGAAGCCCAGAACGGAACACAGAATTCAAGGTGTGCCCTCATTAGTGCCAAGTACAGAGGAACAATCATTTCTCTGGTCCTGCTGGCCACAGTATTTCTGGTACAAGATAGGATGCCATTGGCCTTCTTGACCACCTGGTCACACTGCTCAGGTTCTGCTGGTTGCTGACCATCACTCCCAGCTCCTTTTCCACTGGGCAGCTTTTCAGCCTGTAGTTCTGCATGGGATTGTTGTGACCCAAGGGAAGGACCTGTTACTTAATGTCTCATACCACTGAGCTGGGCCCATTGATCTAGCCTGTTCAGACCCCTCTGCAGATACTTCCTACCCTCCAGCAGATAAACACTTCTGCCCAGCTTCATGTCATCTACAAACTGACTGAGGGAGTACTTGATCCTCTTGTCCATGATTGTATCAGCAAAGGTTTTACTGGGAGCAGAACTATAACAACATGAAAAAAACCCTAAAACAAAACCCCAAACCCAAGCAATTCACACCTAATACTTCATTCTGGTTTTACTCAATTGAGAAGAAATCCTCAGTCTTTTAGAATGAACCTAGGCTGGTCCTCTGTCGTCATCTGTGCTCAGCGTTTGTTCTAGCCAGCCTTCCCCTCCAGAGAATGATTGTTACTGTTATTACACTAGATATTCAAGCTATTAAAAAAATGAAGGACAACACCTTGTAAGATTGATATGTCAATTAAAGTTGTTTCTGTTATGAGCCATTCTCTCGGCTCATTCATCCATATGGATTGTAAAGATTTAAGACTAAACCCTGCTGATCATTTTCCTTTCTACTCTTTGTGTAATAAAGTGTTTTGCAGTAATTTTTAAAATAAATATTAGGGTGCTTATTCAGAAATACAAAACTTCTTAAATTGTGTTTCAACAGATCCTATTTGTGACTTCTTTTTAAGATGCAGGTTTTAATAAAATTAGAAGATATTGGCCCAGAAGTATTTCCCATTCACCACAAGTAAGGACAGCAAATGTGATTTAGGGATTGCAGAAGAGAAATATATTCTTGTTTCAGCAGTCTGGAATAGGATGTAAAGAAGATTGGATTTTTTCTCTCTTAATATTGACTTTATTCCTGATGCCAAGCATAGTTACTATCATGAACACAGAAAGCATCACTTCTAAAACTGGGATTTTCTGTCTTCTGATTGCTTAGTGAGCAAGACCACCGTTCTTTTAAAAGGTGTATTACTTTTGTTATTTTTTAATAGTCAGGATTTTTTTCTGAGTTTATTTTTTGAAAGTATTAAAGTTTCTCAAAACAGAGATACATTTCTTCCTGTCTTTGTGGAACTGCTGAGTTTGTAACTATACCTTGCTCTGTAAACTTTTTTTTATATTTTTTCCTGCAGATACAGAATGATCACTTTCAATCTTTAATAAGGTTTGAAAAGTGCGCTCTATTGCGTCAAGTGATGACACGGGAGCTTACAGTCTACATTCCAGCTCAGCTTTAACATCTTGTGATATCCATGAGCAACAATGAATAGTTATTTATTTATTTTTCCAGGTAGAGAAAAGAAGTCTGTCTTTTTAATGTTACTGATTGTAGTTTTAAAAGTATTGTTTATTTTGAATGTTGCAGATTAAAAAAACTCAGAATTTTGGTACTGAGAATTGAATGTTTGTTGGTTTAATATAAATATATTTTGTAAAGCATAAGGAACATTGACAACATTAATTCGAAGGACTTTCATGTTGTCTATAACAAAATTACATATATGGCTTGTATAGAACTTCAGTGTACTGATTCAACTTAAGGTTCATGTGAAATGCGAGAACAACGTTGCTTTATTTACATAGTGATATAGGAATGAATACTTATCAGTATTTAGTTACTGGATTTGGTTTACTGTATATTTTCAAAATAGAAAATGATATGGCATTGTACTGGCTTGATAAGACTTGTCACAGTACTAGAATGCATTACTTGCTCTTTAGTAACTTCAAAAGATGTTAGGGAGTTGCCTGGGAGACAGGAGATATGATGTACACATCTGAGGAAAACTGCCTTCTCAGCATTCATTATGGCTGTGTCTTGGCCAACCAAAACATTGTCTAGATCTACTGCTTTTTCTGCTCCTGCAGCTTTTCTCATTGTTATAAGACAATGTGACAAGCTTGTTCTTCCTAACACCTATCTAAATTGTCTACTGAAGTAGAGAATATTCCATTGCAAAAAAGGAGAGAAAGTAGTTTCGCTTTACCTTGTTTTTCTCAGTTTTGCAACACAGAAGGATCCAGCTGTCACTAATGTAAGGGCCTCTTTACACCAAAATGATTACATGGATTGCAGCTGTTCCCACTGGTCCTTAGATGGTTATTGTGGTTCAAAGGCTGCAAGAGAATTTCAAGCCACTCGTGCACCCCTAGATGTTGTAAAGGACCAACACAGAACTAACACAACTGCTGCTGAGCTGAGCTAAGAAATCACCCGCCTGAGCTGACAGTAAAGATTAGTTCATACTTTAGGAGAGTACCAAAACCACTGGAAAGAAGGAACAGGCAGGAGGGGACACCCAGGAGACACCATCCTGCCATGTACAGAGTGCACACGCGGGCACAGTTACAATACTGCTCTCAGTGTAAAAGCTGTTGCTGTTCAGGGCCAACAAAATTCACTGGTAGTTGTTGGTGTATCTACATGGATGACTAAAACAATTTTCCCTGTACAGTGGCCTGAGTTGGCGAAACACAAGGCTCTACCAGTCAAGCCATAGGAGCACAGTGGTGGGCTTAGCTTCTTCCTGGCATTTGTCAGTGCAGAGCCATGTCTGCTCTGTGTGCACACACTCTCTTACTCAGCAGGCACTGCCTGTAAATGCTGGTCAGCTGAGTTCTGAGAGTTTGGTATCCTAGTGAAAGTCCAAAACAGATTCAGTATCAAGCTTAGAAGATAAGCAGCAGTTAGTCTGGGGCAAGGAGACAGTCCTTCTAACCACTAACATACTGAGGTATTTTCATATTTACAGTTTTGTTTTGGCAGTTACCCTGGATTGGTGACATTTGTCTCCGTTTTCTGTTGTACCTCTGGTTTAGCCAAAGTAGTTTTTCTTGTACGAGGCAGCTAAAACAACAGATCTCTGTCCACTGTGGGGAGAAAGAAATTATTTCTTAGGGACAGCAGTACAAAAACAAGCCTTCTGTTTAAAAATTAGTCCAGTCCCTTACACAGATCTTGAACAGAATATCATACTTCTGCAACTCAAGGCAGCTGCATGAGCACAAGAAATTTTTTTTCTCCTGCTGCAATTCCTGAGGAGGTGTGTTGATCTCAGTGTCCTTCAATACTCTTAAATAAAACTATGTCACAGTTGTATTTGACTGAAGTAGTGTTCAAAGTATAGTAAAGCAGGACAAAGGCACATGTAGAAATTGGAGGATGTTGAGATTTAAGTTATCTCTGCAGCCTCAGAGCAGGAGGTCTCCGTGATGTACGGGATCCATGCATACACTGCTTGCCCTCCATGAAGCCCCATTAAGACGGTTCCTAAAAGATGTGCAGCACAACCTTAGGGCTTCCTGCCTTTTTTCAAATTGACTGCCAGTGTCTTCAGCTCTTCATGTGCAAGTAAAAACCTCATTCTGGACACAGGGAAGAATAATAGCACACTTTCCCTTGCCTTACCACCTTTCCTTTCTTGGCAGCAGTGCCATCAGCATTCCTAGGAGAAAGCCCAGCCCAGCTGATTCTCTGTCTGAAGATCTCTCACCCCATGTGTGGTCCCTCACCCAGTGCTGATGTTTGGCTCTGTTGGTGGTCCCACATGCCGTCATATCTTGGCACCAGGGCAGCAATTGGGATGTTCATAGGATCCAGATGCCTTGTCAGCTTAGAGACAAGTTATTTTAGGGCCTTGGAGTTTGCATAAGCTTTTCTTCATTCTGAGAAAAGACAGTTGCTATTTTCCATTTCCAGAGAGAGGCCCGCTCCATGGACCTGTGCAGTTATTAAGTGGATATCTGCTGTACTCAGCAGTGAAGTAATATATGTCCACATTTATTCTCTAGGCAGACATTTTCATCTCCTCACTTCATCCAAAAGAAAAGGTGGAAAATCCTTTGTATTGCTTTTATGTTGCTTAACAGGTTTCAACACCAACACAATACCAAAATGTTATCTCACTTCTATTTATTGCTAATAGGGTATTTGCACCACTTCGGTGACTGTTATTATTGTAAAGGCCTAGAGTTTGTGCTCTTTGTCTGTTTAATACTAGATTTTTTTTTGTGCAGGAAATTCAACATTCTCTCCCATATTTCATCTTCAGATCTACCTGGGTATGTGTATTCCTGCAAGTAAATGAACATCAAGTGGCTAAATATTCAGTTACTGTTAGGTATTTCAAGGTCTGAAAGGCAAAATGAGAAGATAATTATGGGTTACAAGAACTGAGCAAAATATGTGATTCCCTATAATGTCCTTATTAAGCAGAGAAATGTATTGATTTGCAGTATATCATTAGCAGGGTTAGCCTTCACTAGACTTCCTTCTTTACAAAGTGTGCTGGACTATGCCATTTTAAAAAAAGTAGGTACTGCAAGAGTAAGTATTGTACCTGTCATTCAGAAAACAGAAGAAATATGAATGCATTGGATTTTGTGTGGGTGTAAGAGAACAGTGACTAAACCATTTACAGTAACTGAAACAGAAGTTCAGTTTTGCTTGTTGTCATAATTACAGAAGTTTCAATGAGTTCATGATAATTTTGACCTGAAAAGATTCTGCTTAATTATTCTAATAGCAGAATAGTCATCTGAGCTTTCTCTTAATACTTCATACTTAAAGTTAAAATAGAAGGAGTAGGTCTTGTTTGCCTCTTTGGCCAACTTCTCCCTTTCAGTTTCTATTTTAGCTTTTTTAAAGTCTGTTTTGGAGGAGTAAAAGGAAGGAAAAAGTGTGGCTGTTATTGTCAGGTAGCCAGAGACAAGTGAGTCTGCAGAGAGTGCCATGGCCTTTTGAGGCATCCTGGGATTCATACAGGTCTATGGGTTAATGTTTATAATTGAAAGAAAGTGTGTAACTGCAGACAGTCTAACAATCTACTTCTCACACTCTTTTGAAAGGAAACAATCTGGTCAAAAGAAACAATTATTATTTTACTATCACCTACTCAACTAATGTTTAAATAAAATTTCTTCACCAAAATGTAACTCATGAAAGTTAAGGAATGATCACTTATGCAGGTCAGGTTCTTTACTGAGGCCAGTAGTGCATAGATTTAATACAAGACAGAGTTCTCACATGAGATGTTTCTTTGTGCTACTAATTCAACTCACAGAATGGGATCTAGATAAACAAAGAAGCAAATCACCTTAAAAAGAGGTAACAACAACAGTGGTTATAATTTAATGTTTTTATTGCTTTCTATCCATATAATTGAGTTTTATGTAACCAGATTTCAGACTGCCTCTGCCTTGGGCTGTCCTTTCTGCTTGACCTTTGTGTTTCCCATTGGCCTCATCCCTTGGTTGATTCCTTTCTCTCTTTCAGAGGCTCAAGCTGGAGCAATGCTCCACTGGTTCCTCTTGAATTTTCCTGTGCTAGTGCAGGGTGTTCCTACAATGGGCCAGGCAGGTGAGCCTTGATACAGCACAGGCTGCTCCAGGGTTCTTCAAGGCAGAGGCTCTGGCCTCGCTGGTAGTGCCAGGTGGGGGATGGCACCCACACAGACACCTGCATACACACTCGGGGTATGTGTGTTCTTTACACACATGTAAGATTCACAAACAACATGCAACTTTCAAACCACTGCATTTTTAATATTTATAGTTGGTACTGAAAATATGCCTTCTACTTCTCCATTAAGCTGTTTTGATAAGCCTGCACTGTCAGAAATACTTTGTGACATTAAGCCTAATGAAATCTCAGTTTAAAAAAAGGAATGGAAGAGAACTTTCTAGACATTTGTACTGAAAAGGGGTAATGTTAATATCCTACACTAAAGTAACCTAATTATTTCTATGAGGACCCTCATTTAGAGAACTAATTTGCAAGTCACATGGGACTGTTTGATCTCTTCATGTGTAGAATGGTAGGACTCAGTTAATTTCAAGCACAGACAAACACATAATGAATTTACCCATCAGGAAAACAGAGGTCATTGAGCAAGTGTGCCCAGAGCTGTTAGTGCCAGGGAATGACCTCTCATATCTGATTTTACGCTGAAATAACTTATGGCACAGCTCTCTGAAATTAAATCTTTGTTCAGCAAACTTAAAGGGAAAGTACTCAATATTTCTAAGCACAGCTTCTGTTTCCCTTCCTCAAAAAATACCTGCACCTGACACAGAGTAGGCTTTTAAGTGCCCAGAGAGGAATGTTACCTCCACTGAAAAATTGCTTCTTTAGGAAGTACATTAAAGAAAGATGGTTACATTTTTTCCTCTTCATTTTTTAAGGAATAATGTCACATTTTTCTCCTATATGCTGTTCCCTGCAAAGTAAATCCTTGCAAATAATTCTGATCCCATCTTATTTTGTCAAGAAAAAGAAAATAAAATACATGCAGTGATCATTTTGACAGGAGTACTGAGTAAGAATAGAGCTGCTTCCTGCCAGTGCAGCTCCCATTAGTCACTCAAAATCTTGTCGTAACAGAAGGACACTGCTTGTCCTGATCTTTGTCATCCCCTCTCTATTTCCAGAAACATTTACAAGAATGGGATTGGAGCTATATGCAGCTAGGCTCTAGCTGTGACAACTGATCACCTCAGATTTCCACCTTGTTTTCTCTTTTCACTTCATTTAAATCTGATGGCACATAGTCTGCTGACTGGGTGCTATGACTTTAATCTCATATAGGTTATTTTTTAGATAGGAACAATTTTGCATGTTCAGAGCAATGCCACTCCCTGCACGGAGATCGGAGGTTTCCTCCTCGGAGAAATAAAGTTTTCATGCAAATGCTAAAAATTATTAAGCAATACAATAAGCAGGTAAAAAAAAAAAGCAACAGAGAAGATACACAAAGAAAGCATGAGTTAGTAGATTAAGTAGTGACAGGGGATATTTCCAGACACTTAAACTTGAAAATAATTCTCTCAGACAATCCCCAGGTGTGGCTGAGGATTCAGTGCAGGCCAGAGAGCATATCCAGTAGACAATAGGATGTTGCCACCCAGTTTTAGAGAAGGAAGAGAGCTCAGTAATATAAACACACACCTCTCTCTGCCAGTTGTTCCCAGTGTGATGCATTTAAGGCATTGCTATAGATGTCATCTAGAAACCTCTACAACAGCTTGGACTGTGCAGTGGGTTGATCCTGGCTGGATGTCAGGCACCCACCAAAGCCGCTCTATCACTGCCCTCCTCAGCTGGACAGGGGAGAGAAAATATAATGAAGGATTCATGGCTTGAGGTATAGATAGGGAGAGATCAGTCAACAAACACCTTCATGGCAAAACAGACTCAGCTTCAGGATATTGATTGAATTTATTACTAACAAAATCAGAGCAGGATAATAAGAAGTAAAATAAATCTTTAAAACAGCTTCACCTCGCCTCTCCCTCCTTCTTGGAGGTGCAGGGAGACAAGGAATGGGGTTTACAGCCAGTTCATCATAGGTTATTCTAGTCACTGCTCAGGGAGAGGATTCCTTCCCCTACACCAGCATGGGGTCCTTCCCACAGATGTTCCTTCCTACAGAAGGAAGCCCTTGACAAACTTTTCAAAGGTGAGGCCATCCCACAGGTAGTAGTTCTCTACAAACTCAGTACAGACTGCTTTCTTATTGATTTGTTGAATAGTTATAGGGATTTGGGAAGGATTTCCTCCAGGTCCTCTTTCAACAGAAAGAGACATAAAACCTTTCAACCTTTTTACTGTGAGCACCTCTACTGTCTTTCTTGCTGGCTGGCACCACAGGCCTGGCCCATGTTGCAGACATGCTCTGTCTCTGTTTCTGGGGGGGAAATGTGGGTTCCAATATCAGAAAATTGTATCTATGATAGACTGCCTGACATTTTAAGCCAATACTTCTAACCCTAAGTAGTAACTCTGGGTCACCATTCCCTATGCAGACATATATACACATTCATGTCCAAGAAGAAAGCTAAGAAAAGTGAAGGCAAATTTAATGGGAAGACCTATATCTCTATAGATGGGACAAGGGTTGCCTTTTTTTTCCAATTGAAGGTCTAAGAATGCCGAGTGTTGTAAAAGTTGACAGGAACATAGGGAAGGGTCTCTAATGTCCTCAGCATCTTCATGTCGTTAAGGTTTTCTACTGGAGAGCACCACATAGACAGTGACAGCAGCAGAAATGGATAAGGAGCAAAACTAAACCCTTTTAACTTCCTTTTAGTTAAAAAATGCAGTACAGACCCATCAATGGCCATTAGCCTTCTCTTGGGATGACTTGAAGATGCTCTTTCCACATATATTACAGACTATATCAGAGGTCTGGTAAGATGAGACTTCAGTGAGATATAACATCCACATAAAAATGACAGATTTGAGTCATAAGATGCTATCAGTACCTTGGAAGATAGTGAAATGAAAACTTTTCAGAAAACAGACTGCACAGAGCAGTTCTGCTGAAAGCTGATAGTGCCACAGAATGACCGCACACATCTGATTCCCCATCAGTGAAGGCAGATGGGTCTGTGTGGTGTGCTGTAGGCACTAGGCTGATCACTTGAGTGATCAAATACAAGGACTGAAAGAATCACTGAGGCAGAGAGTTGTACAACACTTCCACTCCTATCTGCACACACTTTACAGAGCATCGTATGAAAAGAAGTGATCAAGGGGAACAGAAAACTATAAATTAAGGTAATGATGCAGACTCCTTTTGCAAAGTGTTTTCAGATCAGCAGACTAAAGCCACACATGAAGCATAGCATTGCTAATATCACTATTTGGTAAACTAATAGGTCACAACATTTAGAACAATGAAATGTAGGAGTGCTTGCAACTTTCAAATAGAAAAAACCCTCCCAAGAGACAGGTACAAGCTGTTTCTTTCTTGCAGAAGAAGTAACAGTAAGCAATGCTTCAGAAGTTTGCTTAAAACATTATTAATTCAGTTGTTTTTCACATTTTCTCCTCTCATTTTAAAATCATCTTTGAAAGTAAGTGACATCATGGCTACACCAGCTGGAGAATGGCACAAACAAAGTGTACTGGAACAGGAGTGACAGACTGCAGGGCAGCTCTAATTAATAAATGGCTTGCCTTGCCAGCTGCAAAGCAGTTGGGTATTTGACCCCATGAAGAAATGGAGCTTTTGCATGTGTAATATAGTACTAAATAAAGCAGTATATACGTATTTTGAGAAATTACATAGCAGGGGATTGCCTGGAAGAGAGAATGTTCTTGGGGATTTGTTTCTTTGTTTACTACTTCTTCCTTTCTTGTTTTACTGAGCACTTTTCAGTCTGAAACTGGAAGGGTGGCTAACGGGGAGCCGTTCTTCTGAAGCTGCAAAGAACTCCCATCACCCTCATTCCTCTGGTGCCTTCACCTTGCAAAGACAAGTACAGAGCACTGATGAAGTAAAAAAACTCTTGCATGAGGTTACAGTCTTTTCCTGGCGCAATATATGTTCTTCAGAATATGATTTGTCATTAAAAATGTTTATTTTTCATAACTCTATGCCGGTCTCTGTTAAAGTGAATCATCAACTATCAATATGTATTTTATCCCATTCTGTTTATATTCATTACTTTCTATACATGTGAAAACCTGAAGGTAGGCATCATATAAGGTGATATTATCAAGTGTGTTTTCTGTCTCTTGTGCACCCACTCTTCTTTATTTGGTGTTGAAATATGGGCATCACTAAGCTGAATTAATTCTCCTTGCAGGCCTATGGGCCTTTAAAATCAGTATGGGTCATTAAGCTCCCTGTAGATGATACATACACCAAAACTTTAACTTTGGCTTGCTGTGGTCACAAAGCTTTCTGGCAAAGCTGTGTTTTTCTTGAGCTTCCTCCAAAGTCCAACACCCACACCTTTCAAATCCACTAGTGGTTTAGCAATACTCTTTTCTGCATGTCTGTCCTCACGCTGGGCTGGTTAGGAGGTTGCTTGTTATGGGAGACACAATAGTGGACAAAAATTGGTGCAAACATTGGAGGAAGATTTTTTAATACAAAATGTGTTGTGTAAATTGAGAACAGGCAACATAATATTAATCATCATCATCATGTGTATATTGAATTTGGTAGCTTCTTGTTCATAAATAAAGCACTCTTTAGGGTTTGATCGGTCAAATTCCTGATTCCTGGTCCTCTTATTCTGACTTTTCTCAGATATTTATCTATGGCTTAGGAGTGTTTTTCCCTTTGTCCCACCTATAGCCAGAGTGCTTTGTCTGAAGAAGCAATTCATTAACCAATTCCATTGCCCCCAGAAAAGGACTGCTTTTCTTTAGACCCAAATACCTTATTTTTGGGAGGGAGAAGTACCTGCTTCCTTAATTTCTCAGTTCATGCCTGTACTAGATGACCTGGTAAAGCTGGTTTCTGTCAGAATACACAACTGTCTCAGAAGCAGCCCAAAAGTCACTCAGTGTAAACACTGTGTTTTGCCTATTCTGGAGCTTCATCCAACACACAGTTTTTTAAAGGCTCAGTAGTGATTTATTTAAAATTGAACATTTGAGTTATGTATGAAACTTACAATAACAAATTGATAAAAGGCTCTTTAAAATAATAAAAATAATAACAACAAACAAACAGAAAACCATAAATAAGCCACCTTCCCCTTTAAATAAATTTAACATAGAGAGGCCTACAAAACCCTTTTACCTAAGTGTGTTGGAGGACAGCAGCGAGATGAGGAATTTATCAAGTGGCAACGCTACTATAAAAGATGGGTTGACGAGGATGCAGAGGTTCAAGACTCTTCCCCTCTTAATGGAGAGACTCTGCAGCAGTTGAACAAGGACTATGATGGCGTCAGGAGCTACACTGATGTTTCCCCAGTTTCAATGTTCTATACCCAATATGTCTACCCTATTCATTTTCCCTTAGTCATCCCCATCCAGGTTTCTTCTTCCCACAAACCCTTAGGGCAGTTTTCCCGCCAACTTGCTCCTGATTGGCCCCAGTTTGCTGCACTGCACCACTTTCCCTATTTGGTCATGTTTGAATCCCATCCTCCCATTGGTTCACTCTCTGCTCCTCCTTCACCCATCCTAATTTACATACCACCCAATGAGGTGCATCGCCCCTCCCCATCTCCTCCCATTTCTCTGCCCAAGTTCTAGAAAGTCCCATGCCACCCTTTATAAGCCAGTGCATTCCAATAAACTTGCTTCTCTGTGTTGACTCCTGACCTGTGTGGATCTTCTTCCTTCGAGGGGCTGCTGCCGGGCCAGGAGCAGGAGGAGCCGTCCCAAGCTTCTAAGGGGCTTGATTCTCGGGAGCTAATATCCCTGCTCTTCGAGCCCTGCTCCTAGAGGCTGGATCCTCAACCCACTGTATCAATGGACCTTATCAATCTGCTGGTAATTGGTGCCCAATGTGGTGGTGGTGTCCACCACGCCAAAGCATCATCAGCCATAGGGACAGGGAAGTCCCTCAGTCAACAGCAGACCTCGGAGGCAGCGGTTTGGGCAGAGCACCTCGGCATTTTCTCAGCTTCCTGCTGATCATCCCTTGGTGTTTCCTCATGGGACCAAAGGACTGACAGCTTCTTCTCACACAAGTGGGATTGCTTGGGCAACACAATACAAGTTGGGATCACAGTTTTAAAGATGGCATTCATCTCACTAGCTTCTGCCATCTGCAGCCTGTGCTCACACATGTAAGGTATTTCGTCATCTATCAGTATTTCTAGAGAGCAATTTACCTGTCTTTTACAGATATCTACTTGCATATCATATTCTGTGAGCGTGTCCATCCCTACCTTGAATACAGTGACTCTAGGTGAGCATCTCAGGAACCTCATCTCAGATCTCTGTGGCTGTGCCTTGTAATTTCAAGGCTGTACAGATAAAATTATCTGGGATGATATATCTTGGTAATTACACTGGAGTCATTATCAAGGACACATTTGCTTCCACAATTGAAGCAATAGAATTACATTTCTTCTATAAAATTGCACTCTGTTAAATGAGATAACAGAGCTTCAAGGTGCTACCGATTTCCATATCCTATTTTCTGTGTGCACAAAAAAAAAGGGATTTTCTCATCTCTACCCCCAAATTCATCTCAGATTTCATCAGCTCTGCTGTGTTTTTTTCAGTTCATGCACCAACACCTCTGCAAAATCATTGGACAGCAAATAGGATTACAGAGGAAATCCTTAAAAACAATGGCAAGATAACAGTTACACAGGTATAATAAGATCTCTTTTAATTTACAGAGCATGCATGAGATGGCAAGAACATTAACCAGAATAAGGCATATCAATTAAAAAGAATAAGGTAAAATTTAGACAGAGAGAACACATCATGTCTAAGACTTACAGTTTTGCTTATGATTCTACTTTTAAAAACAAATATCTAGCAGTTATTTCCACATAAATTTAACATTAATCTGTAAAAAACATGAAAAGAATTTTTTTTCTGAGATTTGGCAAGCACTTACCTATTACTGAATATCCCAGGCATGTGTTGAATGCTCTATTGGTACCAGGAAATGGCATGAATCTTACAATTAGGATGACGATATGCCAAATGACAAAGATATTTATTTAATACCTAATTTTAACACAAAAAAAATGTCATTATGAAAAACTTTTATCCAATAGGGAAAAGCACAAAACATTGAAAACAAAGCAATGATGTAATAACTTTTATAAATTTCTCATAATATATTTGTAATTGCCATTTCAAAGAGCCACATTGTTGTCATGGAGTTTGTTCTTGTGCCTTGATTCCCTAGTGTCCTGGATTTAGAATTAATATGCAGGAAACACTGCTGAGGAGAATAATTTTGTTAGGAAACTGGCATCGCAATTTTGACATCTGTAAAGATTTAAAGAGCACAGTTGCCTGTCTCAAACACTGTTAAGGCTGTAGAAGGACTTTGCCATGAAACAAGCACAGAGTGGAGTGACAGGATGGCACTAAATTCAGGCATGGTGGAGGTGAGATCTGGTTAGCACAGCCTGGTTAATGCCATCCCGACAAAAATTCCCTCTGTGGCAAACTGTGTAAAGAAACAACTGGTCATATGCATATCACCATTCAAAGATCACCCAAAGTTATGGGACAGATGGCATCTGCTACTACCAATGACCACGCTCTGAATACACCTCTGTGGATACCTGGAACTTGGACTGTAAGATAAGTCACCACAGCGGGGACTTGAGGTAAGCTGAAGGCCGCTGCCTGGGTGTTGTCTCAGACCTAAGTGGAGGCTAACATAGCTTGGGAAGAAGAATGTATCAGTGATAATGGACACAAAAATGCTGAATTTATTGGCCACAAGCAAAGCCAGCTCAGCAACTGTGCTGAAATCAGCTCCAACTGGGGAAAAGGTAATTCCAGCAGGGGGAGATTTGCAACCACCAACTCACGGCCCACCAACACAAGAAATGCCCCAGCTCAAAAAAAGAGAAAGACTGGGTATTTGGACTGATTAGCATTAGAACTATGTAACCAAGGAACATTAATTCCCTTGTTTGATAAGATGTATATATAGTGAAAAGTTTTGAATGACCTTGGGACCCCCATCACTGAAAAGCCCACAGTGAAACTGGAGCAGTGGGACACCACTGGATGCTTGACCTTTCTGCTTGATCTTTCTCTCTCTCTTTGCTCTCTTTTCTATTTCTTTCCACCTCTCTACCTCACATTCATTGTTAAATAAAATCCATATTATTGACCTCAGCATATGGTCTTGTTTGCATCCTAATTCAAGCAGAGGCATCTCTCACTAATTGGAACTTAACAATTAAACAAATGATTTTGTGCCTATTTCCATCACAAACCTTGTGAAAAAGCTGAATATGAGTAGGTCTTATCCTCTGCCAGGATAGATCTGCTAGAAGAGCCTTGCATCTGACAGGAAGTAGTGTTGTATAATAGGAACCAATTTCTAGACCAGAAGTTTCTGCTGAAGACATGACATCTAAACTACAAGCAGTTCAAGAGGTATTCTTTAGATTAACTTCAGTTTGGTCATGGTGTCTGAATACCCACTGAAATGTGCTTTAGGATCCTCTTTTGTTTTAGTTTCACCTGAGAATCAGAGGCTAAGTACTGTGAATAGTTTCTGGACAAGAACCAATGTGCAACAGGCTGGGGAGCTTTAAGGTTGACTTCCAAATCTCAATTCCAGCCTGAATGGAAACAATGCAGATGCACCCAGTAAGCACTATACACAAAAGCTAATGCAGCTGATCTCCTGAAACTCCTTCTACAATAAATAAAGTTAGAAGTGCTCTTGAGCTTTAATTCAGGCAGTACCTGTAGCAGTTTCTCATCTGCAGGGAGCAGTGAGCTCTGACTGCAGGGTAAGCACAGAACTGCCATTGAGACATATAGGAGTAACAGGGAAGCTAAAAATAAAAGAACATTTATCTCTTTTGCTGGTTGAATTATCATAGTCACTAAGAAAGGATTTTTCAAAGCCACATGCCACATGAAGAAGTGCTGGAGATCCCAGTTTCTCTTCGGTTCACAGAAGGTAGCCCACTGCACTATGTCCCACACATGTCCAGCCTGGGCTGGTTCCCAGCACAGCCAGGCCCACCTTTGGTCAGTCTGTAAGGAATCAGAGAGATCGTATGCTCGAATTTGGAACTGGCAAAGGAGATGAAAATGTCATACCTTTTTTCCTTATGCACTCAGAAGTTCCCCTGTGACTGATACAAAACCTAGAACTATTGTAACTCTACTGATAAGAAGAAACTGCTGTTTGTGGAAACTCAAAGTTGTCAGGATCAACATCCTGTTTCACAATATTTCCTTGATAAAATTGAAAATAAGAATTTGATTGATTAAACTTAATTTTATTTAGATTATATTAATACATATTAATGTGCATTAAAAGGCATTTACAAGTAGTTTTGTGTTCTTTATAATGATTTGTATCTTATTGAGACAGGGAAATCTCAGGTTTTTGAACTGGGATCCTATGGAATTTCCTGTAGTTCCATGAAAAATGTAGAATTTCAATTTTTGCTTTAATTTAGAAAGGAAACACAATTGGAAACAGATTTCCCATGAGAAAAAAATTCCCTTCTCAGTCCACTTCTAGGCCATAATTCCTTGTTCTTTGCTTTCTTACCAATATTGCTTTATTATGGCTGGCTCTGATGAGAGCTTACAGAGTATGCTGAATTCTTCCTCTTTGTGTTTTATCTAGATCTCACCTCTATTCCTTTATCTGTACTCTGTATGACTTTAGGTTCATCCTGCAGCCTTTGAAGGTAACTGTAAGAGATCAGCAGGAGCAAAGCTAATGTCTAAGGCTTAAGGCACTTGAAATGACAACTTGTGAACTGATTTATTCATCCTTAAACTACCCTTTGTCTTCAAGGACACTCCATTTAGAGACAACTTTCCTCCTGTGTGTTATCAGTGGCAGGATCACAGCCATAGGCTTTCTATAAGTGCTTTGGGCAGGGAAATGTCTGCCTGTATTTATCTGAAAAGTGACAGTAAAACTCAAGGATGTTGTGGCAATGAAGTAAAAAATGTTGAGTTTTAACTAGAGTGCACATTTTGAATCCTTTCTTCTCCAAATTCAGTGCACATTTTCAAATGTATTATATGCAGTCATGTTCAAGACTTTAGATCCTGCCTTTGAGAAATGTCTGTAAATGGTGTACTACATGTCAGTAAAATTTACTCACAGAAGCATACATCATAAAGTTGTTGTGCTCCTTAAAAAGTTTAAATTCCCATTCACAGTGAATTTTAATGCTCTGCTGATTTATTTCATTCTAATATTCTGCAGTATTGATCAAATAGGTTTGAGAATGTTGAAAAATACTGCATTATGGCATGCTTAGTTATACCTCCATCTTACATAAGTTCAGAGTTTATTTTAAATTTGTCAATAAAAATAAGTGACCTGCATCTAATTTGGTTTTCTCTGGAGTAATGGTTGGATATGTAATCTGTTTCTACACCTACCAACACCACAATTTCACTCTCTTTACAGATTACCTATATGAAATCAATTTAGTAGAGATTGAATTATTAGAACAAAATAAAAAGGCTTTCATGCCTGGACTGAGCCCACAAAATTTTTCAGATCATGACAAAGAGAAGAAACGGGATTTGGAGCATTCAATCAGGCATGGAGATGCAAAAATGCATCATGTCCTTTCACTTGGCTTACCCTCCAAAACAATTGTTTCCTAATCTCCCCATAGTAAAATCTTCACATAACAAACCTTCAGCAAATGAGAAAGCATGGTCTTTGAAGGTGATTATTTTAATAAAGGAGGCTAAGAAGTCTGCCAGAAGGGACCCATAAATGTTGTTGTAATTTTCTCATGCAAATAAAATGTTGCATCTCTAAATATATTATTATATAAAGAGATGAAAATGCCTACTATATTTTTAGCCTATTTGAAAATAAAGTTGTTGGTGTTATTTTTCTCTCATGACATATTTGCATCAGTGGTCTAATGTTCCAAAATCTAAGCCTAAACCAACATTTAAATTTAATAAAGCATGTAAATATCTCCCTCCAATTAGTTTTATAAATGCCAGAATCCAAACAATGTTAGCTGATCTGCTGGAGACTGGAAAGCTCCAGGGGAAACAAAAAGTTGGAAACGTGCACTGCGTTACTCAGCAGAGTTGGAAACGAGAAGTGATTTAGAGTGATGAGGGATGTGAATGTTAGTATTCAACTCTGCAACTTTAACAACTGTGACACTGCATACTGCTGAGATCTCTGTTTGGAGTAAGTCCTACTCAGTTTAGTAGCGAGCACAGAAACAAGTTCTGAAACTTTTTTTCATGAGAACAGTTATTCTACATGATTTTTGTTACCAAAAGTTGCTGGCTGTCTTTTAGCCTGAGGACCCTCTACTGAGTGTGAATCTAGATTTCCATGCTCTGAAATGCCCTCTGGAGGAAGCTGTTTCTCTTCATCCGCTGTGCTGGCCAGGGAAATGAGGTTTGCAAAATTGAAGTAGTCTTTTAATTGAGCTCATAAGAAGCTTCACTTTCTAATTATTTTTTCCTGGTTTCATTTGCAGAGGGTGTCTTCTGGGACACATTCTTAGTTTCTACTTCAGCCTTATGACATAAGTAGTGGACTTTGGATAGAATCTGCACGGCCAGAAGTATCTTGTGCAGTTGTTTCTACGCAGTATCTCTGCGCTCCACTGTCTCTAGGCAGTAATATCTGAGAGAAAGTGTGACTAGAAATGAGAAAATAATATTTTATGAGCAATCCAGAAAAGTCTGCTTTAATTTTCAAGTGAATTAGCTTTGGCAGCCTGACTTTCCTTTCGTGTTTTGTGTATGAATATTCCAAAACCCAGGATGGTAGAAATGTTGGGGGGGGAGAAGAAAGAAAGAAAAAAGCAGATTGAAAATAAATAGCAAAATATGGAAAAAATTACTATCATATTTTTATTAAGGCTGCTCACACTGAAAATCTAAGTCTTTGAGGTGTAATTAGTTATGAACATAAATATGCCACATGAGCAATAGAGCTGAACATCATACATCAAACCAAATAGCCAATACCCCAAATAAGTCTTCAGTTCAGAAGTCTCTTCCACAAATTTTTGAGACAAGCTTAATGTCACTCATCTGTGACCATTGAAAATGCAGACATGTAAGTCAGATCAAAAGAACTCTACTTGCCTTAGTCAGTAGGGAGGAATAATATCTCTAGAGGGCAAGTCCTCCCTACTGCTATACATATCGGTATAAGAAGAAGATGATGAGCTTTCTAGACAGAGTCTGCAGTGAGAAGTTCATATTCAGAAATTTTAGAAACCTAAGTGCAGGTGTCACCAGTGAATAACTTCCAGCAGTACACACCTACAAGTCATGAAAGCTGTAATCTGCTAATGATGAAAGCCAGTAAGCTACAGCTCCAACAGAGGATCCAATCCCATCCACAGATAATGGAAAGCACAATACAAGAGGCAGAGAAGATTGTGCTAAAGTAAGACGCTCAAGAGCCTGAACAATGGGAATAGCACTAAAAATTATTTAAATAACTATAACACCATTTATTCACATGACCCTGCCTCCCAGGGAGGGTGAAGGTACTCATTCTACAAAGAAGGTACAGTCCTATCTTGCAGTCTAGAAACCCAGGTAGGCTGTAACTCATGAAGATGAGACAGCAAGACTGCTCATTATCAATAAAAACTTATTTTTCATTTCTTGTTTCAGATCATAACCTTGATAGGAACTATCAGATGAATATAAGTAGAATGGACTGGGGCAATGTGAAGGCAAAATGCTTTTTAAGATGTTTCTTTGGGAACATTTACTATTTAAATGAGAAGAAACCATTTACTTGTATGAACCCTATATTTTACACTGACTCTTTTCAAGGATTGTTTGATCTGTAATGAAAGTAGTACAGGGCAACACTACTACGAGCTATTCACACTGATATACTTGGCCACTGATGAATTGTTTCAGCATGAATCTTCAACAGGACTTCATCTACTTGATCCACTCAAATTTTAATGGTCTGTGGCATAACTACCCATTCGTATATGAAATTTTTTAACAGATCATTTATTCTGACAGAATAAATTCTATCAAAACTAGAAAATAGAATAGAATAGAATAGAATAGAATAGAAAGAATAGAATAGAATAGAATAGAATAGAATAGAATAGGTCTCATGAGGAGTGGCTGAGGGAGGTGGAGCTGTTTAGCCTGGAGAAAAGAAGATTCAGGCTTACTGCTGTCTACAACTACCCAAAAGAAGATTGCAATGAGCTGGGGAGAGGTCTCTTCTCTCAAGTGTGAGAGGAAATCGCCTCAAGTTGTGCCAAGGGAGATTTAGGCTGGATATTAGGAAAAATTTCTTCACTGAAAGGGTGATCATACATTGGAACAGGCTGCCTAGGGAAGTGGTGGAGTCATCATCCTTGGAAGTGCACAAAAAACATGTGGATGAGATATCTGGGGACGTGGTTTAGTCGTGCTGCATTAGCAGTCGAAAGCAATGTTCTTAGAAATCTTTTCCGACCTTAATGATTCTATGATTATAGGAATTTTTCTAATATTATTTACAAATCTCATGTTGTCATCTTCCTCCCCTTGGGGTTAAAAAATAAGAAAAAAAGAAAAAATAAATTTGTCCAGTTTAAGATTTTTCATGTGCAGAATAGAAACCTCTGCAGAGACACACCTAATCACACAGTAGCAAATGGTTCCAGAGTTATAGCATGCATGTGAAACCAGGGCAGTAGGATGAGACAGATGCAAATTTGGAGTTCTAATTTAACAAGTGGATATCCTAAGGTACTGGCCAGTGTGGTTTCTATGTTTTCAGGAATGTCGAGCAGGTTACATCCTGCTCTTTCATGCCTTTCCAGCTCACCCTTTCCTCACTTTCAGCAGGTGGTGGGGCTGCTTCAAACAAAACACAGATTTGACATCTTTACTTTGGGTAAGTCCTTCCCTTTTGTATATTTCATTTGCCCTCGCTTAGCAATACTTAATCTGATCTTTTCCCACATTACAAAAGATTATTTTAGACCGGATTCAGAACCTGGAAATAACATACATGCACAGCTGACAAGGTATTGCTGGCTGGGAGTTGTGTTGCTCTTGATATGGGCAGACAGCAGGATCACAAAGCCTTAAAAATAAATCCTCACAACTTTGCTCCCTGCTATTACTTCACTGAATAAAATCTACAAAACACTTGTCAAAAATAAATTCAAGCTATGTTTTTCTCATATTGTTTCATTCAATGCAGTTGTTTTCCTTCTATCAGAAAGTGTAAAACCAGTCAGCATCTAACTCCATGGACTTTGCATCTACTACCATCAGGTCTGACAGTGACCAATAACAGATGTTTTATATGACAGTCTAATAATAAATTCCAAAGAATAGATATTTTGTTTTCTCATAAGGAGGTGCTTTCCCAAATCTTATTGACTGGCATTTGATTAATGCCTGAAGCATCATTCCCTGGCAGGCTTTGTTTGCTGCTCCTTCAGCTATCAGCAGGTGACTCAGAGGGGAGTTGGAGGCGGTGCTTGCTCGTTAGCAGGAGAGTGAGAAGGCTTTAAAGGGAGGGAAGGGAGCTGCTTGGCTCATTCCCTGGCAGGCTTTGTTTGCTGCTCCTTCAGCTATCAGCAGGTGACTCAGAGGGGAGTTGGAGGCGGTGCTTGCTCGTTAGCAGGAGAGTGAGAAGGCTTTAAGAACATCTCTAGGGAGCGCAAGCGACCCGGAGCGCGGCGAACAGGAGCGGGCAAACAGGGGCGTGGCACGTCTGTGAGGGCGTGGCACGGCAGTTCGCACAGGCAGGGCAAACAGGCAGGGCAGAAGCCTAGGTATTTCTGCAGCTTTTTTTTTTTTTTTTTTTTTTTTTTCTCTCCTCTGTTCATTTGTTTCTTTGTCTCTTTCTACCTTTCCCCCCAGCTTAAGGCAGTCATGCCTCCCAGAAAAATGAAAGCTGTTGCTCCTGTCACCAGTAGAGGGGTGTCAATACAGACAGAACCCTCTAAAAAGGATGCAGCCACTCAGGCCTCCGGCTGCATAGACTGTCTGAGCCTGGACCTACTACCAGAGGACAGTATGAGAAGTGCCTGCATACGATGTGAGCAGGTGAACGATTTGCTGGGTCTGGTGGCAGAGCTAAAGGAAGAGGTTGATAGGCTCAGAAACATAAGGGAGAGTGAAAGGGAAATTGACTGGTGGAGTCACACCCTTTCCACCCCTAAGGAAGCCCAGCAGGAGGTGGTGAAGCCCAGCCCCTCCTGCCATCAGGCAGACGGAACAAACCATAGGGTTGGGGATGAATGGAAACAGGTGCCTGGTCAGAGAGGCAAAAACACCCCCTCTCGACCCCTTTCACCTGCCAGGGTGCCCTTAAAAAACAGGTATATGGCCCTGGACTCGGGCAGTCTGTTGGAGGACAGTCAGGAGGAGGATCTATCTACAAGATCTTCTGGTTACCCCCAGCCTACCGGACGGGTTACGACTACAGGTAAGAGAAAAAAGAGAAGGGTTGTTGTAATAGGTGACTCCCTTCTGAGAGGAACTGAGGGCCCTATATGTCGGCCAGACCCGTCCCACAGGGAAGTTTGCTGCCTTCCTGGGGCCAGGGTGAGGGATATTACCAAAAAACTTCCTAAACTTATCCAACCCTCAGACTATTACCCACTGTTGGTTGTCCAGGTTGGAAGTGATGACATTAATAAAAGGAGTACCAGAGTAATTAAAAAAGATTTCAAGGCACTGACCCGATCTCTTCAGGGGACAGGAGCACAGGTAGTAATTGCCTCAGTTCCTGTGCTAGCTGGGATGAATGAGGAGAGGTTTAGGAAAGCCCAGCTTACCAACAGGTGGCTTAGGGGATGGTGCTATCGTCAAAATTTTGGGTTTTTTGATCATGGCGCGAACTCCGTGTTGCCCAGTCTCATCAAAGCAGATGGGCTTCATTTATCTAGGGAGGGCAAAAGAACTGTAGCCCATAAGTTGGCAGGGTTAGTTAGGAGGGCTTTAAACTAGGTTTGAAGGGGGAAGGGACGGCAACTGGGCTCTCCAGAGACAGGCCTAAGAGCATAGAGCCTGAGTTGAGAATGAAATCAATGGCCCAGCTGAAGTGCATGTACACCAATGCACGCAGTATGGGAAACAAACAAGAGGAGCTGGAAGCCATAGTGCAGCAGGAAAACTATGACATAGTTGCTGTCACAGAAACGTGGTGGGATGAATCACATGACTGGAGTGCTGCTATGGGGGGCTACAAGCTCTTCAGAAAAGACAGGCAGGGAAGGAGAGGTGGAGGGGTGGCTTTATATGTTAGAGAGTCTCTTGACTCTGTTGAAGTTGAGGTCAGCAGTGACAAGGTTGAGTGCCTGTGGGCCAGAATCAGGGGCAAGGCCAACAAGGCTGACACCCTTGTGGGGGTCTGTTACAGACCACCCAACCAGGATGATGAAGGGGATGAATTATTCTACAAGCAGCTGGCAGATGTCTCAAAGTCTCCAGCCCTTGTTCTTGTGGGTGACTTTAACCTGCCAGATATCTGCTGGGAGCTTCATACTGCAGAGAAGAGGCAGTCAAGGAGGTTCCTGGAGTGTATAGAGGACAATTTCCTTCATCAACTGGTAAATGAGCCTACCAGGGGGAAGGCCCTGCTAGACCTACTATTTACAAACAGAGAGGGGCTGGTAGATGATGTAGTGGTTGGAGGCCGCCTGGGGCATAGTGACCATGAAATAATAGAATTTTCAGTCCTCAGGGATGTAAGGAGAGTCACCATTAAAACCTCTACCTTGGACTTTCGGAGAGCAGATTTTGGCCTATTCAAAGAACTGATTCAGAGCATACCCTGGGAAACAACCCTTAAAGGTAAGGGGGTCCAGGAGGGATGGACATGTTTTAAGAGGGAGATTTTGAATGCACAGCAACAGGCTGTCCCAGTGTGCCGAAAGGCCAGCCGGAGGGGAAGACAGCCAGCTTGGTTAAATAGGGAGATTCTGCAAGAAATCAGGGATAAAAAGAAAGTTTACAGACTATGGAAAAAAGGGCTGGCTACTTATGAAGAATTTACAGATAGAGCTAGGTCATGCAGGAAAAAAATTAGGGAAAGAAAAGTGGAATTTGAAGTAAATTTGGCTATTTCAGTTAGGGATAACAAAAAGTCCTTTTGTAAATACATTAATAACAAAAAGAGGGGCAAGGAAAACCTCCATTCTCTGTTGGACTTGGAGGGAAATATAGTTAAGGAAGATGAGGAGAAGGCTGAGGTACTTAACACCTACTTTGCCTCAGTTTTCACCAGTAAGACAGGTGGCCCTCAAGACAACTGGCCTCTGGAGCTGGTAGACAGGGAGAGGGAGCTGAATACCCCTCCTGTATTCCAGGAGGAAATAGTGACCGACTTACTGAGCCAGCTGGATCCTAACAAGTCTATGGGACCAGATGGGATCCATCCCAGGGTGATGAAGGAGCTGGCAGAAGAGCTTGCCAAACCGCTCTCCATCATCTTCCAACAGTCCTGGCTCTCTGGGGAGGTCCCAGATGATTGGAGGTTGGCGAATGTCACCCCAATCCACAAAAAGGGCTGCAAGCAGGACCCTGGCAACTACAGGCCTGTCAGCCTGACCTCTGTGCCTGGCAGGGTTATGGAGCAGTTCATCCTGAGTGCAATCACACAGCACCTTCAGGGTGGACAAGGGATTAGACCCAGCCAGCATGGGTTTAGGAGGGGCAGGTCCTGTCTGACCAACCTGATCTCTTTCTACGATCAGGTGACCCACCTGGTGGATGAGGGGAAGGCTGTGGATGTGGTCTATCTGGACTTCAGCAAGGCCTTTGATACTGTCTCCCATAATATACTCCTGAAAAAGCTGGTAGCCCATGGCCTGGACAAGTGTACCCTCTCCTGGATTAAGAGCTGGCTGGAGGGTCGGGCCCAGAGAGTGCTGGTGAACGGAGCTGCGTCCAGCTGGCGGCCAGTCACCAGTGGTGTTCCCCAGGGGTCTGTGTTGGGTCCAGTCCTGTTTAACATCTTTATTGATGATTTAGATGAGGGGATTGAGTCCATCATCAGCAAATTTGCTGATGACACCAAGTTGGGAGGGAGTGTCGACCTGCTGGAAGGCAGGAGGGCTCTGCAGAGGGATCTGGATAGACTTGAGAGATGGGCTGATTCCAATGGGATGAAGTTCAACAAGGCCAAGTGCCGGGTCCTGCACTTTGGCCACAACAACCCCCTGCAGCGCTACAGGCTGGGCACAGAGTGGCTGGAGAGCAGCCAGGCAGAAAAGGACCTTGGAGTACTAATTGACAGGAAGCTCAACATGAGTCAACAGTGTGCCCAGGTGGCCAAGAAGGCCAATGGGATCCTGTCCTGTATCAAAAATAGCATGGCCAGCAGGACCAGGGAAGTGATCCTTCCCCTGTACTCTGCATTGGTGAGGCCACACCTTGAGTACTGTGTTCAGTTCTGGGCCCCTCAGTTCAGAAAGGATATTGAGATGCTGGAGCGGGTCCAGAGAAGAGCAACAAGGCTGGTGAAGGGACTGGAGCACAAGTCCTATGGGGAGAGGCTGAGGGAGCTGGGGTTGTTTAGCCTGGAGAAGAGGAGGCTCAGAGGTGACCTCATCACTGTCTATAACTACCTGAAGGGAAGTTATAGCCAGGTGGGGGCTGGTCTCTTCTCCCAGGCACTCAGCAATAGAACAAGGGGGCATGGGCTTAAGCTCTGCCAGGGGAAATTTAAGTTGGATATCAGAAAAAAATTTTTTACAGAGAGAGTAATCAGGCATTGGAATGGGCTGCCCGGAGAGGTGGTGGATTCACCATCCCTAGAGATCTTTAAATGCAGATTGGACGTGGCGCTGGGTGCCATGATCTAGTAAATGAGCTAGAGTTGGACCAAGGGTTGGACTCGATGATCTTGGAGGTCTTTTCCAACCCAATCGATTCTATGATTCTATGATTCTATGATTCTATGATAAGCATAACATGCTTTTTTAGGTTTTAGGTTTGGTTGTTTACCATGTGCTTGAGCATTCGTTTCACCCTATCAAAGATACATACAAGTGAACGATATCAGAGATGTATCGTTCACTTTGCTTTCACTTCATTAGCTTGAAAGAGAAAAAGGCCCCACTTATAAAAGAGCATGGCTACACTTTAGCTACCGGAATCTTATCCTAAATGCAGGACATATGCAGCTGGCACAAACCTTTCATGTTGGGAAGCTGGGAGCCATGAAACATGACACTCTGCTGCAAGGATATATTAAGTGCCTAATAGGTATTTCAGATCAAGTGTTCATAGGCCACTTTTCTCTGAAAATGCAAGTCCTGCCATTTTTCTCCCATTTTCCTCATTTTCTGGACAGTGTGCTCCCAAGCTGATGCCTGGAGAAATACCTGTGCTGTGTGGAGGGTCAGGCTTGCAGCCACCCTTGCTGCTTGTGCAGAAGCCCCGAAAGGAGTCATATTCTATACACAGACCTTAGCCAGTGTCACACTCTATAGACAATTATATTTTCATCTAATTCCACCAAATCTTGAGTCTTTCCATTTCAGTAATGCCATCCATTAACTCTCCAATTCAAGCCCCAGACAAAACTCAGTATCAATTCTTGCCCAATTACACCCTGCTGTAGAGGTCCTGGAATCTCAACTCTGAGTGCCTTAGTGACATGGAGAATCTTTGTACTTCTCAAGTAGTCCTTTCTCTGACTGCAAACCAATTTTGATACATAGGAAATATAGCAATGAACATTCTAATTAAATCTGTCCATAGGCACATGCAGAAAACAAAAGGATATATTAGTTTCTATCTTTTAAGGGAAATGAGCAAGTCATAAAAGCTGCACTTGTGCAATCATGACTGATATAGTGCATAAAGTGATAACACACATTGAAATGTTTACTGATGTACTGTGGGATTTCAAAGGACTTTTTTTCATTAAAAATTTAATAGCTCCATTGAAAGAAGTGAAAGTTGCATGCTAATTTTACAAATATTTCTTGTCATCACTGCAAGACAGTTTTTGCACAGTTTTCATTGAAGCAGCAGAGCAGAAATATCATTTTAAACTTCATAGCTATTCATCTCCATTATTTTGTTAATATGCTGTGCCATTACTACACCTCCAATCAAATGAAACATATTCTGAATAGTTATAAGAGGATCAGCACCTTCCAAAATAATTGTTTGATCAGGTATGAAGTGTCTCTTTCATACAGAGTCTTTACATTAATGACTGGGTTTAATTAGACTGGTTAGAAGTCAGAAAGAAGAAATTCATTCTCTGCATAATAAACTGCTAATTACTAACTGCACAGAAAAAGGTTATGGATAAAGAGGGCTTTTCTATTAAGGTACAAAGCAGAACAACTTCCATTCCCCTCACTTTTCCTGCATTTGTTACAAACAATTGCAAGACTTTTCAAGGTTTATTGGGCTCTCTTCCACTACACTACTCTGAGATAAAGAAGCAGTTTTGGTGCCAACAGTGCCATTTCCATTTGCATAGATGTTGTAGAGGTATTTTAAGGAACATTCTCAACAAAGTGATGAGAGACCCTTAGAATTTCTAGTTTTCTGTTTTGGGGGTTTTTATCTCAATCAAAAACCAAATAACAGTAACTTCAAAAACTCCTGTAGAAATTACACTTGCAAGCTTTGTTTGGGAAGTAATATTCTTTTCAAAATACCAAGATTTGGGGCCGCAGAATTTCAAAGTAATCATAATTAAAGTAGAAAGTGACATTCCAATATGATTTTAAAACAAAGCAGCTACTTAATAAATCTTTGATTATTTGTTTTGTTCTTTTTTTGTCAAAGTAGTTTATAGTCATACTGCAGCCCCTCATACAGAGTGATACATCTTAGTACTTCCATGACACAATAAAATCATGTAGTAAAATAAAAATAAATTAATAAAATTTTAAGTGATTTTAAAAAATAAGAAAAAGTAATTTTTAAACTTTGCAAAATAAGACACAATTTAAAATATTATTTTGAAGTGGCAATTTTTTTTAATTAAAACTTGGTTTTGTTAAAAATTCACAGCTACTCTGTTCATATGTCTGATTTTGTGAAGGAAAACAGACCACAAATTAATCTTGCTGCTAGAGATGCTACATATTTTGCCATTAGTATTTTCCAGTGTGAAAGGTGTTCTAAGTTATCAAACTCTGAATGTGTCTTATTTTCTGCTTCTTTACTCCTGTCCCAGGTCACAAGAGCTCAAAGATACTATTCTCACTGCTTAAGTCAGAAGAAGTTCAGTGGAAGCAAAATTTCATCTCATAGACATTAAAGAACAACTCCAGAAGTAGAGAACTACATATTAGTGAGGGTTTTTCAAATATTTTAGTTTTGAAACCCAAGGAACAAAAAGTCTGTATTTTCCTTTGAAAAAAGTGGAGCTATGGAGTTGGATTTTCTCCCCCCGTTCAGGTTGAGAAAAATTGCCAGACATTGCCTACCCACTGGCACTTAGAGCGAGTTGTATGCAACACAGCTCAATGACCTCCAGTCTGGCTCAGACCCTGGAATTCTCAAGCCATACAAAGCTGTGCAGAAGCAATCCCACCCCAGCATGGGGATTGGAGCCACCATGGTAGTCATCCCTGTCCTTCCTACATAGGCTTTTCAGCCATGATTACATGGCACCAAGGCAGTGACATGGCCTTCCTCTCCCAGTGGGATAATTCCAGCTGGAAGGGGCATCAGGAGTTGTCTAGTGTAGTTGGATCCTAAACATTCTGCTTACTACATTTAACTGGAATAGTAGTTTACAGATCACTATCTCAGTTCCCCACCTGATACATATCTGAAATTGTCAAAGGGACCAAGATGGAAAATTCTTCAGTTCCTGATATTGCCATGATTTAAACATGCCTTCTTCAGAAACTAATTTCACTTCTTTGGCTTTATTAAACGCACTACTTTATTTAAAATATAGTTACTCTTCCAACTGTTGCATTTGTTTTGCCACTATAGTAATAAAAGCAGTGAAAAAACAAAGCTAAATAAAGAGTAAAAGAAGTGCAACTACTTTTTTGTGTTTCACTGAGCCACAACATGCAAGAAAATCAGAATATAAACTCCATTAGCAGATTGCAGGCTTTATAGGTTTATCTCCAAAATATACCTTATTACAAAATGTTTGGCTTTGCTGCTGAAAGTAATAATTACCAAGGCCTCTGATGAAACATATATGTCTAAAATAAATGGGCACTGATATGCTGTTGCTTTCCAGGTATTTCCATTGACTATATTATCCTAATACTACTTCCCCTAAGTCACTGTATTCTTGCTGTAGGTGGAGCACATCAGGAAGACGGCCTTGCCACCCATTTGCTTTCACTTCTCCTGTTCTTAAATCCTAATGTTGAAAACCATGGGGAGGACAAAGGCTTTAGCAATATGATAAACAGACAGGCAGGTGAATAGATAAGAAGCTTTTAGAGTTTTGTGCAGAATCCACTGAGCAGATAGGCAAATTTTTGATAGCTAGTTAGAGGTGCATACCAGATATTATCTTCAAAGTATGCAGAAAACATTCTGTTATGCCAAAATTCAGACAGCTACCTGCTCACTGTACATACTTCAAACCAAATAAAATATTTCTGGAAAGTCTCGGTTCCATGGGTTGTAACTCATCATCCTCCAAAACTCCATGTAATGGTAAAACAAACTTCAAGTATTGTACACCTGCAGTGTTCCTCAGTAATCCCAGGGCTTTTTTAGCACTGATATGGCCAAATGATGAGGATGAGCTCCCTTACAGCAGAAGAATTCAGCCCTCTGTCTTCAGGTGGCTGTGCAAGATAAACAAAAATCCCTCATTACACCCCTGTCATAACTGCTGCTTAGTACTTTCTTCGTAAAACCAAACCTCTTTCATCCATGAAAGGAAAGCTGGCAACACACAGAGCTGCTCATGGCGCATCCCATCCACAGGCCACAAAGATTCATCAGGCATCTCTCAACTTCCAGGCAAAGCAAAAGATGTCTACTTGCCTTGGTTGATACTATGACATTGCACTTAGATTAAGGTTGCTGCTTGAAAAGAACTACAAATAGATTGTTTCATACACATACACACTCATAAATATGTAAATACATGTATGCGTATTCACAGTAGAGACTGTACAGATTTCATCTACACATGTGAAAGCCATCTTTCTCTCTAGATAAATATACTTTTAAGTGAGAAATTTTTTAGTATTTATTTCTTCATATCTCTTTGTTTAATTTAGTGTAATTTTCTTTAAATAATGAAGCCTGTAAAGAGTTATGTTGTCTAAGATGTTTTATTTTAAAGTTTACACAGTAGAATTTGCCTCTATTATCCAACATTAAAGTCAAAATTCTCTTTAGGCATTCCTCACAGGGTATTTAAATCTTGGGGTTCTCTTACATGATCATTCACCTTTGACCTTTCTCTGGAAAGCTGTTGTTGTGACTTTGCAATCCATCTGAAGCTGTGGTAAATCACATTAAGGCAGCATGTCCTGAAAACAACATATAGTGTGAAAAGGGCAGTTTCTTCCAACCAAACTTCAAGCTGGAAACATGGATTTTTACTTACAAAATGCAAAAATTTTATGGGGGTTTAGTGAGCTTTAGAATATAACTGGTGTATAGGAAGCCCTAGAGGAGCTGTTCCCTCTCTCTGAGGCTCACTCATGAGTTTTAAGACTTTTGTACTCAGACCCTAAGAAACCCCCAGGCTTTTGTCAGGGGTTTTAAGGCATGGTCTTGGTGTGCAAATCTTCTGACTGCCACTGCAGCATGAATGCTGTGGTTCTGCTGCAGAAGGGAGACACTCTGAAAAATTCTGTTTGAAGAAGCACAGCTACAGTGGAGGCCAGGACAGGCACCTCAGCTTTTCAGAAGTGTGCCTCATGTTTTGATGACAGTTTTAGAACAAGACAATGAACCACCTTTATTCCTTTCTTAGCAATGGAAGACAGTGGATCATACAGACTACCCACATAGCCTCTGTCTCTGCTGCTGGTGAGCAATGACGTTCTGAATGTCATTCATTGTCCCTCACTGCCCAGGTCCCCATCCAGCACAATGCCACCACTCATCTGAGTTCCAAAAGGTTGGTTGTCTGCTCCAGGCTGCCTTGATTTGTTTATGAGAGTTGCATGGTCATACAGACCAGTCTGTTTTCCACACACTCTTCTTCCTTGTGGTTCTGTTCACCTCTTTGTCTAAGTGCTGTACTTTATTAAAATATAGACATAATTTGCTAGCAGTTCTCAAGTACAGCCCACACCATGTACTGAAGAATCACAGCAAGAAGAATGGGAACAGACATCAATAGCAAGACAAACAAAAAGAGACAAATACATGCATGTCAGAAAAATTACTGAGTATGCCAAACATCCCCTTCTTCAAGAAGGATGCTGTTTGATTCACGAAGGTTATGTTTGCAGTCCAGACCCCGCTGCGATTAACAATGAATTCCAATTCACCGAAGCAAAAGTTGATTTAATTTTTTAAGACGGCTATTTTGTTTATGCTTCAGCAGAAGTTCAGGAAATCTTTGTTCTAGAGAGTTGTATTCAAGGATATTTTTACAGAGTGAAAAATTATTTTTTTGAAACTTCTTACAATGTTTACAGAAGTGAGCAGCTTTCTCCTCAAATGCCTGTAACCTGAAAAATTACTTTAAAAATAATATCGTAATATCCCTTCCTCTTCTTCTCTACTTAGTTTCTGATATCAACACAGTTAACAATTAAAATAAAAAATACTGAATCTCTCACATCTTCAGAAATGAGTGTCTACTACAGGAGATGAAAATGTCTTTCTGAAATATGATTAGTAAAAGAAAAATGTACTCAGCAACTCAAAGAGAAACTCTAAATTCTATTTATTTTTTCACATTAATCTTTTCTTTAAACTAGGCACAAATAATTTAGCTGTTGCTTCTTCTCCAGAAATTTTTACTTGTAAGTGTAGTAAAAAAAATCCCCAATAAAGATATAGAACAGAACTAGTCTCTGGAAAAAAAACATTTTTTTTTGACTATCAATTGCTTTCTGCATATCTCCTGCCTTCTGTAGAAATGGGCATCACTTTTCCAGTGAAAAAAACCTCTAAAAAGTTCATCCGTGGACGAAATTGGTTTAGTTACCTTTTCTACATTAGACTTCAGTTTTCTTAAATGGAAGAAAACCAATTCACATCACATCAAGGGCACAGTGTTTGGTGCATACCATTCCTCAGTGTCACAAAGCAAATAAAAATAAATGGAACAGCTGTATGTTTTTGCTTTTGTTTTATTATTCCTTTTCCCGCAGTCTTCACATCAAAATGGAGAATCAGATGTTCCTGAATGAGAGGGAACAATAGAAACCAGAAAAATCATCCCATTCTATTCAATGTGCTGCTCAATGTTAATTACAGACAACTATACTCTGCTTCTTTCAGATTAAATAGAAAGTTGCTGTCATAAAAGTTATTGACTGTATAAAGACCCTGTTGTGGCCAGGTATAGATTATTTCAGTTCAGAAATATAGTAACTTGAACTGTTTGAGATGCCATTAACTTTCACATTCCTATTAGAGAAGGCAAAAAAATTTTATAAAAATCAACCCAAAGCTTATGCAGCCAAAGGCAATGTAGCTACACAACTTGAAGGGCAACTTAAAGTACATTCAGGTGTTTTGAAAGGCTCAGAGGGCTGAATTAATGCCATAAATCAGAAGAATAAATTCTGGTACAGAAAATAGATTTCTGTTTAAGTTCAAGTAACACTCAGACATTTTAAAAGTCTTCATTCTCAAAATGACAAACAGAAGATAATTGGAGATTGCTTCTCATTACAGGTCTGAGGTGCGGGCTGCAAAGCCTATTGTCATTATAACACAGTAATAACCTGACAACAATGGGCACATTTGCATTTGTCACATGACACGTGTTATTTTTCTGTAACCAGGGAGATGAAATAGTATTATGCATGGTGACTTTACAGAACAAGTATTTCTTGATATGTATCACAGTGCATTCCGTACATGGATGATTTTGCAATTAATCAACAGATTTTCTGTTCACCAGAGAAGTCAGAATTGACATATGATAGAAAACCACAGGAGCCTTTTTATCAGACAAAGCTTAGTATGCCATAAATTGTTTCTGTTCCCAAAGATACTAGTGAATTGTCAAATGCAATAGTGGATGTCCCAGGGAGCCAACCATCCAGGGAAAATGATGTACAGCATTTACTGACTGCAAAAGATTTGTATATTTTTACTGCCCCCAAAATGATTTAAACCATGAAAAATCAGTTTCATAAAGAGCTAAAGTGGGCTGTAATTTAAAAAAAAAAACAAAACAACCAAACAACAACAACAAAAGAATCTTCTGGTATATCTTCCCCATATTTTAAACCATGATTTTCCCTTTTACATTTACCTAGTTCCATTTCTAATGTATTCAATGTAAAAGCATAAGAAGGGTTAGGTCAAGAAAAGCATTGTGTCCTCCCTCCAGGAGGGCTGGCAACATATTACTTTAAAAAAAATTATCAATAACAGTTATTTAACAATAGCTGCATACTCAGAAATACTTCCTCAAGATGCTCTTGTAGTCTTCTGCAACTTGTGGCTCAGAGACCTCCTGGGCAGGGACATAGTCTCTGCCATCGAGAGTCAGTAAAGCAGTTTCTGCCTCCTTGATTTGCCCAACTGTTTCTTGACCTCTTGCAGACTTCTAACTCCACCACGTCCAGTTGTAAAATTCATCACTTGCAAAAGCAATGTGTAAACAACAGTCTCCTCTTTTTTGTTTTAAATCTGCTACGTGCTAGTTTCATTAGATCTCCCTTCTTTCTTTCACTGAAAGAGAAAGGGAAAATCCATTGCCTATTGACATTCATGTCCATAAGCATATTACCTGTGCTGTGATCCTCTCCATTTCCCACCTGGTAAGCTCTTACTCCATTTAGTCATTCTACCATTTCCCTCCTTTGGCTCTTGTTGTTGCCTTCATTGGATCTTTCCCACTTCTACTTTATCAGATGGAGACCTAAGATTGGTATTAAGTGTTCAAGATGCAAATACCCTATAAAGTTATCCTGTGCCATGGTACTGCTGCTGTTTTGCTTCTTCTCCTTTCATAACACTTTGCAGTACTTCACACACCTTCTGAAAACTCCTGCCTGCTGACCTGATATTGTGAGACTGTCCCAGAAGCCCCAGCCTTCTGGCCTGGGGAACAGCTGCTGCCTTAGAGGAGGTAAAGGCTGTGGCCATGTTGGTATCCAGGCAATGATATATTGATGCCTAAGGATTTTAATGTGTATTTTATAGATTTTAGAGAATTAAAAAAGGACTACTTTATCTATCTCCACTAATTTTGTTTTGAAAACCTTTTCCAGGATTAGGCATCAATCTAATGAGTGACATCATAAAAATCTCAAGATTTAGGACTTGGTTGAAGATGGAGATCACTGGCATTTTTTCAATGGGAGGACTAACTTTTCAACATATGGTTTTCTCTGGAGGAAGGCATGGACTATATTTTTTGATAGTCTTTGGCTGTGTTAGTAAGCTTTCCCCATCTTTACTAGCACACTTCAACTGACAGCAGTCTAATCCACACCCTGATGCTCTCCCAGACTTGGTGTTGCAGTTTTAAATTTAAATGTTTTGCATTGGAGACGTGTATAATGTTCTATACCCTAGTTACACTAGATGAAGTTTTTTTGAGCACAGTGTGATGCTTATTATTTTAATAGTTAGGCCCCATTTGGGAACTAATTTGTGTGCAGTTATTGTGAGTTTTTTGTCTCTTAGATTTGGTTTCCCCAGCCCTTTTAGGAGTGAAAAAGGTTTTAATGAAGAAGACTGTGCAGAGAGCACTGACAGCTTGCAGCATGGTGGTGCTCACTTTCAAGGCAAGAGCTATGGGGCAATGTTTAGGTTTTTTTCCTTTTTCATCTGAGAAAATGTATTTATAGAGCTTACATTCTGCTTGCAGGACTCCTGGATGTGCACAAGTACCTGTCTTGCAATGTGAAGATCTAATAAAAGTCCCTTCAGAAAGCATTCAATGCTCTGAAGCACACACCTGCAGGACCAGCTGAGAGATGAAATTAGGAAATAGGGTGCACAAATGAAACATACTGGAGACATGTTTTCATTTAAGTATGGCACTATAGTTTATTATGCATTTTAAGAGATCACATCATCACTGTGTGTTCTCTGATAAAGAAATAAAAAAGAAGAAATGGCAGATTTTGGTCCATTTTACTTTCACAGTTGGATTCTGACTTGATCAAGAGTGATATGAAAGAGTGGGTTTGAAGAAGGGAGCTGAATTTTGCTTTATTACGTTTATATAAGTGAAGACATTGAAAGCATATCAATTCAAAAGAACTTACTTGAGGGATTTACTGAGGAATCCGCAAGACTAATAACTATTGTCCTGGACTGCCAGGGAAAGTGTTAACCAAATACAAAGAAAAGGATAAAGAGAGGAATGAGTTTTGCTGTTGTATATAGCTTCAAAGATACTTGAATTGTTTGAATGCCAGGTGTTACCCTGTTTGCTTGGCTCAGATGCTTTACTTCATAGTTCTGATGAAGACATTTAAACAGAAGAGCAGTAGTCATCTAAAAAGGTATGCAACTCCAACCATGACAAAGTAGAGCTGGCTGCTGTTTCCAAAACAGTCAGCTTTTTTCAGGCTTTTATATTCTTAACTCTTTTTTAAGTCTTGGCATGCCTTTGGTTTTAATTTTTATGAATTTGACTGTGGGTGGGAAGGTACTAAAAGCCCATAGCTGGAGGTGGGACTTTTAGCAGTCAAGCTCAGAACTAGATATGGAAAATGGGGCTGACACCAACAACCACTTGGCACCATTCACTCTCTCCTTTAGATCACTCATCTTTTACATGAAACCAGGGAAGAACAAGCTAAAGTTTGGCTCAGCATGTAAGTATGATACAAATTAACTACTAATTTAAAAAAAAAAGTTAAGTTTTTTCATTACAAATCAAAAGATGCATTAGATCAGTGTTCTGGTTTCAGTTTCTACAATATCATTGGGGAAAATTCAGTGGAATAAAATCTGATAGTGTTTTTGATAGCTGTAACTAACTATCTTGACAGTGAATAAAATTACAGTTCATTTAAATCTGAATTTGGTTGAAGCATATATGCATATGAGCAACCTGGAATGGCAGGAAAACCACAGTAAATTATCAGGGAGCATTTGATGTACTTTCGACAGGAAACCAAAATTACTATTTTACTTTGCTGTCACCTTAAAATATCTGTCTTTCCTATGACAATTCTCTTTTTCTCTTTCACAAAGGTTTAATAATTATCCACCCAAGGCAGTAGAAGACTCTCCAATAGTTTTAAAAACTAGAGCACTTTACTTTCCCTATGATTGTCATTATGAAAATGGGACACTCATGAAACTGGGGCACCTGGTGACCTTGCCAAAGATTTCTACTGAAAATAATAATGTTAAAAGCAGATAGACAATCTAAATGAATCACATTTTTAGAAAGCTAAAACTATTCCTGTGTAAGTGATGGTAGGAATGGAATTTGGAATTTTAATACATATATATTTGCATTCAGCTTATGTCTGCATACACACAAGTTGTGTGTTTCCATAAGACCAAGGGCAGAAAGGCAACAGGCATTTGCAAGTGACCACTTCTGAGTCAGAAGAGTTGAAGCTGTGGCACCTGGAACAGCTGGCAGCATGGCAGCTTTTTTATCCTTGGGATCATATTTTCTTGACATGCCTCAGCAGCAGGGCTGGATCAAGAAGCTCTTCACCTGATCCCTCTCACCCATTACTGTTCAATCCTTCTCTGGACAGCAACCTACATTGTATTCACATCACCTCTTTCTGGGGACTTTCTGAGGACCATCTCAGTGATGCCTGGGTTGACTAGAAGCACACATGCATGCAGATTTGTTCACCAGTTAGGTTTTGTATCCCAGGTCCTCCAGCAGCAGTGCTGGTGCAACAAGAGGAGCCATGGAGCAGCCCCATCAGACAGGGTCACTGCTGCAGTCACCAGGCTGAAGGGCTACAGACAGGAAACACACTGGCCCTGTGCTAAGCTGGTCCTGAGTGAAGGTGTCCTGCTAAACCTGAGGCGTGGACAAAGCAGTGGGGCCAGAACCTCCCTGAGCTATGATGGAGCATCTGTGGAAATAGTGGTCTGGGGAATCAGGGAAGAATAAAACATAGCTCCTTTCTGAGGAGCTGATGCAAAACAGCCTTTGGCATCCTTTTCTCCAGTGCATCAAAGAGACAAAGAGTAGGCAAAGGGATGAATCCGCAAAAGTGTATGCATACCTAATTTATTAGAAAACTGTACAATTATGAGAGTCCTCAGTAAATATACAATTTGAACTCTGTCTGCAATGCTGTGCTGTTCATCAGCCAGGCAGGGGATATCACTATTTATTTAACTGCCTGAGTGGAGAGGGCCACTCTGGGGACAGAAAACTTTTTCTCCTTAGAAATGTGACTGGAAAGAATGTGGAAAATTATTCAGTAGCAGAGCAAAACATCCAAAGGATTCCTGGTAGCTTTGAGGAGAGAGAGATCAATGTACGATTTACACAGCCATTGATGCCACTTTACATTTCTGTTGTAGGTATAAAGAGCTTACTATTTTTATAACGTCATCCACAAATTGTCTTTATCATGTTACACCTGCCTGTGCCCCTGATAAAGCTACTTTGCAAATGGCAGTGACACCAATCATGTTCCCGAAAAACAATGTGCTTAAGGTTCCCAGCTCATACCAGAAGACTGAGGAGACTGGCTAGATTTGGATCTGGGAACTGTTGTAGCCTCACTTCAGGTTTCCCCCAACCGGTTTTGGTCCTGACTCGAGGGCAGGACAAACTTGTGAGGATGCCTGTGGAAGAAAACGAGAGGAGCTAGCCTGTCTGAATGTGTAGGGCAACTGTAGAGCTCAACATTCATTTTATCACATTTTTAGAATATGCTTGCATAGTAGTGTGGAAGCTGAGCCTTTCTGATTGTGGTTCTAAGTAAAATTTAACTCCTTTCTATTACATGTCGTAGAGTTTTCACACTGGCACTTGAAATACCAGAGTGATTTCCACGATCTCTAAAGCTCCTAGGAAATTTTTTCTGAGACTTTATCACTTAATACTCTGTCTTTATTTATTAGTGCAACATATTTTCTGTAAGAATTCCACTGTGGTCCCCACGTTATTCGTGAGATAGTTATTCCTAGCTTTGGTGGCATTTCCAAAAAATTCTGTCTTTAATCCTTATTCTCTACTATATTTCAAGAACTTCATCTTTCAGCATTTATATCTTCTCCAAGGTAAAACCAAAACTTAAATGGAAGAAGAAAAGCAATTACTGCTTTCTTGGATATGTCACAGTTTGGTGATCTTACCAAGGAACTGTATAGCTCATGATGTATGAGTTCAACTCCTGCCTTTTGCTCTGTTAGAGGATTTGGCACCAACAATGAAACTGGGATCTAGTGTTCACAATTTCAAGAAAAATTGCCTTTCAAAGCCAGCTACAGAAATATGACAGTTCTTCCAGCCTGATAATGGAGGGGGTTTATTGTTCATTTAATATAAGGACAAAGTGTGCAGCAAACCTGTATGTTTTCAATATCATTGTAGCATGACATTTTTACATAAAACACAGTGGCTGTGTTGGGACAATGCAATGGAACATTAATCATGCACCCCGTAAAAGCAAAGCTCTGTTTCACAATTACTTGTTAACTCTTGTTCAGTATGTATTACTAAGACGGGTATGTTGCAAGAGTAGTAGTTCTCTGATATTTACCAGAGGCAAAAGCTGGAGCACTGTAACTATTACAACTGGAATTTTGAGACTGTCTGTAATTGTAAAGAAGGTTTATTTTCAGGTAGCGTTTATAAGTGTCTGCAGAATTCAGCATTTTTAGTTAGGAGCAGTGAATACAAACTCAGGAGATATTTACAGCTGTTTGAACCTTGACTTTGACAGTGTCCATTTTAGAGGGCAGAAACATCGTCTTTCTCCCTCCCTCTTTTTCAGCTGCGTACCCATTTGCAATATCTGTATTAATTTAGATCTCCAAAGGAGAATCAATTTTGCATATTTTGACATGAGAAAATTTATCTCACTGCCTTTTGTCTGACCCCTCTCTCTTTTTAGTTCTTATTTAAATTCACACAGAGTCTTTCTTTATCACAAAGGTTATCCCAATGTTCATCTTTTGTATTTGTCACTGGAACAACTTGTTCTTGTCTATTGTATGAATATAGCACTCAGATCTCCTTGAAGATCTCCTTCTACAACATAGTCCTTAACAAGAAAAAATAATTATTTCAGTAGTGTTCTCTTTGAAAAAAGTAACTACATACAAAAAAATAAAGGAAAACAGAAAAATCCTTATCACTCAGCAGAGATGAGGTCACAGTCAGGAAAGGTTTAAAAAAAGAGATTGAACTAGACTTGTTCAATCTGCAGAGTTATGATGGATAAAACTCACAGAAGCCTGGTGTGTTTTCCATATATTATGGTTAGCACAGTGGAGAAGATATCATAAAGGATGTAGGCTGTCCCATGTTAATGGCAACTGATAAAAAACAAACTCTCAAATGACAGCTCTCCTGTTGAGGTTATGGATGAGGAGGAATTTAGCTACAGAATGACTTTAAATTAATTGAAAAACTATATATGAGTTTTTATTAAACCTCTGATCCAATGTATAAGAAGAAATATTGCCTATATAAAAATCACTCATTGCTGAAACTGGCCAAAAGTCTCATTTTGTCAAAAAGTATAGAAGGTATCTCCAAAGATACATAAAAATCAACACAGATAATAGTTAAGTGATGCGTGAAAAAGTAAAAGCAGAGAAGGCCATTTCCATGCTTCAGCCTTTACTACTAATGTGCTCAAGTTTTCAGACAATTCACTTCATTCCATGCCATGTCACCTTGAAGTCTGTAACATCCATGTGCAAAGAAAGTAGGGGAACCTGCCCTCCAAAGGAAACTATTTTTCTCCACTGACTGTAGAGGGAGCCTAGAAACTGACTTTATACCCAACAGGCTGAGTAAGGTGGAGGTGCATTCCCTCTGGCTGTGTGTACAGCCATGCACCTCTGCAGTCAGAGCTGGATGCAGTCTCAAATGGAAAACAACTATAACTTAGTGTAAGATTTTTTCCTTCCTGTGTCTTTAGTAGCTTTATTCCACAAACATCCACCTCCACATTTATTTTTAATGCTTTTGCATGACCATTTTCTTCCAGCCAAACTCCGAAATTATTCTGCTTAGTGAAGATTCTCTTAACAATTAAAAATTCAAAGCTACATGAAGCTTGTAGAGGGGTACATGCTTGATGTTAGGAGTAGGTAAAAAAGTTTTTAAAATAAATGTAATATTTCTCCTCTTTTTTCATTAATTAAAAAATTAATGTTTAGTTTTAATGTGTACCTAATTTTCCTCTCCTATTGGGTATTTTGAACTATGATTTTATGTTCTAAGTTATTCCTGTGACCTGGCTGCAAAATATCATGCAAGTACAAAACACATGGAGAAAATGGGAAGATTTATCTTGCTTGCTGTGCACTTGTCAGCTGCTTTAAAAAAAAAAAAAAGGCAAAAGGCATAATCTGTATCAGAACAATTTAGCAGACTACACAGTTTGATGTATTTTGCTCCTTAAAATTGATTCATGTTCTTCTGACAACTCATTGTTTGGATCTAACATGACACAAGAATGGAACCAGGCCATCGTGATTAACAGATTGCATCTTTTCTAATCTGCAAGCCTCCTCAAGGCCTTTATTACAAGCCACTTTTTCAGAAAATGAAAGATAATCAACCAAGGTGTCCATGCAGAACAAAATTTTCCGTGACGAAGGATGGCGTGGAATTGATTCATTTCCATTATTACAAAATTTCTTGCATTTCAGGATGATAAAAGGCTTCCAGAAACTTCCTTTAACTTTTACAATTATTTCTGAACTTATAAGCAACATGTCATCTTGAGAAGTGAAAACAAAAGTTTTCAATTTCTCACAGGGTCCAAGGAGAAAAATCACCTCTGGCTTTTCCCAGGATGTGTCTATTTATTACTCAATCCTGACTCCTTTACTAAACAATGTTCCTACTGTGAGCTCTTGTAGATCTCATAGCAGCTGTTTCAGCAGCTTCAGTACAGCCTGACATCTTCTGCAGCCAGGATAATTCCCTTGGGTGGCAAAAGTTAATGTCCAGCGTCATCTCCAAGAGACCACCAAGTCTTGTCAGTGTCCAGGCAGGCCTTTCTAGATGGGTCCAACCACACTGTGGTCAGCACACCAGACATGAATTACATCTAATGCTGAGCAGATATTAACATAAGGCAAACACGCTGCCTGCACAGCTTCATTCTTTACAGCTGGTGTATGCATGGCAATTGTGTTATTTTAATGCAAACAAAAAAGAAAAAAATGTCTTCAAAAGGTGATCCTTTAAAATCTAATCTTCTACCAGAGTTAATTTTTCAGCAAAGCACATCAGATTTTTAGAATCTAGTGTCTTCAAACAAACAAACAAAAACAAACAAACAAAAAACCTGAAACCAACAACCACAACAGAATCAAACCCCCACCAAAACACCAAATAAACCAGTCTCTGAAAATCTCAGAATGGATCTCTTTCTTGATCCCTCATTCTGCCAGATGGGAAAGGCCACAGTTTGCTCCTAAAACCTTTGCAGGGAGAACTATGCCTATGCTCATGGAGCATCTGAATGCGTAAGGGGTGAGGAAGGGCAGGAAAGAACCACGTGGTTCCACAGCATTGGGAAACGATTGCTGGATCACAGCTCCCAGCTGATAGGCACTTGTCCACTGACTATTTCAACAAATGCAGAGAAACTGAAATGGAAACATAACTCTATTATTGATATTATGAGGCAAGAAAATCCAAAGTATTTTTGAGCCCAAACATCTAGACTTGGCTTTTTCCAGAAAATTGCCTGCCAAACATCTGATTGAAGAAACTTTAATATGAGCATGCATCCAGTTGTATGCAACACATACACCCCAGTGATACTGTCAAGCAGTTCAGAAGATCATGCCCATAGGATCATATTCAGAACCTATCTTTGTCTTGTCTTTCTCCATCCTAATCTCAACCCAAGAAAGTCACTTATCCACCCCAGCCTTCGTAACACTAGGTAAGAAGAATCCACTTGGCTTCAGCTGTAGCTACAGTATCTCTTTGTAAGCTGCTTGCTCTGGATTCTTGAGTTTGATACTACTGTTTAGCATGGAAGTTTGCCCTGTCTGGTTCTCACTGCACTCAGGCAGGATAATATAGTATAGATCAAAGTAAAGGAAGTCAGACAACTTTCATCATACCGAGGTACACCCTGGAAGGAGAAAAATAGTAGTTCAGAGGTAAGCAAATCTGCACAGTGCCTAGAAATCAGCCATACTATGACTAAATCAAAGCTCTGATACTCTGTATACTTATTTTCAAAGTAATTCAGAGAGGTACTTCAGTCTTTTTGCATGCACAGTTGAACATCTTGAAAGAATTTTGTTTCTCAGTCCTCATCACCCCAAACTGCTGCCTTTTTAGGGCAGTACACAATGTTACCATCACCTTTCAAAGGTTTGACAGGTGTGTCTCATCACATCAGTTAAATCAATGCAAGAAAACCCTTGACTAGGAAACCTGCAACCAAGCCCAGTAGCAGGACAACAGTTAACTTCTTCCCTGCCTCTCTGGCCTCATGTTCACTTCTAACAATAAGCCCAGTAATAAACCAATTAAGCATAAAATATTTATAAGGGCAGAAATAAACCACGGAAAACACTGAAAACCAACCATCAGAAAATTGTGCTGGCATTTTATTCTTCACAGCTGATTTTCATCTAGAAGATTGCTCAGTCACCCTTACAGCACAAAGCACTGCAGCATTGCATAATGAAAAGCTGGCTGTAGGGTGACTTTCACTGTTCTCTGTCTATGCTCTGCTCTACTCTTTCTGTGCATGATAGAAACCAAGACTATGTATACGTTATAAGGAATGCTGTTCATCTCTTGCAGGGAGAAATAACAGTCTCATCCCTTGTTGTTTCCCCTGTGTATGTGTAGAACATCCTTGACTCTGTGTTGAAGATTGTAACATGGATCAGTTTGGGGCAGCCTTTCTAGAGCATGCACAGAGTATTTTGCCAGGAGACCTGAGCATCTCCTGCCCAAGCTCATGTAACATTAAGAAGCCCTGCAGCTGGAGATACATGACCAGGACTGTATGTTTCTGACAATGCTGTACAGAGACCAGTCACAAAGAGGGGAACATGAGGCTGCGCTTACTGCAGCACTTTTTGTGATATATATGTCTGTAGTCTAGGATGGTGACTGCAAAATCTAAGTATGCATGAAAAGCTCCAGGTATGTACAACATAGCCACTAGTCAAGAGTGGAAAAGCCATTTGGGTCTCATGGTACATCAATCTTAAATAATTTACAGGAATGTTATACAGTGTAGATGTAAAGTTATGTCAATCAGGTCTGCCCTTTGCACTGGCATCATTCAAACCAGCTACTAAGATGCACTTAATTTTGGCCAGAATTTGTTTAGAAGCTAGTCTAAGAGCCAGGGCATGTGAAAGGAGGCTTAGATCCAGAAGCCAGGAGCTTGAAAAATTTATTATTTTTAAGCATCATGACAATTATAGCAATTCCCTTTGAGACATTGTGAGTGAGTTAATTTATACTGGGTAACTTTCTAGTTGTTTTGGAGAATGGAGGCATCATATGTCAGAGCTAGTTTTCTGAGAAGTTTCTGACTTTGTCAAAGTTTCTGCTTCCTATATGGGGTTTTTCTGTCTGCTGAACTGAAACTTAGTTAAACTACATTTAGAAATTGAGCCCTTTATGGGTCTTTAATGAAGATCAGCTTTTCTTTTTCTTGGTCCTCTATTTTTTGATTCTTGGTCATAAATGTTTCTTTCTCAGGTATTAAATCAAAGCAAGAGAACTGAACAGAGATATCTGTTTTCAGTGATGCAATCTGGCTTTAGATACAGAAAATACTACATGACCATTCCTCCTCCCTACCCCCTGCAGATGATTCTTCAATTTGTGCTTTAGGTTGTGAACAGCTGCGCTCTGTTATTGCCTCACCTGATTCCTTTTTACCCTTTTGCTACTACTGATGGTACAGGAGGTTTTAAGTGAGTGTTTGTCATTAATTTTCTCAGAAGTACCAGCTAGTCCGCGAGAATGTGCATAAGTACTTAGCTGATGTTTTAAAACTGGGGGAAAGAGGTACTACAAATTAATTTTATCCATTTCTTACTTTTACCAAACAATCTGGTCTCTTCTTCATCCCGTCAAAAAAAAATGTGGTGTATAATCAGAGATGGAAACTCCCTGTAAGCTAAAATAGCAGTGGAAGCTACTGTGATGCCCCAGAGCATCAAGGGAAAGGTTCACTCCAAAGCATCTGGGCTTACTATTGCAAAAATTAAAAGAATAAGACAAGGTCTTCTTAAATGCAAGGAATAATATGATTCAGAGTGTGCTTTACAGCATTCCATCAGTTGTTATGGTATTACATAATGCTACAGCATCTCTCTTATCCTAATTCAGCACAAATCTTTATATGATATTTCATATTTTAATCAAAAGGTAAAAACAACCCATTAGCTCCCATTTTCTTCTAAAGAGGAATGAATTCCAACATGATCTGGAAGAAAATGAGTAGGCAAAATATTCTGGCTAATCCTAGAGAATTTTTATTTTCAAATTGCTTATGTTTTCAGATACATGTTTCTCATCTCTGTAAGGGTGAAATAAGTGGAATTTGAGGATAAGAGATAAAAGAGCCAGGAACTAAATATGTTATGTGGCAACTGGCCATGCCAGCTCGGATCTGGTACAATTTGAAGGATATAGCAAGAAGGTCTTTTCAGAGTTTTCAATGCTAATGCTTATTTCCTAAGTTTTGGGGCACTTTTTTTCCTCTGTGTGCTGAGAAAGTAGGTTCCATTTTCAATATCAAATATTAAAGGCCAACATTTTCATTATTCTACATTCATAAAGAAAAATCACTTTCAAATTTTCATGGCACAATGACTATGAATCCCTGATCTAGCAGAGGAGATAGACCTTCCTGAAGCCAGGGAAATTCCACTTCAGACAGGTGAGGTGCTCGATTTTATTGCTATATTGAGAATCTTTTGACAGTATCAGTCCTCAGCTGCAACAATAAATATACTGAGCTTTAAAGATGAATAAATTAGGTACAAAGCCACAGGGCCTTTCCTATTACCTTCATAAATGTATCTCCTGCTGATTAAATGTCCTGTAAACATTCTTAGACAGTTACTCATGCGTGTTGATTATATTGTACCAGTCAAGAAAAACACCTATTTAGCTGAAAAAGATAGTGTGGAAATATTTTTAAAGTGATAAACTGGCTAGAAGAACTACCACAATGTTAACACTGAGAGGAAAACAGCTGGATGTTGTTGGAGCACTTGTGCATGTCTTCATGCTTCACACATCCAACAGTACTGTAGCTTAAATTATCTGCATCTTATCTCCACTCCCAACAGATATTTGTACCCATATATAAGGTAAAATAGAATTATTTTTTCATTACTACACATGCTAAGTGAATGGGAGAAATGCAGTAAAATGTTCCATCTAAAGTATATAGAAATAGATTAATTTGAATGTGTAAAAAATGAGCATATATTTTTATGTGAAATCATCTTCACATTTTATTTTAGCATCAAATTTTGACTTTAAAATTTGATACAGATTTAATTGTCAAATAAATATGCTTATTGCCCTAATGAAAATATTTCTGTTTCTCTTCAGTTTTAAGTACCTGTTTGGGGCATCTAGATGTGTTCCTTAGTTATGCAAAGATAACCGAACACGACAACACTTTTGAAAATGAGGCCTATAGTAAATATTGTACAACAAACACATTGTTTCTGCTTATATTACTCTTTGAGTTTGGTTTTGGGGTGGTTTTTGGTGTGTTGTTTTTGTTGGGGTGAGGAGTTTTTGGGGGTTTTTTTGGTTGGTTGGTTTTGCTTTTTCTTACAGTTCATGAATTTCATGAACAAGGAAATGACACCTTTGAGGAGTATCAGTGATGATGAAACAATACTAAATGAATTTAAGAGTGTAACATTTAACCTTTGGTAGAACAGAAGTACTAGGGAGATGGCTGAATCAAAAAGTAATGACTTATCTCCCACGAGTGGAGCACAAAGTCCCACATGATAATATTCCCATGTTCCCTTCTCTGATGTGTTCCCACAAAAATGCAAAGAGCACAAAAGGGACAGAGGGACAAATATTCCCTCAGGTCAGAACTATTCTGCACCCTCTGCTGAGCACACAGGATCCAGAAATCATCTTTACTAAGCAGAAAGAAATAAGATAGTTCTCCTCTGTCTTCACCTAGCAGAAATTTTTGATATTGATCTCAAACACAGATATCTTTTCAGGAGGTTAGAATTATTTCAGAATTCTCTTCAAGTTCCTACCCTGGGACAATAAACAGTGGGATGATGTAGATCAAATTATGTTTTGCTGCTCTTTCTTCTTCAGCTGCTATTTTCTCCTTGTCCTTAAGGTACCCTCAGGGTGCCATCCTTTGAGACTTTAGCTAAATGTTTGCATAGACAAGAGTACTTTGTGCTTTTATGATTCATGAAGATGTTCTGGCCCATTAGCATCAGCAAGAATAAAGCCCACTTTTCCTTTCATTTAAATAAATCTCTTGCATCTGTACGATTGCATCAGTCTGACAGTCTTAATACTGATGTACCTTTCTTTAAGTACATACCAAATCAAAGGCAAAGGACAAAATCTCCAGTAAACAGGGAGCTCTATGAGTCTCCCAGCTGCAGAAAAGAAAATGAAGCTGACTGAGATTACACAAGGTGTTGACATATTTAGATTTCTGCAAGGCATCTGAAATGTTATGGTGCACCAAATCTTTTAGGATACTAAATGATATAAAAGAAGTGTGCCTTTCATTAGAACGCTGATTGGCATGTCTCTATAATCATAAGGGGTAAATCACTTTAAAGGGACATTTTAAAAAACAAGAACATTCTAGCCTTAGGAATGCAACTTTAAAACAATTTTCTTATATTATTATAAAGATTTCTGATATTCAAAGACTAAGAAAATTGGAACCATAGTCAGAACATGGCTTAGGGGGTATTCTAATTTGCTCAGTAAAGTGGAAATTCCAGCACCAACTGAAGTGTACAGCTAAAGCCAAGAAAAAAAATAAGACAGTAGGACAAGCAAAAGAACAGCTGCTAGCCTAGGAAGAAATTACTCTGAAAAAAACCCAGAGATAAATATTTAGATGAACATAATTTCTCACGCAATGTTATGATCAAGACATTCAAATGATAGATGCAGTGTATGCATTAACTGATGAACTGTGTGTAGGGATGTTGTGAGTAGAAGTCAGCTGCCTTAGCAGGTGTCTAATGCTGTATGAAGGGCTGTCAGTACCCAAAATACAAGACCATGTTGCAAAGGTATGACAAAGGACCTATCAGAGATGAACAGCCATTTTGGGGGGTCAAAAGGAAGTTAGGCAAGATACCATCTAAATTTTCACTAGGGACCTACAGTTAGGCAAATAAGCTTTATTCCTACTGAATTTTAGTACCAGTGTAGCTACTACCAGGACATGACACTGTGTTCTACTTTCAGCAACTAAACAGTGTAAAGACAACTCACAGACTTAAGAGAAAGATGCAATCAATGAGGAGATATATCGTGTCATGATGGCTACAAGAAACTCAACAAATTTTTTCAGTAACTTAAACGAAAATACAATTGACCATAGACTAGAGTTTGCACATGGGAAAATTAAACCTGAGAATAGAAGTATTTTCAGTCTAAAAGACAAAATTCTGCTAATCACAGTCAAAGATAGATGCACTCTGTTATGGGTTTAGCCAAGTAGGCCAAGAAGTTAGGCTTTAAAGTTCAGATTAGGCCTGAAATTGTCAGATGACTTGAGCTGGACTGAGCTAGCTAACAGCTGACTTCTTCCAGCCAATAATATTGTATTCCATACCATACTACATCATCTCAAAGGGTGTAAAATCCAGTGTGTGGGAGTGGTTTAGGTCAGTTCTGCTATGTCCGAGGTACAAGCCAGACACAATCCAGCTTTTGTCTTGAAGTAGGCCTTGCTCTGCCCCTGCTGCCTCTGCTTGCATTTTGTTTGCATTCAGGGAAGTAGAAACATTTTTGTTGTTACCCTTTCTGTTTCTAGCTATATGTCTCTTAGAGTACTTACAGATCTACTGTAATAGACTTTGCTTTGTATTAATTGGGGAGTGGGAAGTTATTCCTTGTTATATATAACTTGTGTAAGTGTGTGTTATATTGTAGTTTCCTCTTAATTTTCTCTTTTCTGTATAAATACATGTAGTTTGTTTCAGCATAAACCTGCTTTGGGGTTTTTTTTCCCTCTCCCTCTTCTTTTTCTCTTAGCTGGTTGGGGGGGAGGAGGAACCCCTTCTCTCTGTCTTGGACAGTTGGCATTTTGCCAGCTCTTAGCAAAAAAAATGAAATGGGAGTTTTCATACAGGTGTTAAGGGTTATAGCCTGGGAGAAACAAAGAGTTTTGTATGTTTTCACTTATCACTGGAAAATGGTAATTAGATTTGAAGAGTTCTCTAAATGAGTAGCTCTAGTTCAAACAAAAATTAAGTTTTGGTCCTCATAATAAGTAAGGATTGGGGTTTTTATCTGAGTCCATGAGCTGACTTCTCTATACCTTGTCTAAAAATCAAATTATAGAACTAAGTTCAAGTTGATAGTGACCTTGAGATGAGGGAGAAATGGGTCAACAGCATCTTGTGATGTTCAACAAAAGGGAAAGCAAAGCCCTTCAACTGGAGAGGAATAAACTCATTACCAGTAAAGGCTGGGGACCTACCAGCTGGAAAGAAGCTTTGCAGAAAAGGACCGCAAAGATTCTGGTAGCCAACAAGTCAACCTGTGCTGGGAGAGCCCATTCAGGGCAAAAAAGGCCATCAGTTTTGAAGTCTGCATTAGGAAGAATGTTGCCAACAGGTTGAAGGGGGTGATCCTTCCCCTCTGCTCATCACTGGAGAGACACATCTGGAAAGCTGGGTCCAGTTCTGGGCTGCCTGATACAGGAGAGTCAGGGACATACTCAGGGGAGTAGACTCAAGAACTACAGAGGTACTAAAGGGATTATCACATGTATAGTGGCCCTGAGATGTGCCACTTACTCTTTCACAGAAGAATGCACTGCTTGGTTTCAAGTGCTTAACTGCACTCAAAATTGATATAAATTAACCCTAAAGTTAGACTTTGAAAATGTAGTAATGAGATCAGAGAGTAACCAAATTCCTAAGCATCTTCCTGTAACTCCATTCAGAGAAATTCATTGTTTTGGAGGATTGTTTGAAAAAGAGAATGTATACAAATGAAGGGGTGAGGGAAGACTAACAAGCTTTTCTCATCAATTGCTCTGCTATTAGTGCCTTTGACCTTTCTCTCATAACTGAAGTTTAAAAGACAAAAGGAAAGAACCAGTCCTTGGAAAACTCCAACAAATGTGAAGCATTTCAGAGAACAGAAGCTATTTGTGAACAACTCTTTTTATAGACAGATAAAATTATTCTTAGCACAGAGCTAGATTTTCTGGTTTTATATAAACAGTGATTCATTGTTTTTGTGATTCACATGGCTGAATTAAGTACTGTTTAGTGGCCAGTCATTGTGAAATTACTTTATGCTACACACAGGTGAATTAAACTTAACTCACATGTGGCAAGAACAAATTACATACTTTACCCACTGACTTTTTGAGCAATTTACAGAAAATAATTGCAGGAATAAATACAACAGGCTATCAGGAATGAAAAATGGGCAAGGAACCAGCCTGTCCACCTCAGATATCTAACATGCACCTAGCATTTTCCAGTCTAGTGATGCAGTCTCTTCCAGTACTTTCTTACCTGCATGTGAAGAGGTGACTGGAGGCCTCTGGAGGGATAACTGGGCTGACTTAGGTGCCTCTAGTGAGGAGGTAAGACTTTCAGAGATGCTTATTTCTACCTTGTATCAAGGGAACTGAAGCATTTCAGGAGCCTACTTCCCTCTGTGCTCAAGATTTCTGTCCCTGTTATATGCCTAAGCAACATAACATTTTATTGATGTTTTATCACCATGGAGTGGATACCATATTCAAAGTCATGTCCTACCTTACCAAATAGTTTTTTTTAAATTTCATTTTTTTGAAAGTTTGTCTGCAATTACTCATTCAGGAAAATCATAACTCTTGCCTCCCAAAAAGCTTTTTATCCATACTTCCCAAGATCTCTCTGCTGTAACTTCCAATAGGTTCTCAGCTCCTCTACACAGACACCTATGTTGCCATCCCTGCACACTGAGAACTGGAGTCAAACTGCCAAACCTTTTAGCATTATCACAAACAGTATCAGTTTTATACTACTCACTTAAGACAAATGTTGATTAACTGTTTGGAGGTCAAAAACCAAAATGTTGGTAACTCCAGTTGCAAGCCATTTGCTATGCAACAGAGCCTCATTGTCCAGGCTCATTGTGCTTGGACACAGATGTTTAATTTAAAATTAACTATCTGCTTAGTCAGGAGGAAGATATTTTCATTGGTACTTTCTGAGAAAGGGAGGAGAACATAAAATCACTGAGATGTTTCACATGTCATGAGGAAAAGAAAACTGCATTATAAATGAAGCAAAGTAATCAACCCAGCTGTCCTTTCCCCAGCAGCTTCATCCTCTGTTGGATAAATTACAGATGCCCAACTGTTTAGATCAAATAAAAATGTACAAAATTTTCATTATATTTCAGATAGCTAATTCAGAAATTTAAAAAGAATTAAGAATCTCTGATTTAGATTGGTTTTTTTTAATTCTGTGATTTTTCTTCAGGCTGTATAATTCTGTTGGAATTGTATTTTTAGACCTTCATGCTGTGGGGAGAGCTCACTTAGATGTGTATGAATCTACAAATACGTAAGTACTTAGCAGATTATTCTGAGGTTTGCCCTTTTTATTGTGAAAACTGTGGGAAGAGAAGAAGCTGAAGTTAAGAGAGCAAAATCTAAAAACAGAAAGAATTTTGAACACAGGTTCACATATTTGAAGGCTACTTTTCACTCCTGTTGGGAAACGCTGAAATGCAGACCTGAGGACCTGACCAACTGCACATGCAGGATTTATTGTTGGAGTTTATCTTTAATGTGTTTTTCTCTGTACAGGTTTGAGTTCTGAGAAGTTCTTTATCCCCTGCCCACTGTGCACAGCTTCTACAGCCCCCTTGTTCATTCTTCCCTCCCCCACCCCCCCCTCCCCTTGCCCCCCCATCCCCCCTGTGCAATCCCTAAGCCAATATTGGTCAGTTCTGGGTGTTTCCCCATTTGTTACTCAGGTTGTCAATTATCCAGTTTGCCCCGCCCCTGGACCTATTGCGACCAAGTTCTTTAGCCTGCTCCTCAGATCTCCTCTCATTGGGTGTTTACAGTTACCAACACATATTTTACCCAATCCCTCCTAAGGTTCCACCCCCTTCTATGCCCCTTGCCAAACTGACCCCTTAAAAGTCAGCTCTCCCATTGAATAAAGGGCTTCACCCCCACGTTGTGTGGGGGATGTTCTCTGAGAAGCCATTCTCCCATAGTTGGTTTCCATTACATTCTATTGATAAATTTGCCCCTCTCTGAAATAGGGTTTACTGTGCCCTTGCTCTCTGCCTTTAGCAGAAAGTCTTGGTTTCGTTGACATGGGATTGCCAACTTTGTGCAATTTAAGGGAAGGGCTCTCTATAAAAAGACTTCCAATTTGAAAAATGCCAAGGAAGTAGAAGGTGTCAAAGGTGTTAAATTGAGTGCACATAGTTCATTATTTTGGTAATATCCTATATGGAATATGAACTGAAGCTGTGAATAAATTTTATGCATACATATGGTCTTCGCATACCTTATCCGCTCATAAAATGCCCCTTTTAATATAATACTGGTTGCCACTATAGTTATACAGTTCTACCATGCAGAAGACTGAAACTCCTTTATTTTTAAATATATTTAACATTTACATTCAGCAATTAGGGTGACATGATTCCAGAACAACCATGTGAAAAGATTGGATTTATAATTAGACTATTGTCTCTCATTTTATACTTCATTAAAAAAAGGAACTGACGAGCTGGAGCGGGTTGATGTTAACCCCAGCCAACAACTAAGCACTAACCAGCGACTCACTCATTCCCTCCTAGAGGGATTGGGAACACAATTAGAAAAGCAAAAGCAAAAAACCCTGCAGACTTGAGATAAAGACTATTGAAGTGAAGCAAATAGGAAAAAAACCCACTAGAAGTGGTACAAAGACCACTACACCCTGCTACCAATACCAGACCAATGCCCAGCCGGTTTCTGAGCAGCAGCTACCTTGAAAATCTAGTTCCCCTCCCTAGTTCCTTCTGAGTTTTATCCTATTTTTACATCTCCCATATGGTATGGGATGTCCCTTTACCCAGGTCTCCTGGTTCTACCTCATCCCAGATTCCTGCCAAACCCCAGCCTGCTTGCTGGAGAGACAGAGTGAGGAAGCACAGATCAGAAGCAGCTAAAACATCACTGTGTTATCAACACTGTTTTGGTCCCAAATCCAGAACAGCACTATATGGGCTGCCAAGAAGAAAGTTAAGTCCATCACAGCCAGACCCAGTACACTCATCTAAATTAATACCTGAGTCACATCCATATTTCTTTAGGTTTTCAGCCACTGTTTCCCTTTCATGTGCTAAAGCATTCAAGCCAAGTATAAAGTCAGATTTCTGTGTAGAATGAAAATGGGTTTAGAGTGTTTGATCAACCTCCATTGTGCTGACTAGTTAAGCTTCTAGCTACTTGCTGTTTACCTATACTTGGCTTCCTTGTTCACTGCATGATGTTGCATCTGTTTGTCTAATAACAGATTACATTTCATATTCACTCCTCCATTCCATTTGTCAGGCACATCACATAGGTCACAACTTCAGCAGCTGGAAACTGAGCCTCCTCTGTAAAGAGGCACAGACAGCCCTCTTATTTTTAAGGCTATGCCTGTGCCAGACCTTAGAAGATAAATTGCAGCTCACAGAGACTCTTGTTCTTGCCAGTTTGCATCTTGACAACAGTGAAGCCAAGATAACAGGAGGCTAGGTACAGACTATGGGGCCCATCAGGATCCCAAACTAAATACGTATACAGTCTGTATTAAACTAACTGAGGTGACTCTACAGCTCAAAAAGTTTTAATGTAGTAGTTTCTTTTACAATATGCCATAAAAAACCTGTCATATTTGATGACCTGTCATAGGTGTTCTTCCTGGAGATTGAAGGGGTAGGTAAATGTAACACAGAAATAAGTTCTATGTAACTGGAAGAAATCTTATCTGAGTTATAGAGATAATCAAGGTGTTGGGAATTGCATCTAGAATAAGTTGTGGAAAAATCTGGGAGCACAGAGATTCTAAAAAGACACTTTAAAGAGGTTGTACTCAATGGATGTTTCCAAAGCCTTGAAACCAAGCAGAAGAGGAATGGTAGGATATGTAAAGGTGTGGTTTAGCAGATAAAAGAACGTGCTTACAATAGAGCCTGTTGTGAAATTCAATATCAAATGTCCAGAGAACTCAATTAACTTCCCTATCTTTTACGTAATTATTTCTGAGAATTTCCAAAAACAGAACAGCTACTGCATTAGCTTCTTACACTGAGATAATGTCATTTTATTGAGTTTGCTAAAAGTACTTTAATGCAGAGCATATATACTAGAGCAGCCATCAGTGGCACCAGAAATCCACATGCTCATTGCATAGTTTTTATTCTAAGGGTGCATGTCTGACACGCTACTACAAATTTGGCTACTAAGGACAGCTTTTCTGGTAAAGGCATGTTTGGTGCAAGAGATGTTATTAATGTAAAATGTGCTATATTTCACTTGGTTATATTTCTCACAGTTCTGTATCAAAACAGAACAACTGAACTTTGGAGAAAGGGTACCTCAAACTTTGCAGGCACCAAAATGTCAAACTGGACTTTCAGGCCTCCAGTAACTGTTGGAACATGTTGTATCTGATGGAGAAATACAGCTGATAGGCACTAGGCAGATGCTGAGACAAGAGACCAGAACTAGGCTTCAACTGATGTCTTCAGAAGTGGTCTAACACCAAAGATAAATGACTACAAGCAGGTCCTTTTGTTGAGACTTCCTCTTATTATCTTGAAGTTTCTTTCAGGAGATGAAAGGAGATGAAAGTATTTGTGGATTTGTCCTGCCTTTCAAACCACTAGGGAGTGATGACATAAGACCTGTACAGATCCACATCGAGGTAACCTTCATGTATCATTTTGCAGTTGGAGAAAGTTATTAATGCAAATAAGTGTATATTTCTTTCTCCTATGCAAAAAGAGCCATGTCTTGTAAAAGGAAATTGAATGGTAGCTTATTGATTAGACATGAGCAATACACCAAAACTTGTGAGCTTCTCTCTTGCTGTTCACATCCCAGTTCACTGACTTCAGGCTTTCATGTCAATTGTCCTACAGCCATTTTAAATTCCACCAGCCTATGGTGCCGAAAAAGTTGGATATCTCCCCAAGAATAGTCAATCAGGCTTCTTCTGTTATCAGTGGGCATGACAGGCATCTCCAGAGCTGAGACACCTCCAGATACATTTGGCAGAATTAATGGTAAGTCCATGTGTTAATTTGGACTATATGCCAAAGACTAGATGTCTTCATTGTGTGTCACATTCACATTAGCATTAGTCTGCAACATAACAAATTCCATTGAAGACATGGCTCTTCCCGAGCCCACCACAGTACATCAACAATGCAAAAAGAATCTGTTTCACTGACCTGAGTCTTGGCTAGCAGGAGTTGAGGGCCAGGCAGTATACAGGATGTGTCTTAGATGTTTCTGAGGGAGTACTGGGCTTCGGTTACCTGAAACAGAGACTTCACTGTTAAATGTAAAATAAAATGTATTCTTTTTTTCCTTCTGTAGCTTAAGGAGATTTTTTTTTAAATTCTGATTACAAAAAATGTTCTAATGAAGGTATCTTTCAAATCTGTTTTGTTTCTTGTTATCTCCCTTTGGAACTAACAGCAATGTCTCTAATTCTGTCATGTCTCATATCTAGATTTTAAAACATACTTTGATTTTTAGAGAATGAAGGAAATTGTTCTTTTAATGGCAAGTTTCACTTAAGCACTTTTCTTAAGGCACAGGTTTGCTTAAAAGAAAGATCAGCTGTAATTCACTGAGTACTCAAAGGATACTGTTTGCACAATGACCAAAAAACCAAATCCATTATGATCATGCTCTACAGATCAGGCTCTTTAGCCCCATAGTCTACAGAAAAGAATCTGAACATTCATCTAAATATTGACACACAGTTTCTTTGGATGTGCAAGTAGCAATTTGTATATACACAATGCTAGATGTTTGTTGTCTATAGGTCATTTAATGAGGGCTGTTTAAGATTTGTAAAGCCAAAAGGCCAATTAAAACATACCTTTGAGAGAAGTTTGTGCAGCTCTCTGTGTTAATGTTGCTGAAATTGTGAAACTCAAGGGAGTAAATTAGTGCAGATACAAACCTCCAGCCTTCCCTGGTATTCTTTGCTTTTACTCTTCTTGTCTCCAGGGCCATCTAACACAGCATAGGGAGAGCAGCTGCCAGAGCCTGTTGCTTACTGATTTTGCTGGCAGAGCCCACAGAAAAAATCCTCTGCTCTCCACTGCTGCAAGGAAATATATATGTATACCTGTGGCTGGCAGGGTGACTTCTTTGAACTGCCTGTTTTGTCATTTGACAGTGAACTGACTAAGGATACAAAAAGCACAGGTTGTCAGGCTTCATTGGCAAAACTCCCATTTTTAACAGCAGTAAATCAGAGCTTAGAGGATGAGGTTTTGCAGTGCACATATTAAGAAAGTGGATGTGGACCACTGTCTCCTCTCCCAAATTTCTTTGTAGTCTTGGTAGTATGAAATATCAACAATATGAAAATGTACCCCTTAAAAGTCCTTGAGTCCTTGTTTGCAGATTCACTAAAACCTGGACTAATTTAATGAAGTATACAACATCAACAGCATGCATATCATATTGCAAAGACCTAGTGTTAGGATAGGTTTCCCTCTCCAGACTGAAAAAAGTGGGTTATTTTAAACCTTCCCTCAGCCATTGTAGCTGGTCTGAATTTCCATACAACTGCTCTCTGCAGCTGGGAGAGGAAAGTGGCTTAGATGCCTAAAATCAGGAGCTAAGTATCATTTCTAGCTACAAAAATATCAAGCAGAAAGATCTTCTTGGCTTCCATGCCTTCTTAGTGAAGATTCACTCAGGTTTTCCCCAGGCATTTTTCAGCTCTGAACCTGGCTCTCAACATTCAAGAAACTTTCTGTAAGTGCTTAGCACTAAAGCAAAACTGCAAAGAAAACTCATTTTGTGTTTGAGTAACATGCAACACAAGGTGTGCTTTCCTGACACTCTGCAGCTTAGGTGCAATTAAAAACCAACCCACTCTTAACAACCCACTCTTTTTTATTGGCAATATCAAATAGAGCAGAGGAAATGAAGACATAAAAAAATACTGGAATAAAGCATCTGTCTCAGACCTTATCTACTTTAATATATCATCAAAATCCACTATTCACTAGTCTTTGCTTAGATCATTTCATGTGAACAGCTTCAAACCTTTCTTTAATCCCAGCCATCTTCAGCAGTTTGCAGGATCACTGTGCATTGTTCTAGTGAAATCCATTTCATACGTACAAAAAAGGGGGGTGCCCTGTAGAATCCTTTTCAATTTTACTGAAATAATTTTAATTTCATTTTTTGTCATTTGAATTAAGGCAACATTCCGCATCCCCGAAACCAGACACATCCTCTTTTAAGGAATTTGCAGAAGGCTACACATGAACAGTTTCAGTGGTGAGAATCAGCAAGGCATCAAGATATGATGAAACATGGGATTAACCTTTTTGAGACTGGGATGTTGTTGCTAGTGCTCCCCGCACAATAGAACCTTTCTCATTTTTGTGTTCCCTTGCTGTTATCAGAGTATAAATTTCAAAGAAATACTGATAATTCTGCAATATGTTGTTGTGGAATCCCAAATATCCCAGGATTTCAAACCAACATGAATGAGACAACTCTAGAGGTAACAGGGACTGTGTACTGAATGTTAACATTTTCAGCATTGTGAACATTTTTGTGTACAGTATTCCTGTGATAAAGAAAAATTAAAAATAGAAAGACATATGTGATTTTAAATCAAACTACTATAAAATTGTGGTCCTTATTTTTAGTTTAATATTTTATTGTCACTCACTCATCTTTGTATTCATAGACCTCGTTCCATTTTTTTATGTCCAGTGTGTATGTGTATGAGCCCAGTTATATATGTATATATGTGTTTAAGCATATTGTTATCTTTCTACATTGTCAAGTCATTCTATTTGCTAGAAGAAAGTGAGCTCTATGCAGAACATCGGGCATCTGTGTAAATGATGGGTGGATGTCAGCCTTGTGTGAAATCCTCTGTGAAGTATGGGCTTCTTTATATGAAAATGAAGCCTCTAAGTGCCAAGATGAATAGGGGGCCAAATGAGTTACAGAATGTTCCCAGTAATATCATTAAGGACTGATCAGCTAAACATTTGCACAAGATTATCATTAAATGTTTCACCAATCAATATTTGCAAGTTCAGGTGCCAAACCGCAATTAGAGGCTAAAGGCCGGGAGCCAGGTGGCACATGGGGGCTGTGATGAGCCCTGTGCCCAGCCACAGCTATCAGCTGCTTCTCTGTGCTTACTCAAAAGGCTAGAGGAGCTCGGGGCAGAAAAGAAAAAGGTTGTTGAGTGATCAGAATTTTGCAGTGGTTGGCTGGTATGCTTGAATTGCCAGTAAAGCTCGGCAGCTTTATATTCACTCACAGGAGAAAGAGAACAGTAAAAATAAGACATATGCCACTGAAGCATTCTGTTTAGGTATTGCCAGTCTGCTTTTTATTTTTATTCTACAATTTAGGAGGAACTGGATTTGAAATGTGAACTTCTAGCACAAAATGCACATAAAAAAAAAAAACAGGCTGGGCACAGAGTGGCTGGAGAGCAGCCAGGCAGAAAGGGACCTTGGAGTACTAATTGACAGGAAGCTCAACATGAGTGTGCCCAGGTGGCCAAGAAGGCCAATGGGATCCTGTCCTGTATCAAAAATAGTGTGGCCAGCAGGACCAGGGAAGTGATCCTTCCCCTGTACTCTGCGTTGGTGAGGCCACACCTTGAGTACTCTGTTCAGTTCTGGGCCCCTCAGTTCAGAAAGGATATTGAGGTGCTGGAGCAGGTCCAGAGAAGAGCAACAAGGCTGGTGAAGGGACTGGAGCACTCTCCTATGGGGAGAGGCTGAGGGAGCTGGGGTTGTTTAGCCTGGAGAAGAGGAGGCTCAGAGGTGACCTCAGCACTGTCTAGAACTACCTGAAGGGAAGTTCTAGCCAGGTGGGGGCTGGTCTCTTCTCCCAGGCACTCAGCAATAGGACAAGGGGCACGGGCTTAAGCTTTGCCAGGGGAAATTTAAGTTGGAGATCAGAAAAAAATTCTTTCCAGAGAGAGTAGTCAGGCATTGGAATGGGCTGCCCAGAGAGGTGGTGGATTCACCATCCCTAGAGATTTTTAAACGCAGATTGGACGTGGCACTGAGTGCCATGATCTAGTAAATGGACTAGAGTTGGACCAAGGTTTGGACTCGATGATCTTAGAGGTCTTTTCCAACCCAATCAATTCTATGATTCTATGATTCTATGATCCCAGAGTTCTGTGGTATTAATACAAGCATCCAGACACTGCTGCTACTGACCAAACCCTATGTTTTTTCAGCTCAAGATTCTAAAAACGGGACATTCCCAAATTGTCTAAGTATTTATTTCCCGGAAGGAGCCTTATATGATTCTGGTAGCAAAAGACCTGCAGAACAACTCTGAAGCTATTGATAGAATGAAAGGAGCAATTTTTTCTGAGTAGTGAAAACTTCCTCTGTTTTGCTGTCTCTGTCAGGTAAGGCTCCTTGGTGTGCTGCCCCTGCCACGTGCCCTGCCTGGCAGGTTAGTGGTCACAAGATAATGAGCACTAATTGGTTTCTGCAGTGACTTGGCTGAGGTTAAATATTACAAGAAGCCACTTGAATAATGAATGATAAAGACCATGAAGGCAATCTGTTCTTGGCACTTTGGCCTTTCAATATCTGAAGCTACTTGCTATTAGTTCTGACATTTAGACCAGATATAGAGAAATCAGCAGACATTAAGAGCTATGAAAGTTGTTTCAATACACAATGCAATACATACTTCAAAAACCATCAGGTCCCCACGGGTTTTGCAGAAATTTCTTTCCTGACTGTTACTTAGCTAAATTGTCTGTTTTGACTATTTAAGTATATAGACTTGTGAGAGAAGCACTTCAAAATGAACTTTGTAAAGGTTATTTTTGTTCTGTTCCCCTTCAGGAACAGCTGTGATATTTTTGGATGCAGTATGAAAAATAACGCAAGGAACAAAAGTGAGTTGTCATGAGCAAAACTGTGTGATTATAAAGTCTGCCATAAAAGTACTGTTCAGTTTGATTCAAAGTTATTTTAAAATTCTAGTCAGATTCGCTGAATAGTTTTGAACAAATAAACTGATATATCAGAAACTTTGAAAGAAACCAAAATTGCACTTCATCAGAACATATCTCCAGAAAAAATTTCAGTGTTAATTTTGATAAACTTGGAAGCAAAACAGAGGAAGAAATAGCAAATATTTATTGGCTCAAGAAGGAACTGAAAAATCTTCTAAAATGTTAGAATGCTTGCATGAGAAGTGAGAGGCTTGCCTATCAGTACATACCTCCTTTGCTATTAAATGTTTAATGAGAAACTTTAAAGCTTCAGCAGAAGAGAATGAGAAAGCTTTAATGCAGAATCTCATACAGTCCATTAATAAGGGTGTTCAATCATGTACCTATAATAAAACTAGTTATTTAGTTTTTAAAAGTGTTTTTAGATATTTTTTCTTATCCACACTATTTTAATTTTTTTAACTTTATTGACAAATTGTTTGAAATCAATTTGGGAAAAAATGTTAAAAATTCTTTTTATTTGTGTACCAACCAAAAGCCAATCACAGTTATCGCCATAGCAATAAGTATAAAATATTCCTAACATGGAAGGAATTCTTTATACTATTACCAAGAAAGAAGCAGAGCTAAATGTTAGAAGAACCAGGGGTTTCTAAATCCAGTTGTCTGCCATCTAAATGTATTGCTGTTTACTAGAAGTCATGAAAAGTTGATTTCTTTGGTTTACTACAAGTTCATGAGCATGAAAACTATAACCAAAGGGCTGTTGCTTGTATGGGAAGCAATAGAATGGATTCACTCCTTTATCATACTGCTTTTTGATATGGGGCTGGTGTGTTTGTGTGTGCTTAGTTGGTTTTATTAATACTGGACTTTGTCATGCTGTTTTGGATTTTTTCCTCATAACATTTCAAAATTACTAATGGACTCTTTTTCATCAGAATTTTATGAATTTTAAGTAATTTTGATTAGACAATTTTAGACAGAAATATTCCCAATGAAGTTTGCTTTTATTGTATGATGTGTTTTGGGGGAGGAGTGGTTGTTTGATTGTCATTTCTGCAGGAGAAAATATTGGTTCTATTGGGTTGGAGAGTTGGTAGGGGGCTTTTGCTTTATTTTTGTGTCTATTCATGTTTCTCATCAAAGTCTGATTGATGTCCACAGCTTCCTGCTGTGTTTTCTGTGTGCTTTCACGATGTTTGTCTATGGTATGTTGGACCTCTTTAATTCTCTGCATCTCATTCACTTACCAGTACTGAAGAAAGCATTTCTGTATGGCTTGGATTCTGTCTTCTGTTTTAATAAAAATCTTCCTTTCTTACTATCCATAAATAAAATGTTTCATGCCCATATCCTGAATGTAAGGTGGTATTTATACTACCTTCTCTTCTGACTTACATAACTGTACATAAACTAACTCCACATATTTCATCTGTTATCTCTTTGTTTTGTGCACAGGCTTGAAGTGTTTCCATAATATCACCAAGTTTCTTTAATTATTACCTATCTACTGCCATCATTATATAATATTAATGACAGCAATGTTTCTTTCTGGGCAGAGAATTATTGTTACTGCTACACCTTCTAGTATGATCTTGTGGTGTGGCTTGTAGTGGAAAGAAGTAGTAACAGTGCTGGAGAGGGCCAAAATGCCTGGATCCAGGATGTATGCCAGAGGAAAGTAATTCGTGGTTGCCTTTCTTTACTACGTAATCTTTTTATGCTGAGTGGAGCATAAAAGAATTTATTCCAAACAAGTCCCTTTCAGCTAAGACATTTGTGCTAACAGAGAAACAATCTCATGTACATACTTATCTCAAGACCTAAAATCCTGAAATCTCTCTCTTCTGCTTAGAGTGCTTTCCACACTGGAGACACAGAAGAAATAGATATCAACCTGCTGTACACTGCCTCTGCCATTCAAACACAACTTTGATGCTTGTTTGCAAACTTGGCTTGTTGTATGTCTGCCCAAGCTGCTTCTGATAGGGAGATAACACTGCTCGTGCAAATGATTTAGCTTAACACTGAAAGTTGTATTGCTAAGTGACTTTGTCATCAATTTATTCTTTTTACAGGTAACAAAGATCTAGGGGAAACATGAAAGAAATCAGGTATCATGCATGCTCCCTGGGCAAGACCAGAAAAGACATTTAACAGTTTACTTGTTTTCTTTAAATATTCCTATCTGGTATGGTAGGCTGAAACAAATGACACTAATTTTCTTCATCTTCCTACATGCTTCTTATGGATGTAGAACTTACTGAGTTTGGTGAATATCTTTCAGCTGTGTAATTCAGCTCAACTTTTGACATTTCTCACAACTCTCAGTCTCAGGTGATAACTATCAAGAATTAAAATCATTGCGTGTATAACTTTCAGTATTTAGACATTTTTAGAGTCATATTCTAGAGATCTTGATCCATATGTACATTTAACCCTCTGGGTTTGTCATTGATTCATCAAATTTTCTCAAGAGAATTTTTTTAACATACTTTCCTACATACAACCCAACATCTAATTTTCTGAATCCTCATTCACCTGAGCCCTCTTCAGCTACATTTTAACACTGTGGTGATTCAGAAGTGTCACTTACAGAATCACAGAATCACACAGACTATTCTGAGTTGGAAGGGACCCACAAGGATCATTCAGTCCAACTCTTAAGTCAATGGCCTATACAGTGGATTGAACCCATGACCTTGGCATTATTACAATCAAGTTTTGACCAACTGAGCTAATCTCAGGGTTTCACTTCTCTACTCTCTCATTTCTCATTTTCAAGTCATCCACATCACACTCCATTATCACGGATACCTGTCTGGTGTCAATCCTTCAAGAACTGTTTTTACCTGATTGCATACCTCAGAATGGAAGTCAAACCTTTTTTATCATAACCAAGCCCTGTTGTTTGTTTTTAATTCTTATTGCTATGCATTTAGATTCGTCTCCTGGGAATTGTTGAATCACAGAAACCTTCACTTCTTTGAATACTTTAGCTTAGTGTAGACGGTCTTAATCCATTCCAGTCCTGATGTCAAGAACATTTAGTAGGGTCCATCCACATATTTTCAAGATCTTCCTAGTTCCAAATCTGATTCTCAGGTCTTGTTTTATTTATGTCAGCCCCTATAGTAGGATTTTAATTTTATTTTTTTCTAATAAGGGCCTTTTCCTGGTAAAAGTTCTTGTTTTCTCTACACCAGCTACCAAGGACTCCTTGGCTGTCCATTCCTCTTTCTTTGCTGCAGTAAATGTAATGTGTTCTCACTTGCCAACTTGTCTTATGCTCCCATAAGTTATTTTTCTTGTTCTCTGAAGCAAACCTGTAGTCCATCTCTAAGTTACCTCTTTTTCTGTGCAGTCTTCACAGACACATGTTTTCAGATTCACTTTCTTGTTCTGGAGTTTGCCCTGTAGTTCTGCTATGTGGCAAATGCCCAGAATTCAAGAGATCTGTAACTCAGACAATATTGCCAAGTGTTACATCTTCCCTCTCTTGCACATCCTCGGATCTGTTACCACCTTTGGTTACACCACTTGTTTATTTGTCTCCTTTTTAATGAGATCCCTCTGATGGCTCTACAGCCAAAACCAATATGTGTACTTGTGTACTGCTGGCAGAGAAAGGGGAGGAAATGATATAATTGAAGGTTTTAATAAGGTAAGAGTAATTAAGCAGACTTGTGACTTGAACTTTACTGACAGGCTTTTCTTTTTTTTTTTCCTGATGAAGGCTTTATCAAGCTCGTGAATTCTCAATATATTGTCTTGAAACAACTGAAATCATTATGGCACAAAATCAAAAAGCTTTAGCTTTAATTTTCAGTATATGTATGCTAATTTATGTTTCGTTATATGAGGGGGTTAAAAAGAACCCTGGTATATATAATTCCCCCCCCCCCCCCTTTTTTTCTTTTTTTTAATGGTGGAGAAAAACTAGTATCAGGTTAAGATCTGTGCAGCAATAAACCTTTGCCACTGGCAGGAATCTAGCAGTCACAAACAATTAGTTCTTTCTGTGAATGGTTCAAGGTTAATTTTAGCCTCCTAAACTGTCTCCTGCCAGATCTGATAAGTTTTCTCTTTTAGCTCCAGCTGTCTGGTCCCTGATGGGATTTGGCTACAAGGAAGATGACATTATCAGCCCATTAACTATCACTAGCAGGAGAACTGTGATGCTGATGAATATTGATCACCTGTTCCACGGGGTTATCGGATGATTCTGAGTGAACCTGACACTTCGTTGTTTCTGTGGGCAGCTTTTATTTTTTTACTGGCTGATGGCACTTCTCTTCTTGACTCTGCCCGTGGAACAGAGAACAACACAGCAGGGCACCTCTGCTTTTGCCATCAACAGGTTATGTTTGACTGCAGAAAGGGATTGGAGTGAATACTTTGCCCTGATTGGGTCAGGGTCTGGATACAACCCATGCAGATGTCTGTTTGCCTTATCCCTTGGCTCCACAAAATGTTTTTTTTTAGTGCAGCAGGGAAGTCCCAAAAGGTGAGAAAGGATTTGGAAAGGACTTGCAGGCACTGGAGGTATTCGTGTGGTGCTCTCTAAACTGCAGATGACTTGCACCAGTGTGGTGGCTTAACTGTGTCTAGGGCAGATAGGTATATTTCTACCTTTAGGCTGGATATTAGGAAGATGTTTTTTGCACTAGGCGTCAGACACTGGAACAGACTCATAGGGAAGTGGTCAGTTGCCTGCAAGAGTTCAAGAAGGGTTCAGACAATACTCTTGGGAACATGATACTGGCCTGTGCAGGGCCAGGAGTTAGATTCCGTGATTTTCCAATTCAGGATATTCTATAATACTAAAAGATGTGGAAGGTCTACCCAATGGGATAGCAGTGTGCAACCCAGCTTCCTGCAGGCACTTAAAATCAGAGGGTGTCCTGCCTGGGTGGTTTTGTTTTTCAGAACAGACAATGATGAAAAAAAAATCTATATATTGCCAAATAATCATAGCAATATTACTGAGGGCTCTGGTGGCTAAACAACATGGGCTGGGGTTTTTTCTAAAACAATTTTTATAAGATTAATATTTTATGACTTTTCAAGGCATAGCAGCACAGATTCTGGGACTAGAATCAGGAGCAACACGTTATTTATTAATACAAAAATTATCCAGTCAAGTAACCAAGTTATAATTTGATACATCTCATATTTTGGATATTATATCCCCATTTGTTTCATTAATCTGGCAGCCACAATTCATTCAAGAGTTGTGGGGGGAAAACCACTAAAACAGGGTCTTTCTATTCAGACAAAAAGTAATGAACAGCTATTTTCTAGAGGAAAGTGATGCCTTGGAATAAAGATGAAAGAAAAAAAGTGTAACTTGGTATTACTTTATCAAAAATAAGAAAGAGAAAACCCAAAAGAGGTTGTCTGAAGTTTTCTCACTGTTTTGTTTATTTGTTTAATCTTGCTACAATGCATGGTAGTACTGGAGTAGATTTTCTGTTTAAGATAGCTGATTCCTCTTTAAATTTTAAATTAAATGCTCAATAGATTTTTTAAATCTTAGTAATCACTGCTGTCATTTAATTTCATAGTTTTAGGGGACATTAAAGTTCTATTTTTTTCTTTTTTTCCCTTATGCTTCTTTATACAGGCATCTAAGAGGTATTGTCTTAATGTATAATTTCTAGTCATGGAAAATCATAGCAGCAATTAGCATTTCCACAACCTTTTTATTCCAGCTTGATCTTTGAAATCAGTTCTATCATCAGTTCACAGAGGTGAATGGTGGAGGAAAAGATGTCATTGTCTGAAATGGAGATGATTTAAGTGTTGAACTCTTACATAGGAAAAGAATATCTGAAAAAAAGAAATTCCTAATTTAAAAAGAAAAATTAAAATTTCATAACTTTCAACAGAAGAAAGATTTGGGAAGCCTGTGAGGTCCAGCTTCAGCCAACTGACTGTGACCTGTAGGCAAGGGTTCCCCAATGTCACGAGAAAATCTTGGCCTCTCCAAAATGTCGAGAATCAGGAAAGCCTGCTCATTAAATTTGTACCTCTACTCTACTCAAAACATATCATAACCAACATGTTTCTACAAGTACATTTGTTTTGACACATCAGTCCCTTTTATAAACACTTTTTTTTCTGTGAGAATATGTCCTTTCAAGAGACTTGGGTACTTCAGTGTTTAAACTCAGCAGCATTAGAAGACTGCAGAGTGGTTGATGAGAAATGAGATAGAAAGGGAAACAAACAAAAGGAAAGAAAATAGAAAAGTGACATTAGTGTTGGTTGGGGTTTTTATTTTTACTTTTTTTTTTAATTTAGAGATCAATAACGCTGTGATGATCTTGATTACTCGGTGGAAATAGTATGAGGAAAGCTCAGAAATGTAAATTGAAATGCTCAGCCATCAGCTACAAATGTATTTCTCCTGACTGCAGATTATTTTCCCACCTAAAAAGTTACAAACACTGTTTAGCTGCACTTTGCATTTTCCACATGTTTTACTTTTATTGGCAAAAAAAAGGAAAACAACAACAATCCACAAAACCAAAACACTAACAAAAAACCCCCACATCCCCACCAACGCCCCCCCCCAAAAATCCCAACAAAACAAAACAAAACAAAACAAAAAGCAAAAACCAAACCAAAACCCACCAGAGAATCAACTAGAACAAAAATACTTGAAAGATTAAATAATTCAGAATCAATTTTTGTGGCTTTTATCCAAACCCCTACTCCCTGCTATCTACAGTGCTTTGGAGGTTTTTTTTTCCCATTGGGTATATCTGCAATTCATTATAAGATGTACATATGATACCTAAAACTTGAAAATCACAAAATATATCTTTTGATCAAGTGTCACCTGACATAATAAAACAAATTATGAAAATATCAAGAAATTACATTTTTTACAGAAATGTAAGGGATTAAATCTAATTTGTCTTGAACGTCTTGATTTTTGACAGCTAATTTCTGAATGTATATTGCAGTAACTCCAGTAGAATCTCATCACACTCCATACCAGATTTGTAGAGCTTACATATCTATGTCCCTGTGTGAGACTCAAAAGTTATACAATCTTTCAAAAATTGCCAAATGCTGGAAAAGCTTAGTTCAATTCATACTTCCCTTTTCATGATAGAAGCTGTTCAGACCAGCAAAAGCCAGTCCACCATGAATATGGGATTTTACCTTCATACAGCATTTTAAGAGTCCCAAAGGAAAAAAAGGCAAACAAATAAATTGGAGGTCCTTACTGAGTGGTTAAGGCTGGACACAGGCTGTGCTTCCAGACCCAACATGTTTGAGGGTGCCTATATTTGACCATAAAGGGTTGACTACTAGCAGTTCTCACAGGAAGGACCAGGATCAGAGCACCTGATATACCTGTATCAGAGCCGTACAGTTCAGTGTCATCTCAGGGGATGTCATGGGACACTCATGGACTGTTCAAGAAAAGCTTCACAACCAAATAAGAAAAGAAACAAGCAAACCCAACACCCCTCCACATGCACACACAGGCTCATTCTTGCTCTGTGTTACATTTTCACCTCTGTCACAGAAAGGGGCAGGACAAATGTTGGGTGTATGGATGCAGTCAGTATTGCCTACTGGTTGTCATGAGGTGTCTGGGGGCATCACTGGTGTCCAATAGACCAGATCACCTTCTGTGCAGTCAAGGAGCCCTAAATGACACAGACTGGAGCTGTTTCTGGAGAATGCAAAGGTGTCTTCCTCACCTCATTAATTGTCTGACTGTGACTGATAAGGAACCTCAGTTAGAGACCTAAATGGTGGGGCAGAATTCTCTCTCATTCACTGGTTTTCCATAGCTCAGCTAAAGAGAAAGAAAAAGCTGTCACTGATCTGTTGATTTCTGTAACTAAAGAGAATAGAAATTCGCTTTGCTTGACAGTAGACATTCAAGCCTTTTTCTGTGAAAGAAATGGGAGATGTGCCTCACATGAAAACACTTTAACCTCCAAAGTGCTTTACTCTAATCTGGGTTTTGTCCAGTTTCCAACTGAGCAGGAGCAATTCAGTCACTCTGGAACAGCAACATCCTCCTAGGGCATAATTCAGAAGCAATAACTGCATTGAATTAATAATTTCTTTAAATATGATTTGGCTTTTGAGTTCAAAGACAGGAAGTCGGGGGGGAGGGGATCAAAACAAAAAAAATTTTGGAGAAGTGTGATTGAGGTTATTGTGATGTTTTTGCTCTCTTGTGGGTGTCACCCTACATCAGAAGGTTTAGGAAAAGTGCTTGATCACAAGTTTGGTTTCGGGCAAAGGCTTTCATAAGCCTTTTGGGTTGTGTATTTGGAAGCTTTGAAGTTGTTACATGCTCTCATACTGAGCCTAGTGGGGGATGGATGTGCAAACTGGATTTCTGGCCTTTGAATCTTCTTAAACCATATATATGTTTAATGTTTTTGAAAAGCCACCAGAAAGCCTCTTAGACACCATAGATTAAGACATATCTATAGAATATACATTTCAATATGGCATTACACATCAAAGGGCTGTGATAGAGCAGGACTATGAAAACACTGATACTGGGCCAATACTCTCAGCCTAGAAGCTGTGTGACTCTTGAGAATGATCCTGTGCAGGGCTAAGGGTTGGACTCAACCATCTTTATGGGTCCCTTTCAACTCAGCATATTCTGTGATCTTGTGAAGTAAAATACTGTTGTAAAGTAGGACTGTGTTACTCTGTGAACTCAAAAGTCCTTGTTCAACAGGCAAAAGGAGCATGTGGTGAAATTAGATTTTAAATGAAAGGCCTGGACATACAGTAGTGTCAATCCCTTTGTAACTGTCATGTGAAAGGGAGGATGGAGACAGAAATGCAATGATTTCTGGAAGACGTAAGCGCTTCCAGACAATCAAATCCTTATGTCCTCAACACTGTCTGTCGACTTAACGGACAGCACACAGGTTGGAATGGGTTCTGACTTCTGACATGAAGCCACACTTCAGCCAGGGAGAAATTATTAGCAATAAGTGACTCCAGAAACATTAGAGACTTATGAAACCAACACTGCCTAACCACTCGGCCAGCACACAGGTCAGAAGGACTTCTAACCCCTGCTATTGAGGCAACACTTAAGAGCAACAAAAGAAAGGAGCCTTTCTCATGATAGCTCTCAAAATAACATTTATTAATACAGGTACGTGACAATGACTATATGGGTCACTTAGTCGGTGATAACATTTAGGTGCAGAATTGTACAAAATACCCCAAGAGACACCGGCACAACACACATTTTACAGGCTCCCCCAGCAGTATGCCAATCCAATAGCAAACTTAACTAACAGAGGATTACTAAACAGAAACACAACAGTTCAACACCACCAGTACACACACTCAATAACCCAAAAGGAAAGCAACAGGAAAAATATAGCCTCTTCCCATTAACACGCATACACCCAGTGAGCTATAGCAAATTATAATTAATTAAGTATAAGAAGGTAAAGTAAGAATTCAGTTGCAATGTTGATGAAATGGGAAAGACAGGGTAGCTCTTAGGTTGTCCTCCCAGAGGTGGAAAGTTTTTCTCTCCAAGTTACAGTAAAACTGCACTTCTTTTTATATCTTTTTTTTTTCTTCTTCAGGCGTTTGTGTGACTAATAGTCAATCTGTTGGGGGGGGTGATGCAGATGCCTGAGGCGAGTTGGGCCCTTGAGAAGTCATAGAAGATATCGCAAAGGAAGGCCAGCGCTATTTTTTAACACTCCACCCTTTGTTAATCTTATAAGTTTGCCTTGCTTTTGTCTTCTTCGGGGAGCACCCCTCCAGGGGGCTGAGGCATCTCCCTCAACCCATCAGTCCGTATCAGCTCATCACCCCACAGTAACCTCTTGAAATGTCTTCCAGAGTTTGCAGAATGAGCTCTCAGTTTTGTTTCTGGTAAAATCATCTGTGCCTCTGACAATGGTGGACATCTTAGAAATAAGGCAAACCCTTACAAACATTCTTATATTACAGTGGAAAAAAAGGTAGCTGCACACTTCTTGAGACTGCTGTACTATCTGTTGTGCTCTGCTTCCCTTTGGTGATGATTAAATCAGCACAATAAATTTTACACATACATCAAGGTTTAAAGTCACAAGGAAAATGAGTAAGGAGTCATGGACATGTCATTCATTAGTTTCTGTTCCATGCTCAGGGTAAAGTGACACTGAACTTGGAGTTGGGTACATTGCCTGTTTAATGACAGACAACATTTTCTAGCCCTTTTTGCCTGTTATTGTTCCCTTTCCCTTTGCTGTGAATATTTACAGCACCATGCTTAAATTTGGATGCAGTGGCTGTCCCTCCATTGGGGAAGAAAGTCTTTAGGAGTTAGCTATTCCACATAATTCTCTGCCTCTTTGTTCAGTAGGGATTATTTGACATAGGATTAATTGTGCAAAAGAGAACATTTCTGAGCTGCTGAAATAGCAGCTGCTCTGCACAATGCTTTAGAGAGGTGTAAACCAAAGGAGACATGCTTCAAACAGTCTCTTCTGAGAAACTATGGAAGATCTAAGACAAATGAACTCTCAATAGTATAAAAAACTTTGGCAAACTGATGAAGAAAGATAGAGCTCTAGAAACCAGTTCATGCATTAGCAAGACAATGAGAGAAATCACTGACAAATTATTATAATCCCTACAAGTGCTAAGAGTCTTGTACAGAGAGAGATACTGCTGCCCTACATATGGTGTCATCAGCACCTTGGACCCACCAGTTTTCTTATCTCAAGTAAGCACTCTAAACATTTGTCAGTTAGCAGAAGTCCATCCTGCCCTATGGAATCATTCTGAACACATTTAATGGCAACCATATGTTCCCATGAGAAGCTTGGACAAGTTGGCATTTCTTTCTCTTGTCATCTAAGCTTTATCATCCAGCTCTAATTGCCAAATTTATCAGAATGGTTTGCAGAGACAACTAAAGAAGTGCCTTGCTCATCCACAATTAAACCTTTGATAATCTGGCCAAAGCTACTGTTGTGACTCCCTTCTGCTCAAAGGAAGTTTGACAGCAGGCTGTGATGAGGTCAGGGCTTGGGAGGAGGCAAGGGAGTGCACCTGTAAAAGCAATGAAGCACAGGGTGTGTGTCCAGGGACTGCTTGTCCTTTTATGCCCAGGGGTATGTCACCCACATTTGCTGTCTCTTTAAAAAAAAGTTGAACTAAAGCAAGAAGATAGCAAAGAATTTTCTGACAAATTACTGAAATGGCAGTTTTAGCTGGCAGCTCAAGGAGAGCTGCCTAAGAACTGCTGTGAGGGCAGAGCCAGGAGACATCTCAGGGCCAGTCTTAGAGAAGGCTGAGGAGAGTGACAGCTGAAGGTGTGGGAACTTAAGATACACAGGAACACTTATTTGTTATAAAGGAATTTCTACTTCTGCTCAGAACACTAACTTCAAGTTGTGGGGTCATTTTGCTCATCAGCTCCTACTACCATTATTTCTTTACCCAAATTTGGTTTTTTCTATGGAAAGCAGACAAACATCTTTTCTCTGGTTCATTAGATTTGTCCTGAATATTCTAGTATTAGGCTTACAATAACTGAAATAATAAATACTCATTGATTCTTTAGACTCATTTCTGACCACTAATGGGAGCTGCTTTTCACATCCATGTGTATTTGTGATAGCTACCCTTATGAAGCCCCCAGACTAGAGCTGTGCTTTCAGACTGTAGTTCCTTCTGCTTAGTTCATTTCTCAGTCTTTAAAACTGTCACATCTTAATAATCTACTAAAGCCCTTAAAACTGGTGTATTGCCTAAGTCTGTAGCCATAGAATTGCAGCTTTACCTTCTTTAATCCTGATCTGCTTGCAGGGCCAATAAGAGACAACTTTGTCAAATAGTAGTCCACTAATGAATTGGATGGTGCTTACCTCTGAAGTAGAAGAAATAAGATCAAAAGGAAACTACAGGAGCTGCAACAATTTAAACATTAGAATATGCATATTTTAGTAGTCTATAACATGTTCTTTCAGATGACGTCCTAGTTCAGCAGGAGGGAGCAGCTAACACTGTGTGGGGGTGATCAAAGCTCTGTATTCTACCCCCTCTATTTATTCCCCAAGGACAATGGGCCATTACCAGCAGCTGCCCAGGGAGTCATTACCACCTTCACACCCAACCTGAGGGGGTGTGGCTGCTAATGGGCCATCAAGAGTTCAACAATACCCCCTGGCTCCCAGAGCTAATCACCCATTGTGTGAGTCCCCGCCCAGGGGGAGGGACTGGGTGCTCCCTGAGGGTACATAAGGGGTGGGTAAGAAGACCTTGGGAACTTCTCCTTGGATCCAGAGGAGCAACAGGACCTCGACAGGAGGAGATCCCTGCTCTATACCAGACTACAGCCATCACCTGCACCAACAGGTTTCTCACTTCTTTTTGCCTTGGATTTGGGGGGAACCACACGGGTCTCAGCACAAGGCCAAACAAACCCCCTTGGGTTTGTGTCCCAGGACACTGGGTTATACTGCTGGGTTTTATGAGTTAAAAGCAATTTCTCTTTGTGTCAGTGTATTTATTGTAATATTATTATTAAATTTTAGCCTCTGACTTATAATCTCTCTCGTGGTGAGTTCATTTTCCCTGCTAGTTCACCTTTAAACCAGCACAATGATGATGCTAGATTTATTAATACCAGCATTTAGAGGGGAAATAATGTGCTGATAGAGGGTTGAATGTCATCTGATTCAACAGAGGGTTTCTAGGCACCATGGAAATCAGCTTATCAGATATTCATAAAAGGGGGTCATGGGTAAATCACTTCACATGCACTTTTATAAGAAACAATGTACCTGTTTTAAGGGCTCCATGAGTTTCTGTTATTCTGTTGCAGTTTGCTTAGAAGTCAGATGTTTTCACCAGCATAAGATAGGGCTAGACGACTGATACAGGAACCAAAGCTCTACTGTGACTTTTACGTGTAAATAGTGTCTGTCCCATAATCAGTAAAAGGACTAAAGGTGATTACAAGGAATGCATAGAGAAAACACATAAGCACAAATACAGGCTGGGCAAAAAATGGACTAACAGCAGCTCTGAGGAGAAGGACTTGGGGATGTTGGTTGATGAGAAACTCAATGTGACCCAGCAATGTGCACTTTCAACCCAGAAAGCCAACTCTATCTTGAGCTGCATCAAAAGCAGCATGGCTAGCAGGTCGAGGGTGGTGGTTTTGCCCTCTACTCCGCTCTTGTGAGACTCCATCTGGAACACTGCATTCAGTGGTAAGTCCAGGGGAGGGTCACAAAGATGATCAGAGGGTTGGAACGCTTTTCCTATGAAGACAAACTGAGAGCATTGGTATTGTTCGGACTGGATAAGAAGAGGCTTTAGGGAGACCTTAGAATGTCCTTCAGAAGGTTTAGATGACATGTTAGGAAGAAATTCTTTACTGTGAGGGTGGTGAGGCACAGAAATATGTTGCCCAGAGGAGTTGTGGGTATCACTTTCCCTCCAAGTGTTCAAAGCCAGGCTGGATGGGGCTTTGAGTAACCCAGGCTAGTGAAAGGTGTCCCTGCCCATGACAGGGGTTGAAACTAGATGATCTTAATGTCTCTTTCAACTCAAACCATTTTATGATTCTGTGATAAAATGCAATCTGGTAGATAATGAAAAGCAGCAGTTACAACATGCCAGCTGTCTGACTGTCAGATTTTTGGTGTTGCAATTGAGATAAATTTTGAGAGAAAACTTGCATATGGAAAATGAAGGCACTTTGCAGAGTTTTCTCCTGTGCAAAGAGAGCAATGTGCAAGAAAAAACATGTGACACATTTCTGAAGATATAATTTTGAGTAGTATGACCTCAGCTTAAGAAAAATATTTGATACAAAGCATAACAAAAATTTCAGACCCCTTTGGGTTTGGGCTCCTAATATTGATGTGGTAACAATGGGATAAGGGAATAATGAGAATTTTCAGGAGATTTAACAAAGAAATAATGGCATGAAATGAAGATGATGAATGTGGGAAAGTAAACCCAGTTCATGGAGAGGATCTATTGACAAGGCTGTGAAGATTCAGTCAGATAACTCCAGGGCAAATAAGAAATGATAAATCACAAGTATCATGGAAGACCTACACTTGCTCTTTTTAAATTTGAACTTTGGCACTGAGGAAATGAAGGAGCAAGTCTCAATATTTCTGCTGATTTCATAGAAGTTGACTTACATAACTAAACCTTAGCACATTTTTCTTATCTTTGTATCTCTTTTCCATGTGAATAACTACAAAATTCTCAAATTTATATTTGCTTACTAATAAGAAAAAAGAAATGCTAACTAAGCAAATGGCAAGAAGATTAATTAACCCTTGTCTCCTTGTAGGGAAAACAGAATAGGTAGAATTACCTGTCAAATTGATTTATAAATTTAGAATAATAGTAAGGTTTCATTTATATCTTATTTTACCAAGAGCAGTAACTTGTCACAGAAAAAGTTCCCCTAGGGCATCAAAAGGACAGAACAAAAATGTATAGGGATTTTTAAAAGTGTCCCTCAGTAAATACAAGTATTTTAACACTATGCACAGGAGAGCATAGGCACCAAACCACCCAGCTATAAACTCTCTGAAGCTTTTCTCAGATGCTGCATATCTGTAGGTTTTTCATTGTCTAGGTATACAAGAGCATGTGTACACTTGGCTTGCTCTACAACATGCCCCTGAACACAGGTATGTGGAGATGAGATGCAGTGTCATCCAAACTTCTGATCTTGAAAAACACCAGGTAACCCTGGAGGCACTTTGTGTGTTTCAGAATTATGTCTTATTACATGTCAAAAAATACCTCAGTTTTGATGATACTGGGCATCTCGACACCATGTTCATGTCTCAATTAGTTGTTATACAGAAAGGAGGCATTCCTCTACCCCATAATCTTAAAAGTATTGGTTCCGTAAGTGTTCGCAAAACACATACCCATAGTCTAGTCTACAGCTACAAGTATGCCTTTTGGTGGAAAGAAGTTGACTCCTGCCCCATCTGTGTTGTAACAGAGGTCTTACAAAATGCCTTGGAGCAGTTCCTACCCCATCCTGACGGGTTTCCAGATTTCTTCCCAGGACAGAAGCCATTTCAGAAGACTGTGTGCTCTTTTGGGCTTTGGCATCCTACAGGCTTCTCCAACAGCACAATGAAGCCCCAGCCTAGTGATTTGGACACTCACTCTCTACTCCAAACTCTCCAACAGATTTGTTACTTTTTTTTACTGACTGTTTATTGTGAACCAGAAAAAAATGCTGGAAACAGGTGGCAGGATATCTGTATTTTCTACTCTATCTCTCCATGGATGAACTGCGCAAAACATTCCCAAGATCTCCAACTTTTGTCGGTTCATCCATACCTGTCTTCTGCATCTTTCTCTGTTTGATTTTTGTTGAATAAATATCTCTAAGCATTTAAAAAATGTAACATCCCTATAAACAGACTTTGTAGACAGCTCAGGGTCCATGTGATTTCACTCCAAACTAGTTCTGTTGCTGTCAAGTGCTTATTCAAGTACTTGAATGAGTGTCTGGTTTTGGTTAGGATATTTTTCTCCCAAGTAGCTGGTACAGTGTTGTGGGTTTGATTTAGTATGAGAATAATGTAGATATAGTTTTGGCTATTTCTAAGCTGTGTTTACCACAAGTCAAGGAATTTTCAGTCTCCCTTGCTCTGCCAGCAAGAAGGTACACAAAAAGCTAGAAGGCAGCATGGCCAGGACAGCTGACCCATAGTGAACAAAGGGATATTCTACACCATAGAATGGCACACTCAGAATGTAAATTGATGGGAGTTGTCTGGGAACTGCCAATCATTGCTTGGGGCATTGGTCAGCAAGCAGTGAGTACTTGTTTTTCTTGTGTTTTATTCCTTTCTTTTTGTTTCCTCTGTTGTCATTAAAATTGTATTATTGTTAGTAGTAGTATTATTAACATTTCTATTTTATCTCAATTATTCAACTGTTCTTACCTTAACCTATGAGTTTTACTTTTTTCTCCAATTCTCCTTCACATCCCACCCTGGGAGTGTTGATCTGAGTGAGGAGCTACATGACACTTAATTGCTACCAGGGGTTAAATCACATTTAAATGATATTTCCAAGAAATTGGTGATGATTTGATATGATTCAAGGTAGTGGTCCATGCTATTTGACTGCAAAATAAGAAAATCAAATATCAAAGGCAAGATAAAATGTTTGGGGGGCTTTTTGGTGATTTGTTGTTGTTATTGGGGTTTTTTTAATCTTAGTGCAGCAGTTCAGTTAAAATTAAAGCAAGAGAATCACAATTTCAGATTTCAGAGAAGTACTTTTTGTGAGATCTTCCAGCATGCCCTCTAGGATTCTTGCTTTGCAGATCAACAGCAGTGATAATACAGGATATGACTTGTTAGCTGCATAATTTCCATTTAAAATTAAAATAGTGTCAGTACTGACTAAGTTGTTCCTGGAATTTATATACATTTCCCAACCCAACTGACAACAAACTTCAGCTCAGTTATGCTTCTATGATCTTTCCTTCATTAAAATGTGTAAATAAATGATGTGGTAAATTATCTCATGTCTAACTCTTGTCTTGTTATTAATCTAGAGGGAGATGGAGTTCTTAGAATAAGGCAGGAAAGACAGAGAATACAAGATTATTAATTTATCGTCAATTCCACTAACAACATTTTTTAAAATACATGTTTATTTTTTAAAATACATGTTTATTCTTTAAAATATGTTTTTCTAATTGCAGAGGAGTAATCCTCTTATGACAATAATCTTTTACCTTGAAGTGGTAAAGAAAAACACCCTCTATTAGAGGTTCCCACAAGTTGAAATTAATTCTGAAGGAGCTCTCTAATGTCATTACAGGAAGCAAGGGAGGGATTTTTTTAGCTGAATGTTTGCATTCTGAAGAAAAATAAAAATCCTCCTTTGATCACTCTTAAATAAAAAAGTAATTATTACTTATTCATTTCTCATTCAGAAGATTGTTGTTGCCCATAGGCAAATAAAATTAAGCACTCTTTGTCCCAAAGGGTTCATAATTCATGTTTGCATATGATGGATGGAAGAAGGATAAGGAAAATGGAAGAATAGTGGCTACAAAAAAGGTCCCTGCAGTTTATTTTGCAAGGTAATATGAGAAATAAACATACACCTGTATGTATGTTCTATTAAGTGTACATAGTATAAAATCAGTTATGGTCCAACTAAAGCTGTGTCAGCCTTGTTTGTGGGCAAAGGACTCACAGTAAGAGAGGAGAAGACATGAAAGAGTGGCAATGAAAAATCAATGGAAAAGAAGAAAAAGTTAATGGGAAGGAGGAATAGGAGTGGGTGGGAACAGGACTGCATCCCAGGAGTCTGTCTCATAGGACAGGGAAGCCTCATGCCTGCCAAGCCATTTGGCCAGAGCAAGACCTATGGGCTGTGCCAGCAGACCTGTGACTTTCTCATGATGGTCCCCTTCTCACTGTTGTGGGGAAGGGTCTCATATTCCTCATGCTCCCCAAGAGCCCAGAGCCACTTAATGTTGCCAGCATGCTGGGGCAACAAACTAGAAGCGCTGAGCTCAGATGTGCCAAGGTTCTTTAGAGAAAAGGACCCCCTGAAGCAACTGTTAAAGGTTCTTTCAGACAGAAGGAATAAATATGTGCTATGACTACCTATCAACAGCCAATTAAATAATAAATAATGGTCAAATCACACAGGGCACTCAGTACAGTCTTCTTTGGTGACTGCAAAATGAACAAAAATATTCCTGCTGGCAGACCAAATGAAAAAGCAAAAATAAAATCTTTCTTCTATAGCTACACATGCTTGTGTCTTTAATGAGGAATTCCTTTGTTATGTAAGAGAGCTGAGAGCCAGGAAGCCAAACACCACTTCAGAAGAATACTCCTGTATCAGTGAAAAAGGATGAGTTTGCACAACAAAAAAAAGGCAACTAAAACAAAGCTAAAAAAAAAATAAGGCAACAAAACCCAGAAAGCCTTCCTGACCTTCCTGGCCATGTCACCTCCAAGAGCAGACATCTGCCTTGGAATTTGAAAACAACCAAATAGTGCCAGTTGGCATTTTATGTTGGCAAAATGTGCTCAAGTAGGGCACAGGCTCATAGTGGTTATTGGCCCACTGAAAATGTAATGAAAAATCTATGTGCATGGGTGGCTTAAAGATATTTAAACATGATGATTAAATGTAAAATGACTGTAGTTTGAGAGTCTGTCTCAGTGGACATATTTAGCCTTGCAAAAATTCCAGAACTACCAGGTTGCTTCATAAATGTAAAACAGAGAACAGGCAGCTGGCTGGACAGGCAGCCGAGGGAGGATTGAACACGAAACCTGGGATTGCACAGGCAATATCAGACTGGTGATGGTGCAAATAGAAAAGGAGTTTAGCCTTTCTGTACCCAGCATGGAAATAACTGATAAATGCCACTCATACTGGGTCAAGAAGGAGGCCTTGAAGCTCTTACCTGCCTATGATAAAGTCTTAGGTTCCAACAGAGTCTGAAGAAGGGGATTTGTAACTTGGTTATGGTGGGCAGAGGGAAGAGACAGGTCTCTCTCCAGGGCATTGGTTCTTCCTTGCCACCCTGAGGTGGGCATCTTTGAGAAAATGTGTGTTTGTGACCCCTCCTACCCATCAGACTCTTTGAATACTGGAGCTTTCGGAGGAAGATCATGAGAGAAGAAAGGGGACTGGTTTACATCCAGCTGACTCTGTGAAAGGCTGGATAAGGACAATGACAACAGTCACCTCTCACTCAGGAGTCTAGCAATGACAACATTTGACCAGGACTTACTTTTCTCCAGCTTACCACATCCTTGGAGCAGAAGGTGTCCCAGAGGGCTGAGGCAGCTTCTTTTCCATACCTATGGGTAGCCATGTGTCTGTACAGCCTTAAGAGACTGGAGAAAGGTGCAGGAGAAAAAGATTCCATTGACTTCAGTTTCCATCACTCCCTTCGCAGCCTGCTTTCCCCCTGCTGCTCCTTTTAGACATTTCAGCTTGCTTTCTCAGCTCATGGGGAGCGTATGGTGACACCTTCACCAGAAAGCAGCCACTGGGCTGTGCCCTCCCTGTTTTCTCGAGAACACCACAACAAATGGCAACAAATGGAGAAAATAGTACAAGAACAGACCTTTATAATTAGACTGCAATCTTGTGCTTTCCTCCAAGTGTTGCAGCCTATTTCTGAGATGCTGAATATTTTCTTCTTCCAGAGGCTTGTAATTATTTTTCAAGACACAAATCAAAGTAATTTTCTCTTTCAGTCTTTCGTGTGCTTAATGTTTTCCAAATTTAAACAACTTTCTTCTAAATTCATTTATAAAGCCTCTTAGCTTTAACTAACCCTGCAAAAGCATTTTAGATGTTGTTCAAAACATGTTAAAACATAAATCATTATTGGAAGGGCCCATCAAAGGGCTGCAATAGATGTTTAGCTGTTGTGCTCAGTGTTGATTTCAGTGAAAACTGTGAAGTTGTTGATTTATATAAAATCAATAGACCAACTAAAATGGAAAACTGAAACAACATGGAAAAGTCGTAGTTATGGAATCAAGTGATTGATGTAAACACTGGAGGAGCAAAAGAATATTCCCAGATTGTTTCAGGCCTGACAAATCTTAATGCAGAGGCCTTGCCAAAGGATGGTTCACTTCTGTCAGTGCCTGTGAAAACCTAAAGTTATTTTAAAAATATCTTTTTTTCTAATATGATTTTTTTTCTCTTTTTAAAACTTCAAATTTTAAAACATATTTATCTTCAAGCTTTTTCCTTTATTTACTCTTTACTCTCTTTGAATAGAGTAAGGACTTGGACTTTGATGATCCGTGTGAGTCCTTTCCAGCCCATCTTATTTTATGATTCTTCAAGAAAGCAAAATTCAAAGGCAGAAACATGAAAAAGCATGAAAAATCACAAGAATGGGGAATGTAAAAAACCTATTTAAAAAAATACCCTCACACATCAAATCCCTGCCTTCTCTCCCTAAAGTAAACATGTTGAAAAAAAATTACCACTTTTTAAATGGAAAAAATCAAATGGTTAAAAAAATTAAGAAAGTGAAAAATTTCCACTTAAGGGAATTTTCTCAACAATTTTTAGGAAGACTTCTTTTTCTCCCTATTCCAATCAAAAAAGAAGCAGTTTTCTTGAACTATCTTCTTTACTTTGTACTGTAATGGTAAGCCCTGACACAGCCAGCTAATCAGAGCCCTATTCAGCGAGACAATGTATTCTTTCGGGCAATGTTGCTTAATTTGTAAATTTGACAGTAAAATAAAGTGGGTCTTTTTTCAGATTGGACTGAAAGGACATCATAAGGGCAAAACATGAGTCTTCTGACAGATTCCCAGTGGGCAATTCAAGGGCAACCCTTTCACTGGTAAATCTAATCATTTAGCATTAATCTAATTAAGGTTCTACTGAATATTAGGAGCAAGCTATCACTTATATTATGTGGAGACAAAGAACTTCCTTCAAATTTAACATTTACACTTAAAAACAAGATGTAAATTATTGTCCATCCTGTCTTTTTCTAAAAATCATTCACATGATGTTGCACCAGTTTACTTTAAATGGGAGATTCTGGTTTTATGTAATACTGTGACACTTGCAAATGTGTGATGTTCTGGTGCTATTACTAATCATATCTAAAAAAACATACTCTTTAATGAGTTTGCCAATTATTATTCAAAAGTTTTAGGGAACACCCATGAGAAATGTGTGGTTCTTAGCAAAGTCTGTCTGTCTGAATAGACTATTTGCATTGGCATTTTCTGGACAGTCTCTCTGCTGGCTTGAATTGTCTTTTACTTCCAATCATCATTAAGTTAAAAAAGAGGGATTTTTTTTTGTGTCTTTTTCCACTTCTAAGGCTTCTGTAAAAATGAAATCTGTTGCTGTGCAGGGAACAGCATAAAGTGTATTCCTTACTTTGTATTACTGACTTCTCTGCCTCTTCTGCCTTCCTCTGAGGATCAGCATGAAATTTGGTTGATTCACTGGCTTTCTGCTGGTCTTTCTTGTAGCCTCATATTTCCTGAATAAAAATTTTGAAAATACAAGAAGGAATGGTCTCATTTCAGGGATAAATTTGTATTCTAAAAAGACCAGTAAAAAATTCTTCTAAGTTGCTTAACTGCACTACAGAGTATCTGAACCACTGACTCACTCCAGGCTACTACTTTTTGCTGAATTATTTTACATGTAAGTTATTTTAAATGTGACCTACAGTATCCCAAAGCACCCCAGGCTCATCTGCTTTTATATTATAAACATCCTGTTTCTTGCAAACAAGGTAGTTATGCAATTCTTCAACAATGATGAAAAAAAAGGTTGAGGCAAACAAACTGGAAATACAGCTATTGTATCACTGCAGGAAACCTTACACAGAACAGGTAGACCTGATCATGTCAAATGCAAGGCAGTTATTTAAATGTGGGATCTAGGGACTAAAATTTGGAAGCGCTGTCTTCTCTTTCCAAATGTGCCTTTAACATGTAGCTATGTGTTACTCTATATAGAAGATATTAGCATGTTTATAGCCTCAAGAAAACTATAGAGGGGAACTTGGGTATTCACTGCAAATTATTTCTCCACACTGCAAAGGTCTAGGATTTTTTTGGCACCAAAGTGCTGCTATGCTACCCTGTGATTTGCCTTTTCCTCTTGGTAATTCATAGTGACAGATTTTTAAACAGAATTACATCCCCCTAAGCAGTTTCCCGTACTCTGGTGATGGGCAGGACAGCACAAACAATAAGGAAACATGACTGGAATACAGACATGACTGTCCTTGTTTGGCATCCACACAGAGATAGGTGTTCAGCTTTTCTTTGAGCAATGAAAGAACCCCCTGTGCTCTCTCTCCATTTTATTTCTGAGGCAAACCCAATGTATCTGAGAATATGTATAAAGAGGGAAACAGGTTTAGAAAGGAAACTCTGAATAGACAACTGTTTTCAAAGGATGAAGGTTGCTATTTTCCTGAGATTGGACCTTTAAGGTAGCTCAGCTTTTTCACAGACTTATTGTTGCTATGCCAGAATACTCTCATTGTGGACACATTTTAACCAGTCTCATCCCTTATGTCTGTGCTATGAGTTCATAACTGAGAAACAATATAGTAATACACCTTTTTAAAGACTTCACAGTAGAATTTCTTACTGCCACATGTGGCTGTAATACAACAAAAAGCCTTTTTTGAGCATCAAACCTGATACAGGGGAAGCAGGAACCATTGTCTTTTAGGCAGAGAATAGTTAGCACAGAGCGTGGAGCATGTCATAGGTATGTTCCTCCAATATCGGTATGTTTATAGGGGAGATAACTGCATATTTTTATGTCATTTCATATACAAACACTTTTTATGACCTTAAGAAGGGAAAAAAGTATAAGCACCTGTGTGACAATCATAGACATTTATCATAGACATTTATTATTAAAGAACCATTACATTCTTTTGTGTCATTTGGTATGTATAGTCCCTGTCTTGTACATACCATATAAACACAAAATAGTATTGCAGTAACAGATTATGCACTGGTATAGCTCCATCCACTTCCATCCAATTCCATGACAGGACTTACAATTATAAATTGATAAGACATGTTGGACTCTACCTTTAAATCTTTTTTCTTGCTTCCCTGTCTGGGATGTTACAGTCTTTCCATGATGCCAGCCTGCTATCAGAGAGAACACTGAAAAGTGCAACACAGAATTCATAATGAGCCTTTGTGGCTCTGTTGCCAACAACCATTTAATCATCAGAGATTCTTCTTGAAGAAATTGGATTTTTCCCTTGTAGCAGAAGAGGAAAGATCTGATTCTGCCCATAAAATTTATAAGGCTTTATGTTATTAATTTATTTTCCTTTTTCTTACAATTTTTTCATGCTGCAGCATAAGATTGAAATATGAACTTGCTTGTGTTCAGACACACACAGGCTATGGATTGCATTGCAATAGTATGGAAACGTCACATATGGAAAAAAAAGAAGTAGGACTGGTACAATTGGCACTGAAATATCTTCCATGAAAAAAAAAGATTAACAGAAATCTCTGAGGCAGATCTCTGTGTTTGAATGGAAAACATGAAGTCAGACTACCAGGCCCAGTTCCGATCAAAGCCTCTGGTGCCTCATGGTCAATTTTGAGGCCCTTGGTCCTCCAAAGTTGAACCCAGGACACTGAGTAAGTGTCTGTCATGGTCCAGATCTTACTTTGAGCCTTATTTTCAAGATATCTTATTCCACTGTGAATTGAGCTGTCTCTATTCCAGATGCATAGCCCAGAAGGTTAAATGCTGTTACACTTCACTTCAAAAGGATGAAAAAGGCATACTGTTAGATATCTTTTATGGGGTCAATGGAGTTCAAGGCTAATATTTTCTTTGTAATGCTGGAGTCCTTAAATACTGGACACTAGTATCTCACCTAGACTACAAGTTAGGCAGGAGACATCTCCTGTTGTATTATTAATACAAATTTTAAGAACTGTGGGCTACATTTTGACTGGTTTTAGCATAGTTTTCCTCTTCTTGCTCCTGACTTAACGACCAGTTGAAGATAGAGTGCAAAAAGAGCTGAGGCAGGTTAGAATCTAAGATTTCTCTTCTTGAATGACTGGACTCCAAGCCATGCTTTCCCTCACTCACAGAAGTCTGATGTCAGTTCTGAGTCTTCAGATGCAAGCTGCCCACCTCCACTTCCTTTCCCTCCCCTCCCCTTCTTTTTCCTTTGAACTGGACAAAGTTTGTCTCCAGGGTACTCTGCAGAGACATGTGGAGTTCATAGTCTCAGCAAGCACTTCCAAGCGGAAAAGATCTCTGCCGGCCACCTGGTCCAACTCTCTGCTCAAAGCAAGATAAGGTTGCTCAGGTTTGTCCAGTCCAGGCTAAAATATCTCCAAGCCTCTCTGGGCAGCTTGGTACCTCTCAGAAAGTCACATACTTCTTGGCCCTGTCAAGATACATTAGTTCTGCTCTGAGACTGCCTGCCTGCCTCCCTCCTTGCAGGAACACCTAGGGTGAGATTCATCCAGCCTGAAAGCTGGGTATCTGATCTGGGCCTCAGAAGCCTTCAGTCTGTGACAAAGAAATAGGTGCTCTTAAAAGTGAATTGTGTGCCACTTCTCTCCTCTGATTATCAAGGTTGCAGCCAGCAGAGTTCCTATGTAACTCCTCAGAGGAGAGCTTCTTTCCCAGGTTCAGGGGTTTCAGCCTAGGCCAAATGAGAAGAAAACATCAAGCATTTCAGCTTGCTTGAGATCAGAATGCAGGCAGAGACATAGTTAAAAATAGCTGAGGAACTTTTAAACTATTTCAGTGAGGTAATGTGGGAGCAAATTGGAGGAGAGTATCTCAGGATCACAATTTTGAACTAAAATTGATATTTGAAAAAAGACCCAACTGACTCAGCATTGAGATGTAGTTTGTTTCACCATTCTCTGAAGCTTCACCTTTTTTTCACTCTCAGAGGCATAGATCCAGAGAGGATATGTTTGCTTCAGTTCCCTTTTTCAGAGTTGATGCCAAGATCAGGACAGTAATTTAAAAATGGAGCAAGCAAACAGAACATGTGAGGAATTTACTTCAAAAACAAACAAGATATCAGGGATAATTAAAACCTCTCACTCTTTTGCAATAAAACAGATAAGCAAAAGGCATTGCTCTCCAGGCAGCAATGTCTGAAGTGGCCTTTCAAGACAAACATAAGGTTTCTTCTTGTTTATTCCACTTTCTTCAAACTGCTTAGCTGGGATTATATTCTGTTTTCTTCTGCAACTGTCTTCTCCACAATCAGTCTTGTGTCTGATGATTTCCTTTCTCCTTTACAGCTTGCATCATTCATATTTCCTTATTCGACCCTCTGTTGGAAGTTGCTGCCTTGTCTCTATATTCTTTAGCCAGCTTTCTTATTTTCAGCTTTTGTTTTCTGCTCTGGCTTTTCCCACTTTCCTGTTGCAATTTATGCTCAGTGAGCTCGTGTTACCTAACACAGACAGACAAGATCTCCCTCTGTAAAACTGCAAAGTCTCCTGTCACTCTCCACAGACTCTGTGGTGAGCAATAGTTACTGAAGTTCAGAGACTGGTATCACTGGGACCCGAGAATTTAGAAGCAAGCTGAGTAAAGGTGGTTAATACTTCTTCTCATACAGATTTTTTTGAAGTTTAATCCTGTTATTCTACTCTTTTTCATTTGTATCCTCTGGCTTTCCCCAGGTTTTTTCTCTAACAGTTCCTCCATCCCTTTTAAGACTGTGCCTGCACAGACAGCAAAGCCCCTCTCAAACTTGCACTGGTTTCAACAAAATACCTTCTTTGAAGCTTCTCTGTTTCAGAACCTCATCTCTGGCCCTGCAGTGATACTGGGACACTGCAGGTGAGCAGACACTCTGAACTCTGCTACACTTCTTGCATTGGAAAAGTAATTTGGATGCAGTAAGAGCATCTTCTGGTCTTCCTGTGTTCATATAAAATTCAGATAGAGAAGTGAAGCTTTTATGTAAAAAAGTTGCTCTATTTTTCCCTCTTCCAAATGCCATCTATTTTGCCCAGTGTTAGAAATGACCCAAACTCCCATGTGTTAGTCCATTTTTGAGCTGCTAGTCTTTACCCTTTACACCTACCCACATGTTCTCTCGTCCTACATCCACTCATAGCAAAAGTTAAAAAGGCAAAGGCTATATAGCAAAAATTGTAAACTCATCTGAACTCATATGATCTGTGCTGACAAAAAGCAGCTAATCATTCACTATCTTGTATACAAACCTGCTGAAGGACACCAGGAACACCCTGCCAGCCTGAGTTTCCCAGAGAGCCTGCTGGCAGCACAATGTGCTCAGTGCTATCTGCACATCATCAGTCATTTCTAAGAACATAACACCAAGAAAATAATATACTCAGAAAGTGTGGGAGGGGAAGAGACATTTTTAAGTAAAATTAGCAAAAAAAGAGAACAAACTACTCATAACTGCATGACTGAAGTCAGTAGGAAAGCTGAAGGAGTTTAACCATAGGAGGTTTCCCCAGTTCTTGGAAGAGAGAACACCAGGCCTGCACTACATCATGTAGGGCTTCTGGGGACCTTCTAGTCCCAAAAGAATCACCTGTGATATGGTCAGGACAAATATGTCAAAATCTGTGTTGTGTGGACATGGATTTGATGCACTCAAAACCAGGCTGGGAGCTCAAGAGTCACTGAACTCAGTTCTTACCAGAACCTACTCCTCTGCCATCCCTCTACCCCCTTTTTTACTTTTTTTTCACTAAAAAGATCTGTCTTTGCTGCCGAGGACTCTGCAAAGAAGGCTTATCCAGAAAATTAAAACTTAACTGTTTATGGGCTGTGTACAGGTATGGGGAGTGAAAAAATCACCACAATTAGAGAAAGATTAGAGAGTCTGGTCGAGGCTGGCCTTTACTTGCAGAGACCAAGTTTCCTTGGAAAGAGAGGGGTTTCCAAAGCAACAGTAAGGGATTCCTCTCTCATTATATTTAGATACTGAGCTACAACACAAGCCTCTGCTGTGGTTCGAAGCCAGAGTATCTTGATTGCTTCCTGAATTATACATTATTGCTCCTATTACAGGAGCCTTGATTAATTTCTTCTTTCTGTTGCCATTCTAGTCAGAGTAAGAAGTCTTTGCTGGTGGCAGGCTTCAACAGTTTTCATAAGTAACCAGCATTCAACACAATGCAAACTCCACTCTCTAGAAAGCGTGATGCTAAATGTGTCAAGGAATTTAGCCTTGGAAGAAGCTACTCATGTCATCAAGCTGAGCTCCACTGTTTTGTATTTACTCACTCCTGTCCTAATGGGAGTCTAGTTTTAAAAATAGTCTAATTTCTTTAATCCTCCTAATCCTGTTAAAACTATTTCTGGGACAAAACCTGGAGAGTAAGAACATTTCTATTGCTGTTAAGCCTACTCATCACTGAATTATTGTTCTTTGTGCCACCACCACTGTCTTCCAGCTTAAACAGGACTTTTTCCCATGTGTTTATAGATGAGAACTAGATAAGAAATAGGCACTGGGCTGTTTTAAAGAGAGACTGCGTTTGGGATGGGTTTAGACACCTAATATCTGTGTCTCACCAAACACAGACATTGTATTTATCTATGTTCTGTTGGAGGAAAGAGGGAACGAAAACAAGCACAGGAAAAAGTGCAATGATCATCCCTTGCAACAGTTTGGCTTTTGTACTAATTTCACGCTTTTGCCAGGGATGTTCTGTAACGTTTGATTGCTCCTGGTGTGTCCTGTGGTTCCTTTTCATTTTCTGAGTGAGGAGGATTTTGGATGCCCAGAGCAGGCAAGTACCCTTCAGCTCTCTACCACCTACTGCCCTGCACTGCTTTCTGACCAGTGAGCAAAATGTCTCAGATCTGGCTACTCCAGTACTGTGCTCCAGTGAAAACAAACCAACCAGCTAATGAATTAAATCCTCTAAATTAAGGCAGAGATGAACACCATAATATCAAAATGTCCCACTAAAAATTATCCTGCTTGGGACTTGCCTAACTTTTGGAGCAATTTAACCCATTGGAAGCCACCCTATCTCACCTAGAATTCCCACTGGCACACAGAAATCTGATAAAATGCATGACAAGGACCTTCCCCATTTGACAGTTAATGCTTTGCTCCTATATGAACTCTCTTACCCAGGAATTAGGCAGATTTGTGCTTAAATCTTCTACAATCTGAACTACATTCTGTACTCTGAGCTCTTCTAAGATTCTCTTGTAAGGTTTGGACTCCCATAACAGGCACTGGGACTGTTTTGTTAATAAAATACCGAGCTCAGCACCTCTTCAGTGCTAGGGGAGTGAGTTCCCCTCCCTTTTCCAATCAATCTCCCTCTTTTCAGGAGCACAGCGCAAACAGCAAAGGATTAGCTGCTCTGGGCAGGTGGTCTCCTCTTTTACAGCCAGCACTGAAGTTCTGCCAGGCTGCAGAACAACACAAATACAGGAGAAGAGCAAAGCAGCAAGCCTGAATCTTCACAGCCTCCTGAACATGCATTCACCTGCAGCAGGGAGGTGCCAGCCTTGCTGCCTCCTCCACTCTGGAGCATCATCTGAATCTACATTTATTTTAAGTTTGTGTTTAATTTCATTGTTACTAAGAGAACTCATGCACTACATTACCCACATCTCACCCCATCAGCCTCACTATTTTTTTAACACCTACAGTGCAGCTTTTCTTCATTTTTGTGTCATCTCAAGCAATATTCAGGCCACTTAAATCCCACTTTTTGATTTTCTCTGCACAACTACCTCCATTCCCTGAGATTGAAAGCTTGTTTCCTTCTGTCAAGAAAATTTCTTCGGGCCTATATCTGTCAGTCAAGCTTTCTCTTGACCTACCTAATTGATTAGCATAATGATGTTAAACTGAGAACAATTAGTACCAAGATCAGTACTTGTATTTGTATAGACCCATTGAAGGTTTTATGGGCTGCAAACCTACTTGTTTCTCCCCACAGCTATACCAGCTGGTCTGGAGAATGATGTGTACTTCATCTCACTCCTGTTTGCAAGCCCAACAGCTATAGTACAGGCTCGTTTCATACACACAAGTAATTTTTAACTGTGTTTCATAGCTTGGTGTGCATTATGGAGAAGGTAGATGGAAGAGATGGCAAGAGGCAGCTATTATTTTGCCTGGCAGAGAGGAGGTGGAAGGCAAGCCAGCTGCAGGTAGTCAGGGTGGAAAGCTGCTTCCGAGCCATTTTAGAATTGGCAGTTTACAATCGAGAGAGACATTTTTTCTATCCTGCCAGCTGGAGGCTCTTGGCAATGTGATTATGTTTTTAGAAACTAAACAAATTAGTCTTTCCTATTTTTCCCTACTTTTGGATTTTACCTCAAGAGGGTTGATTTAAAGCTTTGTATCACATCTGACTAACAAAAGACTTATTAAAAATGAGAGCGGACACAAGAAAAATATGAGGAAGTACAAGGGTTCATCTGTATTCAGCAAATCAACTGCTTTTGAACATATTAAATCCAAGTGGTTCTGAGTGTTTTTATTTTCCATTCATGAAATAAACCATTTTACACTGACATATGGTTACCTCTCCAGTTTATGTTCCTTCATAGTTCAGGGCTTTGAGTTGTTTTGTACCTAACTAAGTACTTGCAAATAACAGTTACAGTATTTATAATATTGTGACAATGGGATCACTTTCCCATGTCTTCTCTCAAAACTCTATGCCTCTTGTCCTTCTGAAGTTTTGTTATATGCTTTGAACTAAAGGTATATACCTATTTATTCAGCAATACAGGGTAAGGTTTGGGTTTCTATTTTAAAAATGTATGTTAATGTCTGTATTATTTTATGCAGAGAAAATGATTTTCTGATTGAAATGAACTAAAAGGTTTAAAATTTAGACTTATCTTTGGGTTAGCACTGGCATTTATGACAAATGTTCAAACACAGAAATCATTTGGGTTGGTCTTTACTACAGACAAAAATTAGCTCTCCAGCTTCTGCTGTGTATTATACCTATTGGGTGGCCTTTTTGTCACCTGTCCCACTTCTGTAGCACAACGCAATCTAGTCCCAAGTCAGTAAAGCACATGCTGAGATTTGAGACTATGCTTAAAAGACATTTACTTATCAGAATGTGTTCAAGCACATGCTTTTATACTAATGTGCTTTGTTGAATGATCATCATGACTAGACTAACTGCAGTGTCCCAAAACATCTGCTTTCAGGAGAATTAGGTCATGTAGATTTACAGAACTTCAGGGATAGGAAAAAATTACAAATTCAGTCTAACCTATTTCTCCGATGTTTAGAAGAATGCAGGATAGAAAAGTATTTGCAAGATCAAAACTTTCATAAAACAACTTCGCAGGCATTCAGGTCTGAGGGTTGTTGGTCAGATAACTGTGGTGCTCCCTCCAGACCTCAAAGCCTTTGAAAAAAAATTAAATGATTCTGCATGAATTTGTCAATGAATTAAGAGACTGATATTTCCAAAAAGCCCAACATCCAGAATTTTACTTTTTCAGCTGTACTGAAAAAAGTAGCCACTTTGCTTTATTATCTATGGCAAAACAAAAGTTGAAAAAGCACAGAAGGTAATAGTCTTCCATTTTAAGAGAAGGTAAGTCATACCCCTTAACAGACGAGACCAAACTTCCCAAGTCCTGTGAACCTAAAAGCTAATCTTCAAGAACATATTCAATATTGAGATATAGAATCAAAGAATTATTTTGGTTGGACAAGACCTCTAAGTTCATCGAGTCCAACCACGAACTAAGACTGACAAGTCCACCACTAAACTATGTCCTTAAGTGCCACATTTGCAAGTCTTTTAAATAACTCCAGGGATAACCATACACAGACACTTCCCAGGGCAGCATGTTCCAGTGCTTGACAACCTTGAAATTTTTTCTAATATACAATCTAGAAGAAGCCCAATGAACGCATAGGTATATGAAGTATTTTGTCTGATTAAGATTTGGATAACTGCTCTTTCATTTTTGCCCTTTGCAAATGGAAGTACATTGCTGCTAATTTCCTCTGTTTATATGTAGCCTTCAAAGATGAAACAAGGGGAGGGAGAAGAGATAAAAAATCAAGCATATGTATTGTATCTTCCATTCTGAGTCTTCTTGGGCCCCACTGTAATGTGGAAAGAAAATTTCTGTTTTATGAATCCTCTTCTATAGTCCGTCAAAATGTTGTAGTCAAAAGAAAAATCTCTTCAAAGTACAATTCCCAAAGATATAGAATTTAATTTTCAGAGCAGAATGAAATACATGTCTTTCACTAAAGGCTTCTTCCTTGAGCTTGTCTAATAAAACAACTTCACTGAAAAACTACATAATCTAAGGCAAATAATATGAGGAACGCAGCAGTATTGACCCACATCACTTCAAACTTAAGTATAATTTAAAAGATTTAGTATTTAAAGATTTTATTATTAATATTACCATTGCCTTTTCAACATTCTCTAAGTTAACATTTAGATTAGATAGTTTTGGTTTTGCAAAATGATTCAAAACCTATGTTATGCAGCAAATACTGCATCTTGAGGTTTTGTTCTGATGCAGGATGAGAGCTGTACTTTTCAGTGTTTCCTGGAGAATGAGATGGTGGTAAAACACTTTGTGCTCTACAAGAAGACAGGTGATAAATGCAGCAGCAAAAGCAGCAGCAATTGTGTATCAAGTAAATGTGGTATGAAATGCGGCTTAGAGTTCCATAAAACAGACGGTAATGATTCTTCTAATAAGCAAAGAAGCTGTGAATTTTCAGTTTGAATTCAGTGCCCAAGAATAAGACCCAGCAGGACAGGAGGGAGTTATGATACTGTGATCATCACTTCTGTGCCAAGTGAGTGCAAGAAACAAAACTTGTTTCCATCAGCTTTCGGAGAAGCCTCCCACCTCCACAGAGGGTTATATAGAGAAGTCACATACAAGAGGAAAAGAGAAGCTAAAAATAATTGGTATTAGAAGGAAAAAAAAAATCTTTGAGAGCCTAATCTTCTTTTCTACATCACTGCTAGAGTCAAGGTTTGTAGCCAAGTTGCTGAAGCTCTAGCACTGTGCTGAAGTACTGTGTAATTGCTGGGGGATCTCTTCATCTCAGAGGAGTAAAGCACTATGCATTTATCTAGTCTGGGCTGAGATGAGAAAGAAACATCTTCTGGGAGATTCTGTCACAGTGATAAATCATTTCTAAAACAAAGGAAACTAATGATTTGCTGAAATTTATTATATTCCGGATAAGGCAAGTCACTGTGTTCTATTTTATCTATGACTTCAGCTGCTGAGCTACAGCAAGTTTTCATTACGTCAGTGTTCTGACTCTCGGTCCTTGTTGCATCTCCTGACTCAACAGCTCCAAAATTTTCTTAAGCACTCTTTAGTGCAGATTTAGGGCTTTAATGGTGGAAATAAATTACAATAAAAGAAGCATTTAGAGTTCTATTAGATCATACATCTTGAAACAAATCAAGTGGGCTGTATTTATGGGATAAACCATCGTGTGTCTGAAAAAGTGATTATACATGTCTCCATTTATGAGTTCCTCTATGGTGCTTCACAGAAGAAGATACATATGGCAGTGGGGCATAGGAACAGAAAAAATAATCTGACTAGTCAGGCTCTATTACCTGTGTATATCAAAATGAGCTGATAAAAATCTTAAAAGCAGGAGGGAAGGTTAAAATCAAATGAGATTCACAGAGAGATAAGAAAATGGTTGCAAAATATAAAACACAACTTCTAATGAAAGATTCAAAGAGCTTGATCAAGCAAGTGTATCAAAAATATGCCAAGAGATGACTTTTTCCCTGCCTGTCCATTTCTGCTGGGGTAAGAACACAGGTTCTTCAGCCCAGCAGATGAAAGTGTAACTAGATCAAATAGAGGGGAGCTGAAAAGCTACTCTGATTCAAAAGTGAAATAAAGCTTGTGCTTTTTTAAGCTGAGAGCAATTTGCAGATTGAAAGAACACATCTAAGGTGCTCTGTTTCACTGGAAATGTTTAAACAAAAGCTGATAGCTATCTAGACAAGATGATCCAGTTCAAATCAAGGTTAGCTGATCTTTGTCTCGATCATGTCTCATGCCACACTCAAATAGGTCAGAGTAATTTTCCCATAGATGTATTTCACTCACTGAGCACAGGCTTAGACTAGTTATCCTGTTTTTAGATTATTTACTTTAGGTGAGATGAATGCTAATCTCTTTTCTCAATATACCGTATCAGTGGGATTTTTAGGTTGCACATTTTTTCAGATTAATTTCTTTGAGACAAAGAAAGGGCTTTAATGTATCAGTAGAAGCACGAAGACACTTTCACTCCAGAGATAATGTTCTGAGGTATTATCAAATTTAAATGACACAAGGTTTTTACAGCTTCTTCTGCTATTAAGTTATGCGTCTTTGTACAGTGATTCTGGGATGTCTCATTAACTTCACCAGAGATGTAAAATGTAGTTAAGGGAAAAGTTCTGTGAAAATATTTCACTTTAATTTTCTTGAGCATGGTCTTACTTTTCTTGTAAAGAACCAACGTTGTCTTCAATGGAAGTTTTCCCTGAGAGAAAAAAGGCAGAATTTGGTCCTCAGCTATCCTGTATTTCTTAAAAAAGAATTTGTTTGTTTCCTTCAGCATTGTTAAAAAAGCCTGTGATACATCAGACATCTTGAATAAATGCAGAACAATATGGATAAATTATGAATTCCATAAATGTCAGCAAGCTGAAATAAATTTTGTTTCTACTTTAAAAAGGGGAGAAAAATGATAGATTAAGTGGGTCTGCTTGCCTGCAAACCGTGATATTATTTGAGCTCATTTTGAGAGTTCAGGTAATGCCAAGACAGAGGGTAAGGCCATATTTGTTTACCTGTACTCTCACGAAAGGACATAAATCTGTTTACCATCTTAATGTGTCTTGCATTTTGCCTGAGAAGAGGTAACCAGGTATAATACCACCAAAAAGTGTCATAATCTGGTTTTTGGTCCTTTTTTTCTTTTCTAAGATTAGGAAGTCTTTCACTTTAAGGTGGTTGTTTTCAATCTAAACAGTGTTTGTCTAAATAACTGTTGGTCAGTGCTATATTTTGGCCATGTGAAAGGGATTCTTAGCTAAGTTCCACTTCCAAAGGAAGAGAAACCAACAAGGGTTGATCATACAGTATGAAAGCCAATAGCTACATGTGTTTAGAAACAGCACTCCTGGCCACTGGTCTGTTTCCTTTGTGTTACCTTCCTTCAGTGTTACCACAGTGGATTGCCAAAACAGTCGATTTCTTTTAAAAAGGAAGAAAATTACACTCAAAGAATGGTTTGTGGCTTATCCATCTTGCCTGGCCTGTTGTTGTACAACATACATTGTGCACTGAGTTCTTCAGTTCTTGTAGATAGGTCCTCAGCCTTCACACTCTTAAAATCATAGGGGTTTTATCTTATCTGTGACAGATTTCATGTTAATTTCACTGGAATCCAATTTTGTCTTTTCATGGAGGCAGCTGGAGCAGGAACCATGTCATAGAATGAGCAAGGTCAGCCTAACACTGGAACTGTACAAGACCTAAAGCTTGAATGTAGAAAATTTATTTCGGATGAGCATTTAAATATCTGCCATGTATTGTTATATTTAGAGCTAACACCACTGAGCATTTGGAAGAGACAGTAGCAAACCTGATGTTAAATAACAAAGTCCTTTGTTTCTCTGTTATATCAATTCTCTCTGTGTACTAAAGTAATTGATAGTTGTGCAAATAGCAAACTATGAAGTTTAAAAATTAATAAAATAGAATTATGGAAGTGTGACTAGTGGCTCCACATTTAGGGCTTAAAATCAAGTTTTGAACTGGAAGCAAGAATGTAGCCACTTATATGTTATATGTGAATAACAATGTATTCACAAACTAATTAAAGGTGTTCCTCTTTCAGTATTACCTAATTTCCCCACGGTTTATAAAGAATCTAATTAATTATTGAGGAAGTTATCATTTTCCTAAGAAAATCAGAGCTCTTTGTCAGCACATCATTTATTTCCTGTGCATGTTCATTGTTTAAATAATAGTCTTATCAGTTCCAGATAACTGCATTAATTCCAGTAAGATCTATAATATTTATTTGAACGATCATTCATAACAGCACTCATCATTTTTTGGTCCTTTTTTAGAGAATTTTTCCCATTAACTTTTTTTAGTATTCCCTTTTAAAAAGGAGGAAAAAAATTGGTTGGAAATTATTTCACTCTGCCAAAAAAAGGCAATAGAATCAGACTATCTTGGTACTTAGTGGATCCTTCTGTTGATCCTAGATTTTAGCTGGACCATAGATTTTGTGTCTTCCTCTTGTGGCAATGTAGAGGCATGCAGATTTTTGATTTAATCATTAGCCTGGGTGAAGTAATGACAGCCATTTTAGAAGTTGTGAGCAATGGGTCACTCTCCTACTAATCAAAGTAAGTGCTGTCATTGTGGATGTGAGGGAGAATCCAAACATTACTTCACTGTGACTGACCTACTTTGCTTAGGAGTCTACTCAGCCTCCTTGCCAAGTACCATTTCAGAGGCATCTTTCCATTATCTTCAGATAACAGATCTACATGTTCTGGATATGAAATTACTCTCACAGAGATGGAATCTGTTTTCATGTTGGAAGGTTAATTTGTCTACCTTCAATTTACCATTATCAGAGCTTGTTTTGTCTTTTTTTGCAAGGTTAAAAAGCTTCCAGGTATTTTTTCTATCTGTAAGCAGCTACTGCAAAGATGTAAGCCACCTCTCTGCCATGTATGCAGTGAAGTGAAACACAGCATTTCTCAAATCTCCAGAAATTCCTTGACCGTGAAATGTGAAAATTTAATAAGCTCTAACCATTTCTCTGTGCAGAAGTCAAGTCACTCTAATAATTTTACATGTTTTACATGGTTTTTACATACTATTCTTTTTCCTAAATGGATATTGGGCGTTTGCAACAGTATCACAAGTGAGTGCCCTGAGTGACACACAGCACTTTATAACAATACTGGGTTTTGCTCCAGACAAATTCACGTGCTTATGTGACATTGCAAAGTTGACAGTTTTCCGCTTTTAGTTCCTGAGATAACTCTTTTGCAACTAGCTCAACTCTGTCTTCAGGGAATTGCACTGCTCTAGAAATCCCTGGCTTTAGGACACTTATTGTTTACCTCACACAGGTACAATCTGTGTTCTTGGTTCTCACAAACCATGTCCTCGTGGTTTCATTGGTCTGAGATTGTTAATAAAGTGGTTCAGATTACCCTGAAAGTGTGACTAGTTCTCCTTACAGTTTGTTTTTTTACCAATCCCTATGACACTTGAAACTAGTTGCGGAGCTTCAGGAGAGTTAAAACTGATGGTAACTTGGTCCCATCTAGTTTGAATAATACTAAACACAATTCTAGCAGCAATGATGTTCTGTGGGAATGCTATGGCAACATCAAAATGTTGGCTGTCTAGCAGACTTACTGCATCCTGTGCATGATCCGTGAATAAACAGAGGAGTTTAGTTCCCAGAGTGTCAGTCTGGCACATTTCACAAGCACCACATTCACTCACAAATAAAAAAAAAAGTCAACCAGTCATACAGAGAAAGTGCTATAGTGACTGAGTGATAAATTTCCTACTGCTAAGCCTTGTGTATACTAACTCTGAGAAGCTAGGAATAAGCATGGCTTAATTCTGAGGGGAAATATTCTCTCCCTCTGTTTATTGCTTTTGTTCACAGATGCTTTTCTTTGTTCATATTAGTTTTGGGGTGGGTTTTGGGTTGGTTTTTTTTTTTGGTTGGTTGGTTGGTTGGTTGGTTGGTTGGTTGGTTGGTTGGTTGGTTGGTTGGTTTTTTTGTCTGTGCATCTCCTTGCTAGTCTCTGGACATATTATTATCCTTACCTTCAGTTAGATGTGATCTTCCTCTGGACCAAAGGCTGGAGGTAAGGTCACTCGAAGTGAAGTACCAAGTTCAAGCTAAAAAGCTCAAAAGGGATATTAGTCCAGGGTTCAGTGCATAGAAACACATTCATAGCGCTTTTAGTCGGCTGCAAATGAGATCACAACACTGTGTCTGCATTTGATTCTGACATGCAGTGATTTTCAGTGCCCCAAAGCTTTAAGTCCATCTGTTAGTCTCTTTTGCTGTGTACATCTTAAAAAAGGAAATGTAAGAACATTTACAGGATTATGCTGCCTTTTCAGATGGTACCTAAAATAAACAAGATGGGAGTAGAGTAGACCTTACTCCACTAACAGTAAGAGTTCAGGCTCCCTAGACACAGGGAAATTTTCCATGCTTCGAAAGATTCTCTCCCTGAGTAGAGCTCATAGAATCACACAATGGTTTGGGCCAGAATGGACCTTAAAGACCATCTGTTTCCAACTCTCCTGCCATGGGCAGGGACACCTTCCAGTAGACAAAGTTGCTCATACAACCATCCAACCTTAAACACTTTCAGGGACAGGACATCCACAATTTCTCTGAGCAACTTGTCCCAGTGATTCAGCATCCTCACAGCAAAGTATTTCTTCCCAATGTCTAAGCTAAATTTTTTCTCTTTCAGCCTAGAACCATTACCCTTCATTCTGTCACTACACTCCCCAAGTCCCTCTCAATCTTTCCTGTAGGGCCTCTGTAAGTACCATGAAGCTGCTGGAAGATCTCCACAGAAACTTCTGGATATTTTTGTGAGACTTATAATCTTGACTGAAACTTTCAGGGAAAGGTTCTATACAAGTTATTCTCATGGTTTACCATCATCCCATTAAAATGTTTCTATCATCAATCCAGGTTTTTTTTTTTCCTCTAGTTATTTGAGCTTATAGGGTGGTCCCGTGGTGTAATGGAGAGCACTCCAGACTCCGAATCCCAAGGACCCGAGTTCGAGTCTCGGTAGGGACTGTCCCCTAGCAGTTAAATGCCTCCCTGCCATCCGATCCTGTCAGGTCTTGGATGCTGAGCAGGTCCAGCCCCCGTTAGTACCGGGTGCTGTGACAGTCCCGAGGACTTCTCTGTCACTGTCCAAGCTCGCTCAGCCGTGGCAGATGGACCTCAGGACTTAAATGGTGGGGCCAGTTCTGCTCACGCTGTGCCTCACCTAAAAAATCCACTGTGCAGGCTGGAAGGGCACACCCACGTGGGGAGAGCCCTTCCCAAATCTTCGTTCGTGAAGTCTGACCATACACACATACATACATACATTTGAGCTTGTATAAATTCAGGATAGCTTTATATTGCCACATGTCTGTTTTGTTTTTAACTCCATGAATGTGAACATCATTCTTAAAGATTCACTTTGGTACAAATAAGTAGAGTTTTCTGAACTGTACACACTGAAGTGTGTTCAAAACTGATAGCATCTGCACTGAGTGCTGTTCCACTGATGGGAGAAATCCTAGGGTTTACCAAAAATAGCTTCACAAAAAATATCAGCTCCACACTCAGAGACAGTCAAATAAAATCAAAAGTAAAAGAGTTGTAGGGAAATTTTAGGAAAGAAAGGCACAATAAAAGGGAAAATACCCTCTTGGTGTTGTGCAAGTTTGATGAGGAGGCAGAGGCTACTCTTTAACATGACCAAGACACTGTTTAGCAAGGACACACTGTACATCTCTAAAACCCTTAGCAAAGAAGGAAAAAGTGGGCTGGCATTAATTGCTGTCTCTTCCAAACTGTAAACTCTAGATTTGAAACTTGTATAAACAAGGTTCAAAACAAAAAAAAGGGGGCAATTCTTCATGCAACATGAGTGACTCTTGTCAAAGAAAATGAAAGAAGTTGTGGATGCAAGTTTACATGGGTTCGTGAGAAAAGGGGAGAAGTAATCTTATCCTACTAACAAGACAACAGGCCAGCTGCATCCTCTGCCAAAGCCAGTGTTGCCATTATGTTTGATCCCTTCCTCACCTTTAAAAGAAAGATGAACTTGAATTGGAAACAAGTAAATTCAATATCCTGTCTGAAGAAGACCTTATTTATTTACTTTTTTTCTTTGGTTCTGACCTTCAGCTAATACCTCCGGATAAAAGCTGACATATAAAAGTAACCTTATGATAGAAACAACATTACAATCATGAATGCCAATTTCTATCTTAGAACAAGCTGACATTCATTATAAAGTGTCTTAAAGATTAATGAAGCTTAAGGAAATAAAGCTTCAACTTTTAAAACTGATTTAAGAGAGGAACTTATCTGTACAAAGGTGACTTAAGTTCAGCATGTCCCAGACACAACATGCTCACCAGGGAAAGTGTTATTTTTGTTGAAAACAAAAAAAGGAAAACTCAACTCTGCACAAGGTTAAAGATTGTATTTTAATCACAGACTGAAACATCATGATTTACAAAACTGATGGTTAGATTTAAAACCAACCACTACATCTTTCTGTGGGAATATTCCCCCCACACCCTAGCAGACTAGGGGTTCAAGTGAAGAACAGAGCTCTTCACGTTTGCCTTTGGGACTGAATAGTGATTTCCAGGATAATGACTGATGCTGCAAGGATTCATCTAAGATGCTTTTCAATGCATTTCCTTTACCCAGATGAAAGTGGCTTCTTCTAGGGAAGTCTGCTGGCTTCATCAGAAATCCCAACCATCTTGCAGCTTTCTGTCCAGAGCCTTCTCTGCAGCTCCTCATCGTATGCCACATCAGCTGATTTTGTCCTTTCCTCATTGTAAAGGTAGCAGCCACCAGCTCCTTCCATCTCAGGTGATACTGCTGCATAGATGGTTGTAGAGGCTCCTTCCTCTGGAGTCTACAGAAACAAAAAACCCAAATTCAAGTGAGGCAGGTACAACAGAAGAATTACATTACACCACAGGACCGTATTAGTGACAAACATCTTCCCTAATTTTGCATCACACTTGTGGTCCTTATGCAAACCTGAAGCTTGTAATGATAAAAAAGCCACCTATTTAATCATCAAAGAGTCCATTTCTATAACAGTATTCTTTAGAAATAGCTTCAAGCCACAGAACAGATATATGGAAAGCTCCAGTCCATTTCTTCAAGGGCAATTCAGATGGAGCATACGAAATAATTAGTTTTCACAGTTAGAGCTAATAAACCCCAAATCAAGCACAAATACTAAAATCCTAGTTTAATTACTCACTTTGCAAGGATGAAAGGGTCTATTCTCTGCCTTAAGAAGATGAAGGCTATGCTGTATTTGCAATGTGTTCATTGTAACAACATGACATGAGCAAAGGATCATGAAAACCATGACAGCAAATTAAGATTCTGCAGTTCAATCCAAGCAGACAGGTAAACCAGAGAATTACACTTTACACAGAGCACAGTTATCAGGGTTCTGCAGTGTCACAAAGTAAAATGTCTTATATACCATGACTATTGAATGAAAATTAATAAGTAAATAGCTTAGAGTGATAACTTATTTCATCCTGAGGATATGGAAAACATTTACCTTTTGCATTCAGAATGATCACACAGCTACCTCTGAAATTATTTCCATGGCATTTTTTATTCTAATTGAAGGGCATATTTAAAACAAAATGTTTGATATGCTTTGCCTTTATCAGTGATATAATTATGATCAGTGCCTGTCAGATAATAATGTATCATTTTGCAATCCTTTCTGTCTTTATCTGAGGCATTAACAGTATTGATGCTACTTGTCTGCAGCACCTGACAGGATGTCTTTTCCTGAAGAACTCACTGGATGAATGAGACAGTAGTGAATAGCTTACTCAGTGTCTTATAAAACAAAAATCTAAGTAATTGGAAGATTTTTGTTATGTTTATACTTTTAAGAAGACGACTGTACTATGAGATTCTGTCTAGAAACACAAAGTGCTTATTTACTCTAGTTTAGTACTCTACTACTTCACTCTTCTTTATTCTAAGAAAAATAGTGCTATTCACATTAAGTACATTATGTAAATAACATAAACGTATGGGCATGCATAATTCTTTGCAGGCTCAGGGTAGAGTCCAGGTGCTCACATGGTGGCTACTATAATTATCAACTATGATGCAATATAAAAAAAATCTTAATATTATAAAGTAGCAGAACAATGATGAATAAGAGCATTCATACTTTATAGAACTTATTCTGGTTTTTTACATACTGTTGTGCTCTGCTTTAAAAAATTAGAGACACAGATAAGCCATTGCTTCATGTGATGGTTGTCCAGCACAAACAAGCACAAATGTCAATATCAATGACTCTCATACCTTAATAACAACAGCTCAGACCTAAACTGATTTAGAAAATTGTCTGTGGGTGGAATTTGTGTGATTATATTCTCATGAGCAGGGCTCTCTACGGCCTCAGAGACTGGTCTGTATGGATGTTGTTACAGCATCAGAAATACCACGTGCCTCTGCTAATTCAATGGAGAGGTTCTCCCAGGGTATGCAGAATTTATCAAGATTTTTAGCTTTTGATGACATGCCAGGTAAGTTCCCTACCAGAAGGAATGTCTACCAAGAGGGTGGTCAAACACTGGAAGTGGCTTCCTAGAGAGGTGCCCTAAACCTCTCTAACAGGTTTTGAACAAGACCCTTAACAACATGCTTTTAGCATTTGGTCAGTCATGAATTGGTCATTGATTGCTGTAGATCCCTTTCAACTGAAATAGCCTATCCTACTCTATTCTATTCAAAGTAACATAAAAAATTTAAAATAAAGGCTATGTACTGATTGAAAGTGCTTACATGGCCACACTGCCTTCTAAGAACAGTAGCACTGTGACCATCCATTAAGGTAAGCTGGTGTGACTTTTTGTAGGATTTACTTTGCTTCTTCCATCCACCATAACTAATATGCTGAGTTGAAAGTTCTACGCCAAATTCCAGTTTAGTTTCTATCAGCTGTTGCTAAAAACAATTATATAAACATACAAGCGAAAAAACCCAACTACACTACATTAAGGGATTAGCCATCCCTTGATGTGTTCAAGCCCAGGTTTGGATGAAGCTCTGAGCAACCTGGTCTAGTGGAAGGTGTCACTGCTCACAGCAGGGGTATTGGAACTAGATGGTCTTTAAAGTCTTCCAACCCAAGCCATTCTATGATTCTATGATTCTAGATGTTAGGGAAATGTTAAGGAAAATAATTTTTCTACTGCAACAGGGAGAAAGTTGCATATATATGACTAATTATGTCTTATTCCACCTTCTGAGCACTTAATTAATGATGAAAGTTTTAATGTTCCCTTACTTTAGAAACTTTTCACAGTTTTTGGCATGTTTTCTGTTTTATTGAAAGTAAAAAGGAAACGCTTCACACAAGGAGTGCCTTGGCCTTCCATCTGGGTAGTTGACCAACTTGTTTTGAGAGGCTGGAAGTAAAGATTCATTGCTGGATCTTGTCCATACCTACTATACATCCACCTGCCCACACACAGTCAAGACTCTTTCTGGGAAAGTGCTGGGTCTACTACACACCCACAGATCAACTGCAACGAAGACACACAGACACATGAAGACATCCTGTCTAACAGTGCTTGAGGCCCTCTTGGGAAGGGCTGGCAGCAAGTTGCAACCACTGCAGCAATTTATGAATTTCTGGATAAGGAGCAGCACAAATTGTTCCAGCAGAGGCAGCCTCACTACTTGCTTCCAACTTTCCTTTGGGTCCCATAGCTCTTCTTTTACCATATGATAGCCCATCAAAAGATGAGGAGGAACCATAAAGCCCTTGGAAAAGAAAACAACCACAACCAGGAGACTATGATCAAAGCAACATATTTGAAGTATCCTTTGATGCCAATGGCCTTCTAGGAAGGAGAACAACAGAGAAATCACCAGGCAGTGGACAAATATCTTGAACTATAAAACCCCAGAATGTTTACCATGATGCTCTATACAAACAGGAATGTGTTCTCATCTTTGGAACACTGAAGTATTATACAAAAATTTGGAGATAGATGGGCAGTAACAATAAGTATAATTCAAATCAGAGAGGAGTATTCACTGTATATTTCCAGAAAAAAACCCAAACAACAAACAGTAACAGAATAATACACATACACATATGACCAGTAACACCTTGTTCATTAATTGATTGGCCCTGTTCTAAGAGAAAAGGGATTCCTATAGATTGCACAATGCTTTTTTACTCTTCAGTTACCAACTTATTGGTGCTGAACTTTTTTTAAAATTGGTTGGGGTTTTTTTACTAATTATTATTAGTATCCAAGGAACTGTAATTAATGCCTTTGTCATATCCAAGTAAAATTGATTCCTGTTTAAAATTTTCCTAATGAAATTCTGGATCTGTAATTCCTTTTGCTTGTTGCAGTATTGATCACATCTTTTACTTTCTTTTGCAATTAACTATATGTTTGCCTTCAACAGTAAATAAAGGTCTGATTGAAATTACACATTTTTGCTTTGCTCATTACATGTGTAGCCTGCGGAAGGAGAGAAAAGCACTTTTGCCTGTGTTCCTGCACCTTTTTAATTTATTCTGCTAATATTTTTAAAATGCGGATATTTTACTGACTTGCTTCTGGACTGAAAAATTCTGTATATGTAGAGTTTTCTTCCTTTTCTGTCTTGCTTCAGGAAAGAAACAATCACCTGGGATCCCTGAACAGTACTATGCATATACACAGTGGGGATGAGCAACAACAAAGAGAACATGAAAATACTGCTATTTGGTACAGCAAAGTCTTTCATCTACTTGGTGGCAGCTAGTGGAAGGGTGACACCCAGTCACCCTCAAGACACTGCTTGACTCTCAAGAACAAAGGCAAATGCAAAACATGGAATAGTTTTAAAACTTTCAGAAACAGAGTAGCTGGGATTGTGTTTCCATGAATATTAAAGCAAACAAGCTTGGGAGAAACAAATTAACTGTGTTGAAGGATGCACTGATTACCATGACCTGTGAACAACCAAATCATTTCAAAACCCACTTTTTGGTATAAGATCCCAAGCTGAAACAACAGCTGCTGCCACAGCCTCCTGGTGAAGTCAGGGGCCACATATGCTCAGTGCACATTGAGTAACTTGTGCACTGTCTAGACCTTCTAACGAGATAGTTGCTTTGAGAATCCAGACAAAAAATAATCCATTGAAACACTGAGTATGAAAACAAAGGCTAGAAAGGAAACCATGACGCAGGTGCACAGACTTGTTCATCCACTTTTGATCAATAAGGCTGTAGCATCTGACTGTATGTCCTGGTGTGACCAGTGACCAGGACCAACTGACAGGTCCGTAAGAAACCAAAGCTGCCAGAGAGGTGTGGCTGCACAGCTTTGCAGCAATCTCTGGCTTCACTCAAAAACCCTGGTTTTCATCTATGTTCTCTCTCTCTTCTCCTATTCTTTCACATGTAGGTCACTATTATTCTCTTTCTATCCAATTTCTGCCTTGATAGGAGACTAGAAAGAGATAGATATATTTTATTGAATATACAGTTCTCCCTAGATACCCAGTCAGCACCATCAAATTAATTTCTCTTCAATCCCCAACTCATGGCAATGAGAATTCTTTAATAAATTCACTCCATAATAAAATGCTTTAGATTTTATCTTTGAAAGAAATAGCTACAAACAGAAATGGCTCAGTTAAAATGTAAAGCCTTTCTCCTGACAATGTTGTGGCTATAGAGAAATAATTTCTGAATAAAAGATATGAATATATTATAAAAGATGAAACTTTGATGAATTAAGAACGCAAAGCAATTTTCACTCTAAAAAACATACCAAAATTTGGAAGGAAAGAAGTTTTTATAGTATGAATAATTCATGACTATTCTGGTAAAAAGAGAAGTTTTCCTTGAGCACAGGATACTGAAAAGAACAGAAGGAGAGATAGCTGAAAAACAGACACAGAAAGCATCAAAACCTGAATCTCCCTTTCCTTTTGAAAGCAAATTTTCTGGAAAGACATTTAAAAAAAAAATTCCAGGTACACGAGAGATTGGGAAGCCCCATCTTGTCGTCATGTCAGCTCCCAGATACATGGCTGGAATGCCTGTAGATAAGACAGACCATGGAAGAAAGTATCTGTCCCCAAAAGACTGTCAGGGTCAGCCTATTGGTCAGGGAGCACAAGAGCAGGCATGCACCCGGGCTTGAATGTCTGATTTCCCATGAGTCCTTTGATGGAGTTGGTGGTGGAAGGTTTCACTTTGTTTTGTATTAGAGTAATGCCTTCTGAGAAATCTGTTTTGATGAAAAATGGCCAAGTAGCTCTACTCTTAAGCCCTGGAATGGCTTTTCTTTCAGATTCAGAATTTTACTGAGGAAGGCAGTAGCCATGGGTCTGAACCCTCCTCTTCTAAAGCAGCTACTTCAGGCTCAGCAGGTTTGCTCATTTTGGCTGGGATTTTCTCCACAGCAGCTGGTATGGGGCTGTGTTTTGATAATACAGAGATGGTTTTGTTATTGCTGAGCAGGGCTTACACAGAGCCAAGACCTTTTCTGCTTTCTGTACTGCCACACTGACAAGGAGGCTGAGGGTGCATGGGAAGCTGGGAGGAGACACAGCCAGGACAGGTGATCCCAAATGACCAAAGGGATATTCCAAACAATATGATTTTATGCTCAGTATATAAAGTAGGGGGAACAATAAGGAAGGGTAAGATGTTTGGAGTGATGGTGTTTGTCTTCCCAAGTTACTGTTATGTGTGATGGAGCCCTGCTCTCCTGGAGATGGCTGAACACCTGCCCACCTGTGGGAAGTAGTTAATTACTTCCATGCTTTGCTTTGCTTGTGTACACGACTTTTGCTTTCTCTACTAACTGTCTTAATCTCAACCCATGAGTTTTCTAGCTTTTACCCCTCCGATCCTCTCCCCGAACCCACTGGTGTGGGAGTGAGTGAGGGGCTGCTGACTGGGGTTAGCCACAACAGGACATCATGGATCATCTCAATTAACATGAGACACCTGTTCTCAGGCAGCTGAATGAAGCCCATGTTGGCTGTCCAACCTTCTGGGCCACACTGAAGAAAACTCTGCTGACTTCAAAGAGCAGCTCCAACAGTGAAAGTCACTTGCAGCTAAAAATTAAAATTGTGTGTATTAATTTCAAACTGAATCTCTCTCACTTAGAAGTGCAATATAATCTCAGTGATGTGAGCAGAACTGCTTGTGGATTCATACTTTGCATTTTCTAAGATGTTGAAATGGAGAACTAAAAGAATGATGTTCACTTTTAAGCAATTTTCAAATGGAAACAAGAATACAACTTTACATGACTGAGATTGAGCAGGGACTTGAAACTTTGGGTCAAAGTCGTTAATCACAACTGAGTCCTTTATTCATTTTGTCAAGTGCATTGAGGAAGATTACTTTGCCTGAAGGTTGATTCCTAAGCTCACTTTGCATCAGACAGTAATGTCTTCAAAGTCAGAACTGAGATATCGCTGCAGCCACTGAAATTACATTACATGTGTTACCTTACTCAGCTCAGTAACAGTACGCAAAATTTGACAGATAGGAGGCTGCTGCCCCAGACATTGCATAAACATCCAATCAGAGACACGCACTTACCGAAACATCCAGTCTCTAGGAAATAAGGCAGACAATAACAGGAGGAGAGAATACACATACTTCACAAAATACTGAAGCCTATTCTGTGAGCATGACACCCTGGTTAATCAGCTCTCTGGAAACCAGGCGATGTCCTGCAGCTGCCTATTGCTGAGGATCCTGAGAATTGTCCTGAGTATCCACATAATCTGGGATTTTCTGCAACACCTCTATTCACAGACAGCCAAGAGATTTACTGAAGCAAATATGCAGGTCAGGAGAAGAGATGAGGCAAGAATGAGCCTCCTAAATCCTTATCCTGATGCGTCACACACTAGGCTGTAACTCCTTTTCTCTGTTTGTAAAGGAAAACATTATTTGTTTACTACCAGCTCTATGGCTATAATTACAGTATCATGTGAGCAACGGAATATAATCTTCATAATTCCAAGATGTAGACTAATGTATCATTAAGTAAGAATACTGAATTACAGCTTAATATTCATGTTACATATATACTAAGGAACCATTCTGTTATTTTTATTATCTACACAAGGCTTTAATTCTACTGAGTTTTGAACTATTATTATCTGAGAAAAATGAATAAGAGCATAAGATGACTCCTCTCTCCAACAAAGCTCTTAGAGAGGCAACCTCTTTGATAGGTAGTGGCTGGAACATCTGCATCATTTAATAATATATGCCCAATTTTTCACTTGAAAGCATAATTTAAATATGAATTGAAATGTGAATGGATGAAAATTAAAGAGAACTTAAAACAACAAACAAACATGAAAGCTTTAGAGCTTTAATTTTCTATGCATCATCTTACATCAGTACATGGGTCATCTTTAGTTTCCTGAATTCTTTCAAATTAAGACAGATTTTGGTAATCAACACAGAAAAGCACACAGAAATGTTTATGTTTGAAGTGGTAGCTGCATTTTTGTCAGCCTCAGAGAGAAGGAGACACAGCAAGGCTTTGGTGTTGAAGAGGATGGTCCTGAGTGCTTATACCCCTGAACAATTTATTGCCTGCCTGCACAAGGAAAGTAAAATGTCTATGCTGACTTTTGGGGAAAATACAAGACTTCAGGCATAAGATATATTGGAACTTCTGACTCACAGACCCCTACCATCATCTCTACTTTTTTTCTTACAGTTGAATATTTGACAAAATAAGTATCTTGTTTTCCCTTCTTAGAAAACAGAAACTGACATATCTCCAACTTCACAACTTTCTTATAATGACGGTTATTTTTTAAAATTATTAGAAGCACTTAGGATGGGCATGGAACTCTAAAATATTTAAAAGTAAACCACAATATAGAAAGCCTTTATGAACTACGATGAGATCAAAACCCATAAAGACTGTACAGAACATAGACAAAATAACCCAAAATTACGTAGGCTGGCAGGTATTTCACAGCCTTTTCTGTTTTAAATTGCTACAACCCCCATTTTGCACCCCAAAAAGCAGCAGGGCTATTCCCATCTATGGGCTCAGGCAGGCGGTGGGGCTGGTAGAGGTTGGCTGCCAGCATCAGTTTCTCACCTCCCTGCTGGAGGCACTTGCTGAAACCAGACGGCTCAGGTGAGAAGGTGCAAATCCCTCCCTGGATCACCACGTAAGGTCAGCGGAGGACACTTCTCCCCCAGGACTCAGGCAGACCATATGCCTGCACTAAAAACAACGAGGACCAGAAATCATGATGTGCACCAACTAACTCAAAATGACTACAGGGCGCTTCATCTCTGCCTTAATAGCACATAAGATGAAAATACACCTGGGAAGACAGGAGAGATGAAAGCAAAAATACAATTTCCTCCAAATTTCTTGGGTCTGCACTGCAGTGGCATGCTAGCTGGACTGCAATATGCCCTGCTGATGGGTCTGCTCCACACAAAGCTCCTCTGTGGAGAGAAACTTCACTTTCCCACCTCACTCTGGGTCTCAGCCTCTATGAAAAAGACATTAAGCCATGGGAGAGCACCCAAAGGAGGGCTACAAGGATGTTGAAGGGTCTGGAGGGGAAGCATATGAGGAGCAGCTCAGGTCACTTGGTCTGTTCAGCCTGGAGGAGAGGACACTGAGGGGAGACTTCATTGCAGTTACAACTTCCTTGTGAGGGAAAGAGGAGGGGCAGGTACTGATCTTTACTCTGTGGTGACCAGCGACAGAAACCAAGGAAATTACATGAAGCTTTGTCAGGGTTGCTTTAGGTTGGATATTAGGAAAAGGTTCTTTCCCCAGAGGTTGGTTGGGCACAGGAACAGGCTCCCCAGGGAAGTGGCCACAACACCAACTCTATCTGAGTTTAAGAAGGGCTTGGACAACACTTTCAGGCACGTGGGGCACATTCTTGGTGTGTTCTGTCTAGGGCCAGGAGTTGGAATCAATGATTCGTCCCTTCAAACGCAGTGAACCTATGAATCTATGATTCTATGCTTCCTTTTCCCTTTTGCTGATGCTGAGCCTTTCTGAAGGACAGAAACATGACATTACTGAGCTGGCTGGAAGGAAGAAGTTTCAAGTAGATCACCAAATACCATTGTTGTGGTTCAAGTACCACACAGTCACTTCCTCCCCTTCCATCCCCCAGTGGGATAGGGATGAGAATCAGAAAAAGATAAAACCCATGGGTGAAATAAGGACAGTTTGATAATAGAAAAAAAAAAGGAGTAAAATATATTATTAATAAATTGTAATGAAAAGGAGCAAGAAATAAGAACCAAGACAAGTGTTGCACAGTACAATTGCTCACCACCCACTGACTGAGGTCCAGTCAGTCCTTGAGCAGCAATCAGTGGCTCCCAGCCAACTCCCCTCAGTTTATATGTAGAGCCTGATGTCCTATGGCATGGAATATCCCTTGGGCCAGTTTGGGTCAGCTGTCCTGACTGTGCTCCCTCACAGCTTCTTGTGCACCTCCTCACAAGCAGAGCATGGGAACCTGAAAAGTCCTTGACTTAGCATAAGCACCACTTAGTGTCAGCTAAAACATTAGTGTGTTATCAACATTATTCTCATACTGGATCAAAACTGTACCAGTTCCTATGAAAATTAGCTCTATCTCAGCCCAAACCAGGACAACCATTTAGCACTGTCCACGCCCCAACTGCTCTGAGTTTCTGTTTTTTCTATAGTTATTGTGTTTAAATTATAGTTTCATGATATTCTTTAAAGTGAGAGGAGAAAGCCCAAACTGGAAAATAGATAAAAGTGGTGGGGAGAGAAGGAATCTTATTCTGGAAATTTATCTTTCCCATAATTCCAGTTGTTGGCATTTTCACTATTTAATCTTGAATGATAAACACAAAAGACATAAACAAGGGAGTTAATCTAGATCTGTCCTTAGATCTACTGCAAAGATGGAAGACAAGAAGACTAGACTAATTTTCTATTGTTAATTTAGTGAAAGAATAGATTTAGGTGAGAATGGCTCACATTTTCTAATCCTATTTTTCTGACAGATATATTTAAGTGCATTAGTTAACCACAGATCATCCTCAGTTTTGCCCAGTAAGTTCAGGGTATTTCTGTTTAAGTAATAAAACCCTTTAAAAATGACAGTTCTTTTCATTTTAATTAAACTCTATTTCATCTGGAAGCAGCTTGTAAAAAAAAGTAAAGAAAAAAATGAGTCATCTTGCAAGCAAAACTACCATTTCCCATTTTCTATCATAATGCTATCAGAATGCTACAGTCATGAAATTATAGATAGATTCTGAAACCATAAGATTATGGAGCTGTCTATGTAGCTTATCCTCTCAGAACCCAAGAGAAGTACTAAATTTAAAGGCAAAGGCTATATTCAGTTGCAAATTGACATATCTGAATGCTTACTAACCCACCAGAATCAACTGGTTTTTAACAAAATAACTAAAAATGCAAATGCAAAGGATGACTAAATCTAATTATTCAAATCAAGTTTTTTGTTTTGTAGCCTGAAAGTGAGTTTAAGCTTAAATCCCTTTATTTAAATCAATCAGCCCTGGGGCTCTTTACTATTCTCAAAGGAATCTATCGATGGCTTAAATTCAGAAGACAGCCAAAGTACATATTTAACTTTAGACAGCAAATTGTGCCATTGATTTCAACGAGATTAGTCATGTCTCTAAAACTAAGATCTGAGGCATCATATCTTTTCCCGAAGAGCTCATTACAGAGAGAGCAAACATGCAGAGCCTCAGTCACACAAATGTTTCCCAAGGTCTGAAACAGAAGCAAAAAACTTCCATCTTGAAAACAATTACTTGAGAATTTAAATTCATCACATTTAACCAGCTAAATGGTCTAAAAGAAAGGTAGGGTGGTACTCAGTGCAGAGAGGGGTGATAGCACTAGTAATTTGAAAAGGGGATGAGAAAAAAAAAGGTGCCAGTCCTTGCCAGTGGAATAGGTAAGGAAAGCATGAAAGTGGATCTACTGAAAATTGTTAACTACTGGTAAGCAGAAAGATCCAGATTTACTATCCACTGTGAAGCTGTGAAATTTAGAACCAGAACTGCTAAGAGGCTTTTGCAAACCTTCATTAAGTTAGCAGATAGAGGGAAAAAAAATTGCATATCCGTTCCAAAGGCCAGGACTGGATTAGGTGACAGATGTGGTCCTTAATGTGTTTCTGTTTCCTTTCCGGATGACAGAAGTCACAGCAGAAATGTCACATGGCTGTACAGGTGACATGGCATACACCATTTCTGTGTAAATGACTAAACTGACTGTCCTGGCTCTTGCTGCAGGAAGAAATGGTTCTTCGGTAAAGCCCTTTTGCTGCACATGTCCTTTGGCCTTGAGAGTCCAATCAATGAGTCCTTAATCACTCAAGGTGATAGGCTGCAAGCAGCAATGCTCCAGATGACTAAACGTCTGCTTCCCAGGAAAAATTCCAGTTGAATTAACACAGAACTGCACTATGGTTTAAGTAATTTCTTTTAGCTTGTAAAAGCGCAGGTTGAGGCCTGAGCAGAGACTCAAACACCAGTGCGGACCACCTTTGCCTGCTCTCCCCTCTGCCTCTCCTGCCTGCCCAGCAGCTTGCTTAGAATTCTGCTCTTCACCTGCAAGTCTGCACAGCTCTGCAGCTGCCTATTGTTATTTAACATGTACTTCACAGTGGAATTGAATTGTTCCAATCAAGATTAGGGTTCTGTTTCTCTAGCTAGCATGCAAAGCATGTCTGCAGACAAAACTTTCATCCATTTCTCCACCTGCCTTTTCATCCTGCCCCACAACAATCCCACAGACAGTCTCAATGATTTTTCATTCCCTTCTCCTCCTGAATTCCCAAATGCCTCTTGCCAGGGCCTCATTGCCCTCATTGCAACCTCTTAGCAGAGTGAGGCTGCTACATCAGTGTGCCACTTGCCCCACTCACTCAGATCCTGTTTTACAGCCCATATGCCACGTGAAGGAGGAAAGGGCTCAGGGTAGAAGGGTTTCCAGTGCAGCACCAACACTTGCCCTCCTTGAATCACCCATCCATAACACTGGGCCCCTTCAAAAACCTAAAAGGGGTAGAGAGCAGCCTTCAAAGCCCACACTCTTGGGGTTAATAGCATCTACTATCTCTGGTGCAAACAAAGGAGCCAGCTCAAGCCTTTTGATGTAGAGAAAGGAGAAGGAAATATTAGGAGAAAACAAGGCTCCTCTTTGCAGCAAAATTGCAAGGGATGTTGAAAGGGTGGTGTGACATTGTTACGTTGCTGGACACACAGGGCTGTAGGGAAGGATTGCGAGTGGGGCTGGTCCCAGGCCACAGAGATCACCACAATCCCTACTGCTGCTGCTCAGTCCCTGCCCGGCCATGAGCCATTCCTGTGGCTGGAAGGACAAGCTGCAAAGCCCCCTTTGCTCTGAAAATATCCGCTGAGCTGATGTGGCTTTTTCACTGCCTGAACTCTATAAGGGAGACATAATCAAAAAGCAAGAGTTTCCAAGCAGTGCACTTTTTATATTAAAATAATCTAAATGCTTGGTTTCTATTATGTACATAAACTCCTTAGTGTACAAAAACTTAACTGATCCTTACTTTTAAAACTGTGTTCCATAAAAGAGAATTCCAGCTGTTTGCGAACTTTGCAAAGTCTGTAACACAGCTCTGGAAAAACCCCACAATTTCCCTAATAGCTGCTGACAGTATGTGAAACAAATAGTTTTAATTATTTTCTCTTTGCTGAATCTCAGGTCTCATAATTTAATCAAAAAGTAGCACAATTACCAGCAATTGGGATAAAATGGAGAATCATACAGCAGGAAAAAGAGAAATTACATTAGCACTAAACAAAGATAAATATGTCCTTCTTATTGTAGTCCTATCCTGAGACAGCAGAACATTTCAACACCACAATCAAAAAAACCCTTAAAAACCCAAAAGAGCCCTTTAGACTTTTCCCATTTATCCTGAGACTTATGGCTACTAAAAATGTCAGTGTGGGCTCTATGACAAAAAATATATTTTGAAGACTCCTTTCAGTTATTGATGGAACAATGAACAGATCTTACACATTAGTGCAAAGTAAGTGTTACTCTTCTTTTTACTGTCACTACTGATATATGAAAATTGGTATTTAGCTAATCAATAGGTAATGACTGTATTTCAGGAGAAATGCCCTGTTCACCAGAAAAAATGTCTGCAATTCACAAACAATTATTGACACCATGAAGCACATGAATCAATGCCCACTAGAGATCTGCACATTATTTAAAATTTCTTCAGCAATACTTGCCTTTGCTCCTTAATCCCAGTGTAATTTTTCCTGACTGTTATACTGTGAATATATTAAAGGTTAGTGTGAATATATTGATTACATTTGACTGAAATGCAAAAACTAGACTTCTTGATGGATAAGTGCATCTACCATCAGTGCATGAATATCACTAGAGTGTTGTAGCCATGGTGCTCAGTGCAAAGCTCTTTCTTGCATAGGACATTGTCTGTCACAAAATGATCAAGACCTCACATCTTAAGGGTCCAGTATAACTCTGCTGGTCTGCCAATTTTTTAAGCCTTCACAGTTTCTTTTTTCACATGCAATGGTTTATGTGTCAGATCAACTGGAAGTATATGAGGTGGCCAGAGCTGGAGATGGTGTGCCTTAATGCTCACTGAATCTCCCAGGAAGATAGATTTATCACTGGCTCCTACAGGGAACCAGTGAACTCCTATTGGCCTAGTTCTCTAAATATAGCCCTCTACCTTGTTTTTATTGCTATCTCTGTGTGGGGCAAGGGAAAAGCATGAAACAGTCCAAGGTACAAATCTGAATCCTCCTTTGTTAAGATGGGAGAGAATAACCCATCCATTCTTCACTTGCATAAACAAATACCCAACATGTATAGGGCAGTGAAGAAGACAATTATCTCTGGCTCTAACATTTTTCTTTTTGATTCACATGTGGCTTGAGACATGGCTGCCTTACATCCTGAAAGGATGCTGCTTTACTTTAGGTTTTAACTGCAAATCAGTTCTGCTTAGCCCAGGACAAACACCTGGTCTTAGCTTAGAAAACGAATGGAAACAACTTCATGCCTGCCATCAGAGCACATCTATTTAAACATCTGCCAACAGTTACCAGCAGCATCAGATAGGAGGGACAGATTTTTAAAAGAATAAATGCCCACTTGTGACTAGAAACTGATTTGGGTGTCTTGCTACAGTTCTGCAGAAGAAAACAGCATTATTTTTTAATTACTGACATAATAAAATAAGGAAAAGTGGTTTGGCTCTCCCTGAAAAATCAGGGAGATTCCTCTCTTAGTCTAAATTAATATTATGAAGAATTTGCAAATAGTTGCAGAAGACCAGAGCAGAAAAAACCCCCAAACAACAAACAAAACCACAAAGAGAAATCAGAAGAGAAAATAGGACTGAGGTACATGTTCTTACACAAAGTGTTTCTCTATGCAAAAATAGATATCTGAGCCAAGTATGCTCTTTAACTCCTCTGAAAATCTAATTTCAAAAAGATCAATCAGAGTTTTTTTCTTTTATTTGGTCAAGTATGAGAAATTATAAGATTGAAGATTTTCTCAGTATACATCTCATTTGTAAGTAGTAGAGAGTTACTCAAACTCATAAAGCTTACTTTTGTGTTGGACATAAAATCTAGACAAGTATTCTGGCTGGTGCTAACTGCTGCTGCATGAAATAAGTACAAATATAACTATTTTGAAATTACAGAGGGTGAAGTAGGTTCAGTGAAATGAAGATGAGAGTATAATCCAGAATATATTTCCATAATTTAAAAATAAATATTGAAAATGTATTTATGATGAGCAGGAAAGGAGCTGCTATTCCAAAGCTCTGAGTGTATGGCCTGCTGGCTCCTGATTTTCTGGTTTAATTTAGAGAAAAGGTTAGTATCATCTATCACATCCCATGGATTGTCAGAAAAGCCATCCCTACGTATTTCATCATTAAGAAGTCTCATTGAAGCAGTGTTTTAAAGGCTTGCAATGTAGGTTAGCTGACCAATTGCCAGCTGCTCTGCCCTTTCTTCTAATTCAAAAATATATTAACCAGAGGACAATTGCAGGTGTTCTCATCCATAATCTACAGTGACAATTACAAACAGCAGATTAAATGAAAAGGATCTTGCAGTCTTCCAAAATATTCAGTGCTTTTCATTTTGTTAGGGTTATTTATTTATCTTTCAAAAAAATTCTTAGCTATCGCAAGTGACTAAGGTTAAAAGTGAAAGAATACATTGAAAAAGACTTAATTGTATCTGTTTAACTTGCAAACTTACAGTAGGTTACATTTTTGCTTAGTATATGATTAAAAAGGAAATTAGGGAGTTTTTTCAATATAACTTTGTATATTAAAAAGTTCTATACTTGAAAGTAATATTTTAACATAAAAATTATCTAGTCTCCAGACATTTAAGCAAAGTACCTCCAAAACATGAAAGGTACTCCAGGCATCAATATTTTAGATATATCTATTTTTCTACGATAAAGGCACTCTATAACTGTAATAATACGTTCAAAATTCTGTTAATAAATACCTACTGTCAACAAAAGTTTTACAGAAATACATGTTGACAGTGAAAACAAAGAAAAACATGAAACAAAGTTATATGCACTTACTTAACAAATGCACCTGCCATCTACCACACATGCAAATACAGAATTTTTAAAACAAGAAAGATGTTTATATGAAGAAATAGCTGGTGATAACAATGACCCAGCAGTGTTAACCAGAGAAACGATGCACTATTTACTAATTCCTTGAAGTAGCAAAACACATGCATCTCAGTGACATGATTTATAGACAGATACTTCCATCATAAATGTAAAAGAAAACCTACAAGCTGCTGACAGCAATGAAAGGTGAATGAGAGATTACTGAAATACAGCTAAATTGAGGGCATCTTAAGAGACCTATGTTTCAGTTCACCACACCATTTATTTCTTGACAGTTCAAATTTTCTGTATAATCCAAAGGATTTATTTTGAAAGCTAGACAGTCATTCATATCACAGGGCAAAGGCATTTAGAGAATTGACACATCTCAGCTATCATAATAGATCCATTATCAGTATCAGTATCCATTTGATGCAGTTTTTTTGCTCTAATTTGTAAGATCCACAAAAGAAAGATTAAGAACCTAGTAACCTAGTTTTGACTTCTCTACAGCACCACATCATGGTTTAAATAAAAAAGTCCCCCCCAAAAAAAACCCAAAAAACCAAAACAAACCAAAGCAAAACAGCCAAAAATAAACAAAAAAAACTCAAGTAAAAATATTTTTTTTTTTAAATTTTAAAACCTGCAGTATAAATTCTCCAATTAAGAAAAATATGGTAAGTAGCAGTGAAAACAGCAATTCAGGGGAAGCAGATCTGACATCCCAAAACAGGAACTAAGAATAACTTTCCTTTCCTTAGACAAAATCCTGAACGAAAGTCTTGGTTCTGGACATTGTAGGAATGGAAATCTTGGCCACACTAACCCCTGCTAGTCTACTCTGGACACTCAGCTGGAGTCAGCTACTTGGTTTTCTCCCAGCAGGACTACAAGTCTCCTCAATATTAGTCATCTTGAAGGTACTTTAGATGCAAAACAGAGAGTCAGAAAGACCCAAGGCAATGGCCTTGAGCCGCTCATGAATACACAGGGGAAGCCGTGTTCTCTTGTACAAGGATCCCGCTGTTGCCTGTGGCTGGCCTGGCCTCTCAGCTGAAAGGGGTCTCTTAAGCACTGACCAATTTTGTGGAGAACATTGTTGTAACCCAGACCGTAGATTAACTGGATAGCATGTACACTACCTCTACAGCTCCATTTTCAATTTATCTTGCCTATTTTAATTTTTAAGATCTTGCACAGATTTCTTGGCTGGTACAATAAAACATCTCATTTTCACTGTAGGCTCTTCAATCTGACCCATAGCACCAATTTTCCCTTTTCTCTCTGTAGACAAGAGCCTGGAGTGGACTGTTGGACAGGTGAACACAGCTCATCAGCAAACAACTGAAAGAACTATTGTCTAAAAAGGCAAGGGTAGAGGCTACTGCTAGAAATGGTAAATCTTCACCAAAGGTTTTCCTAAAGAAGGATTTTCTAGGTACTCAACAAGTTCAAAATCAAAATGGATGTATCTTGGCAAATATTCACTTTTGGACACTTATTCTGGATTTCTTTTTTCTTTTCAGCATGGGAGCAAAACAGACAAACCTGAAGGAAAATAAAAAGGATTCTAAATAAATAATTCAAAAGGAAATGGGGACTGCAGGGACCTCTTGGGACATCCCAGATCTAATTTGACAGATAACCTATCAGCTTATCTTCTTCTCCATAAACCTATTTAAACTCTATCAGAAAAACAACCATTTTCTTATAGCTACCACTCCATGGAAGCCTTTTCCAAAGTCTGATTTGAAACGAGTTCCTTACTTCTTTCTTATTTTTCTCAGTTCTTCAAAGTAAATACGTTTCCAGTCAGTTTGCCTCAATTTATTCTTGTCTTGACTAATTTTTTCTCTTAAAAGTAACCTCAGTCCTGTTTATTTTGATTAAAGACTACTGCTAGACATCATGATATAAACCGACAATAAAGAAAAATGTTGACAGAGCTTCTACAGAGTCAAACTGAAATCAACACACAAAAGATGTGTTTTCCTTTATGGTAACAGTGACAGCACTGGTACCAACCTTGAGCAGGATGGTACCTGCTCACATCTACAAAGCCTAATGACTCTAGTGCTGCAAATTCTTTTTTTCCTACCAGGAGAACATGTGACAGATTGTCCATCACAAGTACAAGTTCTGCTTCTGAGCACTGGAGGTACTTTGCAATTCTCTTGGCTCCTCTGAGTAAACCATTGTGTAGTGACCTGGAGATAACAAACCCAGGTACATGAGCACAAACACATTTTATATTTTATCATTTTTTCAGAAAGCTAGATGACATCAGCAATCTGCCTTTGACCTAAAGTTACAACAAGTGGGTTTAAACTCTCACAGGAGAAGTTGTACAGCCAAGATATTGGGCGATGGATATATTTTTTCAGTGAAAACAGTGCTTGAAGCTTGCCTCAATACAAGGGGGAAAAACCCCACCACACCACCAGAATACAAACTGAGAACCAAGTGTATACAAAATAATATTAATAAAGCAATTATATTTAGAAAAAACCCAACCAAACTATGTAAAATGCCCTCCTTCCTGTACTCCAGATCTTCTTGAATGGATTTCGAGCATCAGTTGAACCTCGTGTTATAGACATCTGAAGTACTTACTATCTCTGGAGATTTGCAGGCCCTCTAAAGTGATTAGGGTTCAATGTATAGGTGTCAGCCTTAATCCACATACCCAGATAACAGCCATGTGAAACATAACACATGTGCCAGAAACCTAAACCAGGCAAGAAAAATAAAAGGCCAGCCCTAAATGAAGAAGGACCTCTAAGAAGCAGGATCAGACATGTTTCACATGCTTTATGAAAGGATATGGAGGATATAAAGTCAAAACAGATAATCCTTGCTACAAGAATATGCTATAAGATTTGGATCTGGATGCTTTTAAGTTCAAGTCTTATTTAGTTGTTTAACAGGTTGTGATCAACTACCTGCACAAAGCCACTGATGAAGTACCACAAACTTCATTATGATGGAAGCCATCACTTTATATGCACAGAAAAATGGTGACCTAAGTTGTCATTACCAGTCATGAGGGAAGAGAGTTGTGATAAACTCCTCTCTGAGAAATGACCAAGCAGCATTCACAGCTCATGCAGTCTAAAAATAGCCCTTGTAACTAGACAATGTACAGTCCCAACAGAAAAAAAAAAAAGTGTGCTGCTCCATAGTGTCTTTCCTACACCATTTTTAGAAACATGGAATGGTTTGGGTTGGAAGGAACCTTAAAGGTCATCTAGTTCCAAACCCCCTTCCATGGGCAGGGACTCCTTCCACTAAAACAGGTTTCTCAGAGCGCCATTCAACCTGGCCTTGAGCACTTTCGGGGATGAGGCATCCACAACTTCTCTCAGCAACCTGTTCCAATGTCTCACCACCCTCACAGTAAAGAATTTTTTCCTAATATCTAATCTAAACCTACTCTCAGTTTGAACACATTCCCCCTTATCTTGTCACTACAAGCCCTTGTAAAAAGTAAGTCCCATCTTTCTTGTAGGCTCCCTTCAGGTACTTGAAAGCCATAATTAGGTCACCCCAAAGCCTTCTCTTTTCCAGGCTGAACAATCCCAATTCTCTTAAGGCTTTCCTTGTAGGAGAAATGCTTCATCCATTTAATCATCTTGGTGGCCCTCCTCTGGACTACCTTCAACAGGGTGATATCCTTCCTGTTCTACACAGCCCGAGCTGGATGCAGTACTCCAGGTGGGAGGCAGCTATTAAATTGTAGTTTGTAATTTTATTTTTAACACACTGAGCTCCAAAAACAATAGGACAGCTTTTATCTTTCTACACTTTCAATCATCTTATGATCATGTGTGACAAGTAGCAGACTGTGGAAGACTCAATTTTGCATCTGAAGCTTGGCAGGCAAAAATACTGAATAAGTCAATCAATACTCCTCATCCTGAGACACAGTCAGCCTCAGCATACTGCTGCCAGCTGCAGGGATGTGACATGGCTGGGCAGCCACTGCACAGAGCTTCTCACAGCAAAGGCCTGGGAATATGGGGCTGCTAAGCACAGGGCACCAACTCTGGCCCCTTATATTAATTCAAAAAGTAACAGATATACCAAATTGGATAAAATATTGATAAAATAGTAAGTTAAGCCCGTAAGTTGGTGGTGGCTAGCTTCAAGATGAGTAATTAAGAGACATTAGGAGCAATTAATTTTTTCAGACTGTGCCTGAGCCTACGGCCAACAGCAGCACCTCCTTCCTATTCCAGTGACAGAAAAGTAGGTCAGCATGATGGGGCCAAGCAAACATCACTATAAATCCCATCTCTGATAAGCTGTCCAAGTTCATTCTTGTTTTATTGCACATGGCTCAGGTTCCATCCAAATCCTCTTCTGCATATGTTCTGTATTTTCCATCGAGTGCCTGGTCTGTGGTAACGTAACCCCTGTGGTTACTTCCCCTTTCCCCAGCACTGAGATGGCAACAGGCAGATGTAGTCATTTGCCCTGAAGAGACTCACAAAAGCAATTTAAAGAGAATGTTTAAATATGTAATAACATACATAAACCACTAACACTGGAACGATTGCATTAATGACTTGTGTTTGTGCCACATGTATGATCAAGTTCCTTCTAGAAAAAATGGAGGCTAGAGGCACTACACCAAATTCTCCTTTTGTGCTTACCTATTGAAATTCACAAAATCCCAAGTATTTAGCTGAGAACATAATGAGAACAAAAAGAATTGTGAACTACCTCTTTTGGTATTTCAGTACTCTTTCTAAAATGAAACACAAAAGTTTGTGACTTGCAATCATAATCATTATAGTAATTGCTAAAGCCAGCGTTACTCAAGTGACTTCTGAAATGAAACTTTTCATAACTCACAAATTGTGTGGTGGATGACCCTGATGTTAAAAAATGCATTTGCTTTTTAAAGTTTGTACTCAAACACTGTGTGGTTCTTGCTTTCCGTGATACTCTCTAATCATTACATTACTACATTATAACAAACAAATACAGGGAGTACATATAAATACCCAAGTAAATGTATGGTGATATCTATGTCATAAACTGTGGAGGCACACCAAGAATTGTAAATACATATGAGAAATACATTTCATAAATAACTGGGATTTCCTCACCTGTAGCTGCCCACAAGCAAATTTCCCACTTATATGGGAAATGGTCTAATACTCCAAACACTTTAGAGCTGCCACTTGCGAACGCAGCTTGTGCCCCAGATACTAGAACTCACCTTTACAGTTCCCATTCTATCCCATGCACATCCAAAACCCTACTATCTTCAGCTCATTTTTTTAAAGTAACAAAAACTTAATGTCCTGTACCTTGGGAAGGGATTCATCCTGACTTTAACATTTAAGCAGCACAGACATCTACTGCTGATGTAGTCATCAGAGGACCCTTTCATCATTCACAGGGGTAAACTGTCACTTGACAGACTTAGTTCACCAGGCCAACTGTAGATATTTATCTTAGGATAAGACAGATCCAGTACTACCACTGGATGAACAGCTCTGATGCAGACATTTATGAACTAGGAGACCTGTCAGAGCTGACTTCCAGGCATAGATGTCTTAGAGCACTGGAAAAGGGGATGTTTTCAGCTTCTTGGTAGAACTTCGCACTTTCTGTCAACCTTTGAAAGCTCAGGATTACCACTAAAACTTGTGTCAAAAATGTTCACGTAAAAATTTCCTTACTTCAGTCTCCTTCAACTACTCTTAAGTTAAAGACTGTCAGAAAGGTGAAAGGAGGGCCTGTAGATCTCCAAAACCTCCTAAATTATTTCTTTTCTGTAGTGATTAAGATCTTTAAGAGATGGGACTCTGCAATGTGAATTTTATTAGCATTGTTTTGTTATGGACACATTACTCGAAAGTAGCAAAACAATGAAGAATTTAGGTAGGCCATCCCTGGAAAAAAAAGAAATAGATTTTTAATGCACACCACACCTGGTGGCAAACTGTCTAGAAATAAAAGTCTGTATATATATATATTTATATATATCCACATATATCCAAATCTATCTATCTATCTATCTATCTATCTATCTATCTATCTATCTATCTATCTATCTATCTATCTATCTGCCTCAATATGCACTCCCACAACCTCCTCCTCTGAATCTCCTTATTTGAGTGATCCAACTCCAAACTGCTGCTCACCCATAAGCTCAGCTGGAGGATTTTCCAAGGGAAGCTAGTTGTCTTTGTCCTTAACTTGGTTTTACAAAACTTTAATACGGAAGACAAACTTCCTGTAATAAAGTAAGAAATGTCGGTTTTTGAGCTCCCCAGGTTCCGGCGCGAGAATCACGATGCAACCTCCATAGGAGTATGGTCAGTGTTCTGATTTATTGTTTACATTACACACACACATATTGCATATTCTCTCAGTCTACGAATAGTACAGGAATATCACTGGTCAATGGCTAGGGCATGCTACTAGCTGGATTGGTGCTTCTCTCAAAACTATGCTTTTCTGTATCAATGTGTTTACCTGCTTCTCCCAACGGCTGCCGCATTCTATCTATTGTTTACAGCTCTTCTTGAAGCAGGCTCAAGGATACAGAGGCCCCGTTTCCCTCTCCATGGCCTGGGCTGTGCACAAAAACTTCTAAGTTCAAATTTCTTCCAACACTGTAACTCCTTTTCTTACTCTTGCTGAATAAGTCATTTTACAGGGGCAGGGGTTCCTCCTCTTTTGTTATTTCTCTTAGAGACAGGCTGATGAGAAAGATTAGAGGCTGCCCTGCATTCTGCTGCCAGCGGGCTCAAGATTTCGACAGCATTGTACTACCTGACCAAAAGAAAATGGTGATGGAGGTAGAACTTCCCTGATGCATGAGGAAGAATTACAGTGGTGTGACACTATACCCCATAATTTAAAAGATTACGCTAATGATCTAGTTGAAATTTTGAGATTCCCTAATTCCCCAGTCTTTTAGCCTGTTTTTTGAGACCTTTACATTAGAAGCACTGTGGTTACGTTCTTTTAAACTGAAGGCAGGGCCCTGCCATGTGTTCAATTCACAGAAAATGATCCCCCTCTTTTGTGTTTCCTCCGTTTTCAACAAGTCTGATTGGGAATAGATTACTACACGAAGATATTAACCAAACAGGTAAAAAGTACTGCCAAGAAATGTTACCAAGGAATAAACTGATTGACTGATTGATGGAAAATGTCTTTCCTAACTAACTGTGGGTTCTGAATATGAAAATAGTTACAGATTACAGGAGGATAGGTGCTCATGTGCTAATACTGGTTATGTCCATTTATTTTCACAATTTCTTAACTGTTTACTTACCCTCTCCTCATTACAGCAATGGAGAGACTAATTTTTTCACTCTTTTGAATACAAACTTAAATGCTTTCAGATAAAATGAAATCATCTACCTGAGCTGTCATGTTAAATCAGCAATCCTCTACCACATGGAAGTTAGGGATAAACCCTTTGTTACACAGTAAAAATACCTGTTTTCAGTACGCTTCTAGCATTTCAGTTGCTTATCAGTCCAAAACAATTTCACCCAGGGTAAGCATGGGTTTTCACATAGTGCAGATTTAATCTGTGTTTCTTTAAACTATTTTCTAGGCTAAAAAGGATCAATCCTGCAGGAAACATTAGCCATGGAGACAGTTTTCCTGTTCTGTGAACAATTCTGAAAAATGGTAGACAATCTTTCCATTTCACACTGCCTGAAGACAAGGAAAAAAAAAACGAGAGGAAATGCTTTTCTTCCTTTAATCAAACAACTGTAGGGGACAGGACATGAGATGGATCTCTGACTGTACACACTGCTTCATTTTTTTGCTTACTACATGGCTGAGTTTTGGCCTGTTCCAACTAGCATCCTCCAAGAGGAAATTGGGGTGTGGTTTGGGGATACATCACACCAGCCGTTGCTCTGAGTAAGAGTTATAAACAAGAACTTCAACAGCCTTAACTGCCTATGAGGCACTCCACCACAATCCCACCAATTTTGTGCTTTCCTGTACAGCATCTATGCCCCTTTGCAAGCCATACACCAAGACACACAACACAAATCCTTATTTTTCCTGCTGTCTAAACACTCTCTGACAACTCCCAACAGGTCTCTGAAAAAAAATACTTCATCAGGTCTGAGAAAACATGCACAAAAACAATGATATCTTGAGGTGCAGAGGAACCACAGGTTCAGTGGAGACCAGGGTCCAATGCTTTATATGTATGCACTGAGGGTCAGCCTACCTTAGAGGGGTCTGATCATAATTAGAACAGACACAAAAGGCTCTGTGCTCAGAAGCCACTCTATTCAGCAGTTAGAATAAATAAAGCAGCCAAGCTCCATTCACATACCTAAGTTAGGACCTGGAAGCCTAACCAAGTCCAGGGATTCACATGCAAGAAAAAAACCCAGATCAACAGGATCTGAGAGCTTAATTGTTGGTTATTCATTAGCCTTCTCAGGTGGGCCCCTCCATCTTTCCTTCTAGAATCATTCTATGGCTGTACAAATAAACAAATATTTATTAGATGGGAAAAAAGACACCTATGGCTCTGAAGCTTCCATCCTTGTACCAATGTGTACAAAATTGGGACCTGCTTAAAGACCAGAGTTACTGGCTTAAATTAGACTGTTTTCTTCTCTGTGTTTTTGACCAGAAAAACCTTTAGAAAAAAAATCACGTCAAATTTCATGTTTCTGCAAGGAGTTTTCATTTTGTGAGAAAGGTCCAGGCTAGCTTTACATGAGGAGCACACACTCCCACGGACAGAAGATGATGATGCTGACGAATTGCTGCTTTCAGCTGTGGGATTTAATTATTCTCATTCTCTACAGATGGCATTATTGTGTGGTGATGTGTTTATCTTCTGACACCTGGGGGAGAGGATGAAATAAATTTACTACATTCACAATGCCAAAGGGACAGTTTGAATAAGAAATGCTGCAATAAGACCTGCATGACTGTCCTCTGACATGAAAAATGAATCCACATCCTTTAGATCTTGTTTCCTAGCTGCATTTACAGACTGGAAGTGGTTTTTTTTAATGTAATAGGAAAATTACACTAAAGTTAACCTTGTTTTGACAAGGTGAAGGAAATGAAGCGGTTTATATTGGCAGATATCTATCTAGCCTGTGTTCCTAAAGCTTTTCCCTTCATTTTTACAGGCTGGCAGGGTCACTAATCCTACCCATTTTCAGTTTGTCAGTCAGTAATCACTTATGTGGCACTATGTCTTTGGAAGTGACAGCTGAGACAGGATCTGATGTGCAGCCTTCCTTTCACAATGCCTTCCTAAATACCAATCTGAGGCAGCTGAAAGGACCAAATACTCTAGATCTGATAATGACATGTTCACCAAGCTTGTCATAAACAAGGTTTGGGGGAAGTTTACCACAGTGCTATGTGGGAAACGTGTCTACTCTGACGCCATAATGAAGTCATATGAAGCAGAACAGACCCTGCCACTGGACATTAATGAGAGTCAACTTTTTTTTTGCTCTAAGGCATTTTAATTGTATCACAAGTAGGGACCATCTGGCTTAGGAATGTATATTCAGTATTTGCAGCAGAAGCAGAAATAGTTGAAAGGGAAATGGTACTTCCTGGCTTCCAGCTTGCACAGTACCCAACAGTACAACTGGTTTGTTGCATAGTTAACGAAATTTTAATTTGATGATTGATGAATGACTTTTTAGGCTATTATAATCTCATTAATTAGTTATTCTTTACTAGTTTGGACTTTATTCTCTTCTCTTACTCTTCAAAAAGAAGATCAATTTATGATAAAAATTACTACAGAATAACATACTTCACTGCATTCTGCACAGGTCATCTCATCAGCCTTTTTTTACTGAGAAGTCATAAGGATACAAATCAATTCTTTTTTGAGGAATAAACATTTCTCTCTTGTGTGTGACAAGTGACACACACATTTATGAAAAATCAAACCTTTGCAAAAGGTAAATTTAAAGAACAGGTACTTCAGCAGACACTAACTTTCCTGAGAAAGAATGAAACCATCACTTCTAAAGGGCAGGTGCTAATTTCAAAAATTTTATGACTGTCACCAGATCCATTAGTTTGGCCTTATCTCCACAGGAGTGCCTCTCACAGCAGCTTACTGGGGTGGGGGGGGGGGGGGGGGGGAACCTCCAAATCATTTGGCAGAGATTTTTATGAGCTATGTATAAAGACTAGGAGATAATGTTTGGCAGTTTCGAGAAACTTCAGCTGTTATACCTTTGAGGAAATTATGCCTAAGTATCATGGCCTATTTACTAGAATCTAGGTTTATTTGTTTAAGCACCTAAGTAACTTGAGGCAGCTTTGAGGTGGATGTTGATGCCATCAGCCTTGTCTGCCACACTGAGCTGTATAAAACATGAGCAGCCCCGCAAGAGTGGGAGCTTGGCTGCAATCCCTAGGAGGTATTTGACTTGAACGTAACTGATACCAGTGCTAGCAGAAATGCATTTAAAGGTAGTGGAGGCTCTGTCACAATATTTTGGAATTAAAACAAACCACACATTGACTCTCTCCTGAGGGAATGTGATGTGATGCCTTTCCTCGCTGGAGCTCTCTGAGCTGTGTTGGCTCTAACGAGTGACAGGTTGCAGTGCGTGAAGCAATTTCCTGTACATGTTTAGAAATCTCTCCAGAACACTTTAGGGTGATAATAGTTAGCTAAGTCAATATGATCAGAGAGCATTTCACCTCAAATGGTGAAAATGCACCATTTTCACTGCATTACTGCCAGAATCTTAGAAGAAAGATTCATACAAGTACACTCAGGAACAAAATTCCAGGGGAGAAGAAATCCATACTACCAACTATCAGCTACTATTACCAGACATCTGAATTTTCCTGTACTGGCTTTCTTACTTTCCTCAGGAGAGACTTACCCTAGTGCACGAGACCAACACAAGACTCACACAGATTTGAGTGCTGGATACTACAGTCCTCGGTAGAGCATTATTAAAATTGCTAGGCAGGCTTTCAACATGGGCTTGCTGTGGAGCTAAACATCACCTTGTGGTGCAGCTCTTTCAGAGCCAAACAGGGCACGCCTCTGGGATGAAGCACTTCTAAATATATAGACATATCCTAAGCAATAAGCAATAAGCAAAGAATAGGACTTGGAGCTGTAACTCAGAAGTCTACGGGAGGATGGGAAGAATGAAAGAATTTCCCTCTCCTTTGGCTTACAGGAAAAACACATTTAGTGTTATACAAAAATGTGAAAATCTCAATCGTGATAACTGGAGCATTCAGGTATCCAAACCTGAAGTTATTCTCACTCAAAAAGAAATCCATACATTTGCTTTTCAAGCAGTACAGATATCACACTTCCATGAAGATCAGTATGTTTCTCCATCACCTATTGCAAGGCAGAATTTCTTTAGAGCAGTATCTCATCCAAAGAACAGGAAATAATCGGGAACTGTTGGTGGCACAACTATTAGGGCTGTAAGTATGAGATTCTGTCTTGTGATAAATGCAAAGGCATTTTATGTGTCCTGTCACACCCCATTCAGTGTCTAAACATTGTCAGTATAATACAAAAATGTCTCCCTTGGCACACTAGTAAAACTGGGTAGGATTGAGTGCTGTAAACAAGAGTCTCAAAACCCACTCTTGACATGGAAGTTTTGTCAGAATTTTGTTGCTCCAGAGGAAATGCTGAGCACAATCTAAACATCTACATGACACTGTTATGTTAGCAAGGTGAAGTAAGACCAATGAAAAAACACCACCACCTGAGACTGATATTTAAAATGGCAATCACAAAAGGCAAAATAAGTTTAATGTATATGGCATGGCAAAGCTGCACTCTGCTTCTTTAAAAATGCATTACATATTATAAGCATTCTTATTACAATTTTATTGCAATATTCAAGGTGCACTCAGAAAATACTATTTTTTTTAATATGCATTTATTTGTTTGCATCTTATCTTACAGCTACTCTTCCAGCCTCCGGTTTAATTTCTAAAATGAAAGCTAGTGATATTTCCATATCAAAGTTTAAAATTAATTTGCTTTGTGGGACATGCCCCTTGATCTAAAATACTTCATTTTAATTAGGACATTTTATTTTCTCTAATGGAATCAGGTTGCATTTACCTAATCCAAAATTACTTTCTGTAAGAGCTGTAAAGCAGTGCATTTTCTCAGCACAAGCTCTCCTAAGGCTTGACCACATGAAGAGATTGTGCCTTACACAGCTAAACTGATTTCAGACTGATCTACTTACACCTCTACAAAATGTTATCCAAAACTGGGTCTGCCCCACCTCTGGATCAGTTTTATCAAACAGTTTTAGGTTTCCTGATGCAGATCAGGAATGGATAATGAAACATCAAGTACCATTATAAATAAGTGTTGGAAAAGCTAACTGAAAATTATCCCATGTCCCAGAGCACAAGTGTCTGGACCCCCAGATCCTGGAACACAGCCATCTCCCAGCACCATTTCTGTGCAACTTCCTTCAACCCTTTGCCCTCTTCTCTGTAATGTGTTACGTACATGCAGACTATGCCAGATCATGTCTGTGTCTCATTAGGAGAAAGTACAAGACATTTTCTGAAGAACACTGCATATTCTGGCTCCAGGTTACGATGATGTTCTGTCCCCATGCACGCACAGAGGCACATGGATAGATCAGGGCAGAGATAACCAGTGCAAGGGCACAGACAGTGAAAAGCATAGACTTTCCCTACTGTGAGAGCTCACTCTCACCATTTAAAATAAGTGTTTGTCTGGGGAAAGCCTGTCTTTTATCAGTTTTGTAGATCTCATCAGCACAGAGGAATGCAACAAATACCACAGATTATTATAAATTCTGAAACACCTTCAGCTCCATGCTGACACCAGCATTCAAAATGCAGGGGCACAGCAACAAAATTATTTTAAAAACTACATACCTTGAAAAATAGCCAGGCTGTCATCCATTTGACCACTTTCACAACCCAAAAAACATGCTTGTAGAGCTCAGTATTCACTACTCCAGGGTCTACTATGTTAGCAGTCACATGGCTTCCATTTGTAGTCAGAAGATGCTGTAGTCGATAGGTAAATAACACAAGGGCAAGTTTGCTTTGGGCATAGGCTCCATGGGGTGAATACCAACATCTGTACACAGGAGAGAAAAAGGAAGATGCACATAAAAATAACCAGAAGGAAAACAGAATTGCAAAAGCATCAAATGTACCCCATTTCACAATATTCAGCAAACAGCTATACAATGAGTTGTCAGAAGAAACAGTTTATCACTGGCAGGCATGTTCTTTCCTCAAGTTCTGGTGATTATTCCATCAGACATTGAGTCTTATTTATGGCAAGGAAAAATATCAAAATAAAATTACACAAAACATGCCAGAATCTCTATGTCAAACTATTTAAACTAAAAATGCTGAGGCATCAATCTCCAGGCTATCATACCTAGAGGCCCTCAGACTTCTATCCTCTCTTTCAGTCCCCTCTTCCCAAACATACATACCCTGTTCCCACCTCATAAATCCATGCCTGAGCATGTGATTCCTGATTATTACTGTTTGTATTGCATCAGTTCCTACTAGTTGAAGGCTCCTTTGCTGGGCATGGTACAGATGAGTAAGGTACTCATTGCACCTGTCCCAGTGACACACCAGATTGTGCACAACTAAAGAGATGGATAAAATGATGGGGTAAGGAAAACAGCTGCAAGTGTAACCATAGTTGTGCCCTACACAGCCTTTAAAGCACAGATGGCTGGCTGAGTCTGTGCCAAAGCGGTATGACAAAGGCTCACAAATTCTAGGAGTTACAGTGAAACACTACCTGTTGATACTCCCGTGCATCTCTCTCATCTGGATGTCAAATTTGCCTTTGTTTCAAGTCGAGCTTTCTAGGAACTGCTGATTAGTTGTATTTAATTGCATGCAGGCAGCAATACTTTTTTTTTTAATAAGAAGGCTAGTTTTAGGGAAATTAGCAGGTATGTCACTTAAAATGCTCCTCCTGACTGGGCCTTAGCATCACTTCCACAAATTCCTAGGCCATGACAACTCACTCCTGTAATTACTACAGCCTCTCATCTAACTTTATTTTTGATTAGCAGAACGAAAGGTCAGAGGTGACATTACAGACAGCTCATAGGCAAAGCAGGCAGGAGCCTAAAGCAAAAGGCTTCTGGGGACAGTAAAACTGCTCCTAGTCCTAATCCACTTTGCTTCTGCCACAGCCTGGGGAAGTGATGCTGCATGTCCATGTGCAGTGAGTCAGTCCTGTTGCCCCACAGACCCCAACCTGCTGGTCAAGGATGACAGAGGGGCATGCACCCAGGAGTAGAACTCTCTTTCCCAGTTCCTTCCTTCTCCTTAGCTGTTCTGCCTCTGTAGTGGCCACAGCTACAGTTCTATCCTCTACATTTTCACCCTGAGTGCAGCAAATGCCTGGGTGAGGGATGCTCCTACTCTGCTGGAAAGCCTGCCTGTGGTTTTCTGTGGTCGCTACTACAAGCAAGCTTTTTTAGTTTGAATGAACAGAAAATATATGACTTCTTTTTGTTATCTCGTTCTTGTGGAATATCTTATTTGTAATATCCTATATACTTCACCACGGAAAGCCCCGAGTGTTAAGAAACAGGAAGAGTCTCTGCAGAGGTAGAAGGCTACTGAAGCAATTTAACTGTCCATGTTATCTGAAAGGGCTCAGAAACTTGGAGACAAACAACAGTAAATTATACAGCTCAGCTACAGAAAGTAAAAGACAACGACGCTGAACCTCCAGTGCAGTGCATCTCTTTTCTTTCTTCTTTTTTTTTTCCCCAGTCTATTCCTGCTCAAGCAAATCATGAACAAACAGTCCACAAAAGCGTTATATAAATTGAGAACAAAAAAGAACAGCTGATGATAGGCGGCCCTTGAACCAACCAACGGCCTCAGCTGTAACATGCTGGATAATATAGCTCCGCTATCATAAAGATATCATCTGCACCTTTGGGCAAAATGGGCTATTTTAAGAATAAAGAACAATCACTGCATGAATATAAAAGTGAGTTGGCATTAGTCAGGAAATTGCAGTTACATTTTAAATTCAATAACGTCCGTGATCTGATCTGAGACACTCAAAATGTCACCTTATGCTTCATGCATATTTCAACCCTTTTAACTTGAAGGACCAGATCCTCAGCCGCTACAAGCTTCTCTTATGCACAGCCATGAGGGTCAGAGCTCACACCACTCCTGGGAAGCAGCACTCATCCCAAGCTGCCTCAGGCAGCCAGCTGGCAGCTAACCCTGGCACTCCTCCCTCAGTGCCATCATTCCCCCACTGAACACCAGCTGGGGCATGGGACAAGCTTACCGAGTTGAATTAGAGTGATCTTGTCTGGCAAGTGGATTGCAGGTAAGCAAGGCTGGGGACTACTCTGACTTGTTCTGCCTGGGTCTTGTCTGCCCTTCAATAACCTTCAAATGCCAGGCAGGAGGATGGTAAATGCTCCCCATGACTTCCTATTCCCACATTTTGTGTGAGTGCTGTTTTGACTTACCTTGTGGCAATGAAGCATGAACTACAAGGGGTGGATCCTCAAAAGCCTTATACTTTGCATAGGTATCTATGTCAGAGAAACACGAGTGCTGAGAAGATATAAAAAGCTACCCAATCAATGAGGAAGCCTTTTATATCACAGTGCAGAGATGCAAATTATTTGCAAGGCAGCAGAGAATCAGACTTCAACATACTATACGTTGAAGGATATAAAATTGGATAGACAGAGCAGGCCCTTTAGGCAGAAGCCCTGCAATATTTACCTGCTCTCTTCCCATTTTCTGTGTGTGTGCTTTATGCTTTCCAGGAATCTGACATCAATGGACTACATAAGACAGAGGAATAACATGTGACACAGAACTGACAAGGATTTTTGCTGAACAACTATTTTGTTTGTGAGACCCCATTTTATTAGAATCATGTAGCTTAAATGCCACATTGAAAAAAAATTCAACGCGGGTTACTTGACTTCATTACATCCAGTCTTGGCTTTATGTATCAGAAAAATAGGACCGTGTAGGCTCCTGCACCTGTACCATGACTGCATCTCCCATGCATATACATGTAGAATCACAGAAGAGTTTGAGTTGGAAGGGAGCTTTAAAGATCACCTAGTACCCCATCCTTACAATAAGCAGAGATGTCTTTCCACTTGACAAGGTTGGTCAAAGTCCCATCCAACCTGGCTTTGAACAGTTCCAGGGATGGGGCATCCACACTTTCCCTGGACAAACTGTTCCTGTGCCTCACCATCCTCGTAATAAAAAATTTCTTTTTTCCAGTCTAAGTCTACCTTCTTTCAGTTTAAAAACGTAAAATGTGCTCCTTTTACCCATTGAATTATCTGGCTTTAAAGCCTAAGCATCTTAATCTAGACTCTCTTGGCACTTTTTGCTCAGTATGAACATTTTCCAAAACAAATGAAAGTATAATTGTACAGTAAATAAGATGATATTGACTTATGCATTACCACATTTTCTGAGGGCTCTAAAATCTTTCTGAAATAAAAGTGCATGCAAAAGACAAATCATCCCAAAGTAGAACAGATTACCAGAAAACTATGCTGGCACACCAGTGCACACGAAGTGCCTGTGACACCCTTGAGGACACAGGGTATTGATGCTTCACAGCAAGGTAGGCAGACTCAAGCACGGAAACTGCCTCCTAGCTAAGTGACCAGCCAGGCAAAAGACTGGTAGCTCCCAGCTCCCAGTGCTATTCATGGGTGCTGGCCAGTTGGCTAGAAAGCTAGAGGTATTGGTGCTCGATGCCCAATAAATACTGCCCACCCAGCTTGAGCAATGCCAATCAGCATGTGCTGTGACATGGCAAACCCATACACTGTCAGGCGCCAGGAGACGTGGAGCAAGGACTTGGTGGGAAGAAGTTCAGTGGGAAGGCTTGGCATGCCTAGCATTAGTAGCTTAGAAAACTTCATGCTTACCCACTCATTTGAGTGGGACTCTCTGTGGACGACTCTTCCTGCCACGGAAAACAGTGTCCCCTGGGGGGTGCCACTCCATAGCACTTTGATGAGCTATGTACAACTCACTAAATGAAGACTACAGGAGGAGTTAAGTCAGCATTTAATTAGCTGCTTTGAAATCTGGCCAAGAGAGCAGCAATATACAAGACCTTCTTCCTTTGAAAATAATATTTTATTGATTCTAGACTCATGAATAAAGGATCAGGATAAGGCTCTGCATTTTATGTTCAATTAATTTTAAGTAGAAATTCTTACTTTTGGCTTAAGATTTTTTGCAACATATGCTACATGTTTGAATTGTCATTACAAAAATTAGGGTGGGTAAAAGAAAAGGTTTGTTTTGTGTTTTTGCCAGAACAAAATAAGTAGGTATCAGTTCTGGAGTGAGTGCCTTGTGGTTTGCTGCCTTTTCTTTTTTTTCCCCTTTTTTACTTCCTTTCCACCAGACACTGATTTTGCCACATATCTCCACGCAACTGTCTCCAGCAGCAGTGTCCCTATGCAATATGTTTGTAAAAAGTATTGAAAAGTCAAATTTCAAACTGAAGCCTGCAGCAGTTAATTAAATGTTTAAATATAAATTCAGCTGCTATCCCATTTTGAAAACTGAGTCCATGTCCCTTGGTAGCTAGTCTTACTCTTGTTTCTCCTCTGGTTGGCTTTAGTTGCTCTGTGCTCTGTAGTAGCCTCCCACTTATGTCCAGTGATCTCATGTTTAGTTAAGTGCATTAAGTGAATTCAGGATACCCACTGAGCAACAAAGGAAACAAAATTGCTGCTTGGCACAGAATGCTTCCTTCACACCTCCTGTGCACAGGTTCTCCTTCCGCTCTCAGCCTTTTCACTCTCATTAACAGCTCCTTTTGCAATACGCACACATGTGGAGGAAGCAGACATGGACCGACTGACAGCTTCCTTTCCCTTCCCCACCACATCTTGCTTCAGCAAAAGGCTCAGAGGACCTGTGACTATCCTGACTGGCACAGTTTAACCCAGCTGGTGCTAGCAGTGGAGCTTTCCTGATGTGGACCTCTTTCACACCACACTTGTCTGGAACATCTCATCCTCTTTTCACCCATCACCGTGCTCCCCAATTTTCAGTTAAACGAAGGGTAGAGTGCACCAGGATCAAACTGCAGAACAACTCAGCTGCTGTGTGCTCCATTAAAAGACAAGTGATGCAAAACATAGCTGACATGCTGGGGTTTTTAATGAAAAGACAACCACACAAAATTTCAATATATGCCTTAGGATGAATCAGGGAATTAAGCAAAACACAGGCTAGCTGTATTAAAATGAGTAAAGCTTCCTAATGACTTTATATATTAAACTTGCAATACATCATCACCATTGCTTAGTCAAAAACTATAAAAGTCTATTATTAAACACTCATGCAGCTTTCACAGTCTTAAATTTTCTTTCTCCAGGGAATGCAGCACAAGATTTTTCAAGTTTTGATAGATTTTGCAGTTTATTTTGAAGCAGCTACAGAAATATATTGAAACATAAACACTTCTTTGCTGGTCATCATAAGCAGTTGCTTTCTCTTTTCCTATGATAAACCAAAGCCTGAATCCTAAATGTTGCTTATTGAAGGGGCTTCCTGACAGTACTACATATATTTATCCTGTGAACACATTTTCTGAATATCATCAATTTGGATTTTCCTTCAATAAAAAAACAAAAACAAAAACAAAAAACAAACCCAAAAAAGATATACAGAGAAGAATAAAAGACCAAGATGGAGAAATGAGGTGTATTACCACTGACAAACAGTATTTGACCAATTTAAAGAAACAAACATATATATTAGTAAAAACCCCCTCCAATCCAAAATATTATCTACTTATTCAGATGTTATTACAGTTATGTTTTGTACAGCAGCTATTCTAACTACTGCTATAGGATACTATACAGTCATCCGTTTCATTTACATGACTGGGTATTTTGTGTGTTCCTGAGCAACTGTACCTCTTCATGCACATTTCTTTTATATACTTCATGTTTAGACTTTAAAAAATAAATGAATTGTGAATACACACATATAACAGTTAAGATGGCTGCAGCATAAACCTTGAAAGAATGAAGAATGTGGTATTAGGGACATCTAAAGTGCTCTCATAACCCTGTAATGAACTTGTTTGAAAGGAAGGCTATGAGACCAATACATGAAATTAGTAGTTCTACACAAGCTAAAAAGCAAATCTTTCATGTTCTTATTTGTGACAGGGGGTTACATAAGCAGCCATAGGCCAGTGACACTTTCAGAGCTACCCACCTCACACTTTCGTTCTCAACTGGACAAAGACTGACTGTATCTCAGAACTTCCCCCTCTTTCTTCACTGAGCTCCTCAGTTCCATGTGCTGCTCACATGCAGCTCTGGCCAAACCCAGGATTTCTCTGGCATCTTCCAACCAGAGTAAATAACATTTTTTCTTCTTAAAATTAGAGTATAAGGGAGAAGCTCAGAGCTGGGAGAGGTTATCTTTCCCTAACTGGCAAAATGTTGATGATAGTCTCAGTAACTGATATCTCTGCAAATCAGAGTGACTCCTGCCTTCTGCTTAACCCTTAATTCAGTAGTAGCCACAAGCTGGACATTGAGTTGTGTTTTGGTTTTAGTTTCTTTTTTAAAGCCAGGTTTCCAAACTTCCAGCACTGCATAGTATAAATACAAAGCATTTAGTGACTATCCCCTTGTTACAGACTGTGGGAAATGCAGAGGAAACAAAAATTAATTTACTGTCTCTGGAGGACTACAATTAGCAAAGGAACCTGGAATATCTTTATTATAAAATAATTTATGGAAGGCTAAATATGCAGGGGCTTGTCATCTTGGGTGTTACTGTCATCAAGATGGAATCAGTGCATCATTTTTCATTTGGCTGATCCCTACTCCTGATGACAAGAGGTGAGATGCCAAACACCCACCTGCTCTTCTGAGCTTTGCTGTGTGCAGCTCAGTTGTTATGTGCTCGGCACAGTTCCCAAATGTATGAAACATGGACTAAAAGGCTGGACATCTCAAAGTCTCATCAGAATCAGCACCTTTTAAAAAATCAAATTTTTCTTTTTGTGTACAGTTGGTGTTAATTTCAAATGTTTTGAATTATTTTAAATATTAATGTTAAATTCATGTTGTAAGTACTGCAATTCCATTCTCCGGGGAATTTAGAATAGTATAAATTGCCTCTGTTCCACAGCTGGGGCATTTTTTAAGTACTTGCTAATAGTTGCAGTGGTATTTGAGCATAAATAGTACCCCTTCATTTAACTAAAATCTCCATTAAACAAATGAAAGAGTAAATATATAAAAGGAAGCAAGATTTTGCAATGCTGCAGCCAAGAAAAAGATCAAGGCTTCAAGATCTACATTCTGTGTCCTTATGATGGGGAAACCTCATGGCCATATATCTTTTCATATTATCTCTTGGGTAATCTGAATCTCAGATTATTGAAGATTGTTACACATCTTGTAAAATAATCTCTTGGATTATAAATGGGGGGAGGTACTCTCCACCCACTTGTGGAAAGCAACAGAGTTTTTAAGTTGAAGGAAGTTATGGGGTTTCTTATGGTTTCTTTCCTTCCACCAGAAGTCACATAGGATCACTAAATGGTCCAATAATACCTTCAATAATCCAAAATCTTCTTAAAAAAACAACTTAAAAGTGGTGTAGACTTTTGCAGACTAACAGCATATTCTAAGATTTTCATTCGGGGACTCAAAAGGAACTGTAGGGTCTGAATATGTATAATAAAGTGCTGCCATTTCAAATCTGGCACAGTGCCCCAAATGTGGTTAGCAAACTTACTGTAGTCTATGTTAGTGCATAGATAATTTAAGGTTTTGTTTTGTGGTGGGCTGAACTCACTGCATCGCCTTAGAGTTAAAGAGGTGCTGAGGTGTTCTGCAAGTGCAAATATGAAGGACTGGTCTGTCTAACCAGGGGAAATGTGGCTTGAACATGCACACAGACTACAAAATCATTTTTCCTTTGAGATGCCTATAACTGCTGTGCAGAAAATCCTATGTCATCAATCTCTGCCTACAGAAGCAACAAAATATCATTAAGTCTGGAACAATATACTTTTGAAAGTCAGTTTCTGTGTGCTAAAACAATTTAACCACATCTGCTTTTAAAAAGTTTTCTTATGTAGCGAGAATATGAATATCACAGCTTCAAAATGAGTGATCAAAGTGACCAACTCTTAGTACATGAGTTAAGACAAGGAATAAACTCATAAAGAAAGACTGCTATTTGTTACAAACCACCACAAGAAACCTCCCTCTTAGCTGGAAGACTTTCCTAGGTTAAAGAAGAAATACAGCTGAAATGCCAACACTTACAGGGGAAATTAAAATTTGGAAGTTTTCTTCATCCATGAAATTATTCAGTCCAGACACAGCAAGAAAGGCTTTTATTTGTGTACTGTACACCAACACTCATCCACTGTCAGAAATCATATGAGATGTAAATATGAAAGGGGCCTCTGAAGGGGGAATATGTTACTTAAGAAACATAAACAGGCCAACTCCAGTAAAGAAAAGAAAACTACAAAAACTGAGGAACATACAAAGTAGTCTACAGACACCACTGCAGAGTGGGTATTTCTAAGTGGCACAGAGGGCTATATTATCAACTGCTTCCTGTACCATTTGGCCTTAGAGCTGATTTTTGGGATTTGCTTTATAAATTTCCCAACACTGTGTCACCCTGGAACACGGTAAACAGACATCTGTAATGGAAAACAAAGCATTTCATATGAAGGTGCATGGAATGGCATGGCATGGCCTGGGACCACAGTGCTTGAGATCACTTCCACTTGCAAACATACCAAAAGCAAGTGAAATCAGACAGGTTTGGCTTTCTGGGAACTGATGAGAAGTTTCATGTCCAAACCCTGAAAAATTCAATTCACACACAGTCACAGAGCTGCCCTGCCCCAATCCCATGTTAAAAAAGAGCCAAAAGAAACTGTTGCTTTGACAGACTTGTTTGTGGAGATTCAGATACTGAACATGTCCACCACCCCTTTAACATCACTGTTAAAAGCTCTTGAGCTATTTTTAAAGCTTTTTCTGAACTGTTCCTCAGTCTCTGTCCTTCTTGTGAAGTGCTCTATACAGATCTTCTCCACCTCCCATGGCAAAAACTGCAGGGCTACTACAGCACCCAACACATGATGAGAAGAAGAAATGGAGCAAAAAAGCTACAACTATATAAGACATTCTAGCAGTGTTAAAACTCCTGGAGACTAAAATATTTTATGTTTCCAAGGATTAATTTTATTTAGAAAGCATAGTTTTCACAATATATTTTTTACAGAGAACTTACCTTAATAAAAAGAACAATTTTTCTTTGCGGGTTTAAGTTTCAATGGCTTGGTCAGATTTTGAACAGATGAAGTTGTCCTTTGCTGAATTAAGAGGTTTAGGACAGGGAGTAGAGAAAAGGTTAAGAGCTACCAAATCACAGAGGCAGAAATCTGCCTTTGTCTGCATGCGCAACACTTCCTAATCCTTAATGCATGGGTAAGATATGGGATGTGTGGCCATGAAGAACCAGAAGCAATAGGAGCGTTGCATCTGGAGGGGTTTTGTGAAAGGTGAACTGATAATTTTGACCATTTCTCTTAACATGTTTTTCCAGGGATTTACAGGCATGTGCATCAGCCTTCCCCAGCTATGGCAGGCAGTCGGAAGGAGAACTCAAGATACTGACAAGATACTGTGAGGATGGTAGTACTTAGAGCAATGGAGAGGAATGCTTAAACCCCTTAAATAATCAACCAGGACCTGAACTTCAAAGCTTTTAAGGTTCACTCAGCTTTAATGAGTCTTTCTGCTGAAGATGTTAAATTAACCTTCCTCTCTCAAGGGCGACAAACTCTCTCCATTCCCAGTTCTCTGAATCCCTCTTGCCATCTCTATCACATGAATGCAACTTTCAAATGACCATAGAACCATCTTGCCCTTCTGGAAAACAGAACATTTAAGAAACCCACTGGCTTCTCCCACCCAACACATGGACAGGGAAGAGGCCGGGCAGCAGGAGCACCCGTATCTCACATACTTACCACTATATTGCAATTTTGGACAAGTTCACAAATACCATGTCCTGTGAAATCCTTACCTATTATTAAGACCTTTAATTCCTTTTTAGACAAGAAGGAATTTAACATCATGACAACAAAGTAGTTACATTTAATTTCCTTGAATACACAGAAGTCTGGTGTTACCTTTGTGGTAGCAGTATTACACTGTGTTATTGTTCTCCAGAAACTAATTAACCCTAAAAGTATTTCGATTAGATTATATGAAAACTTTAAACTAGGTTTGAAGGGGGAAGGGACGGCAACTGGGCTCTCCAGAGATAGGCCTAAGGGCATAGAGCCCGAGTTGAGAATGAAATCAATGGCCCAGCTGAAGTGCATGTACACCAATGCACGCAGTATGGGAAACAAACAAGAGGAGCTGGAAGCCATAGTGCAGCAGGAAAACTATGACATAGTTGCTGTCACAGAAACATGGTGGGATGACTCACATGACTGGAGTGCTGCTATGGGGGGCTACAAGCTCTTCAGAAAAGACAGGCAGGGAAGGAGAGGTGGAGGGGTGGCTTTATATGTTAGAGAGTCTCTTGACTCTGTTGAAGTTGAGGTCAGCAGTGACAAGGTTGAGTGCCTGTGGGCCAGAATCAGGGGCAAGGCCAACAAGGCTGACACCCTTGTGGGTGTCTGTTACAGACCACCCAACCAGGATGATGAAGGGGATGAATTATTCTACAAGCAGCTGGCGGATGTCTCAAAATCTTCAGCCCTTGTTCTTGTGGGTGACTTTAACCTGCCAGATATCTGCTGGGAGCTTCATACTGCAGAGAAGAGGCAGTCAAGGAGGTTCCTGGAGTGTATAGAGGACAATTTCCTTCATCAACTGGTAAATGAGCCTACCAGGGGGAAGGCCCTGCTAGACCTACTGTTTACAAACAGAGAGGGGCTGGTAGATGATGTAGTGGTTGGAGGCCGCTTGGGGCATAGTGACCATGAAATAATAGAATTTTCAGTCCTCAAGAATGTAAGGAGAGCCATCATTAAAACCTCTACTTTGGACTTCCGGAGAGCAGATTTTGGCCTATTCAAAGAACTGATTCAGAGCATACCCTGGGAAACAACCCTTAAAGGTAAGGGGGTCCAGGAAGGATGGACATGTTTTAAGAAGGAAATTTTGAGTGCACAGCAACAGGCTATACCAGTGTGCCAAAAGGCCAGCCGGAGGGGAAGACAGCCAGCTTGGTTAAATAGGGAGATTCTGCAAGAAATCAGGGATAAAAAGAAAGTTTACAGACTATGGAAAAAAGGGCTGGCTACTTATGAAGAATTTACAGATAGAGCTAGGTCATGCAGGAAAAAAATTAGGGAAAGAAAAGTGGAATTTGAAGTAAATTTGGCTATTTCAGTTAGGGATAACAAAAAGTCCTTTTATAAATACATTAATAACAAAAGGAGGGGCAAGGAAAACCTCCATTCTCTGTTGGACTTGGAGGGAAATATAGTTAAGGAAGATGAGGAGAAGGCTGAGGTACTTAACACCTACTTTGCTTCAGTTTTCACCAGTAAGACAGGTGGCCCTCAAGACAACTGGCCTCTGGAGCTGGTAGACAGGGAGAGGGAGCTGAATAGCCCTCCTGTATTCCAGGAGGATATAGTTAGTGACTTACTGAGCCAGCTGGATCCTAACAAGTCTATGGGACCAGACGGGATCCATCCCAGGGTGATGAAGGAGCTGGCAGAAGAGCTTGCCAAACCGCTCTTCATCATCTTCCAACAGTCCTGGCTCTCTGGGGAGGTCCCAGATGATTGGAGGTTGGCCAATGTCACCCCAATCCACAAAAAGGGCTGCAAGCAGGACCCTGGCAACTACAGGCCTGTCAGCCTGGCCTCCGTGCCTGGCAGGGTTATGGAGCAGTTCATCCTGAGTGCAATCACACAGCACCTTCAGGGTGGACAAGGGATTAGACCCAGCCAGCATGGGTTTAGGAGGGGCAGGTCCTGTCTGACCAACCTGATCTCTTTCTACAATCAGGTGACCCACCTGGTGGATGAGGGGAAGGCTGTGGATGTGGTCTATCTGGACTTCAGCAAGGCCTTTGACACTGTCTCCCATAACATACTCCTGAAAAAGCTGGTAGCCCAGGGCTTGGACAAGTGTACCCTCTCCTGGATTAAGAGCTGGCTGGAGGGTCGGGCCCAGAGAGTGCTGGTGAACGGAGCTGCATCCAGCTGGCGGCCAGTCACCAGTGGTGTTCCCCAGGGGTCTGTGTTGGATCCAGTCCTGTTTAACATCTTTACTGATGATTTAGATGAGGGAATTGAGTCCATCATCAGCAAATTTGCTGATGACACCAAGCTGGGAGGAAGTGTCGATCTGCTGGAAGGCAGGAGGGCTCTGCAGAGGGATCTGAATAGACTTGAGAGATGGGCTGATTCCAATGGGATGAAGTTCAATAAGGCCAAGTGCTGGGTCCTGCACTTTGGCCACAACAACCCCATGCAGCACTACAGGCTGGGCACAGAGTGGCTGGAGAGCAGCCAGGCAGAAAGGGACCTTGGAGTACTAATTGACAGGAAGCTCAACATGAGCCAACAGTGTGCCCAGGTGGCCAAGAAGGCCAATGGGATCCTGGCCTGGATCAAAAATAGCGTGGCCAGCAGGACCAGGGAAGTGATCCTTCCCCTGTACTCTGCATTGGTGAGGCCACACCTTGAGTACTGTGTTCAGTTCTGGGCCCCTCAGTTCAGAAAGGATATTGAGGTGCTGGAGCAAGTCCAGAGAAGAGCAACAAGGCTGGTGAAGGGACTGGAGCACAAGCCCTGTGGGGAGAGGCTGAGGGAGCTGGGGTTGTTTAGCCTGGAGAAGAGGAGGCTCAGAGGTGACCTCATCACTGTCTAGAACTACCTGAAGGGAAGTTCTAGCCAGGTGGGGGCTGGTCTCTTCTCCCAGGCACTCAGCAACAGGACAAGGGGGCACGGGCTTAAGCTCTGCCAGGGGAAATTTAAGTTGGATATCAGAAAAAAATTCTTTACAGAGAGAGTAATCAGGCATTGGAATGGGCTGCCCAGAGAGGTGGTGGATTCACCATCCCTGGAGATTTTTAAACTGAGATTGGACGTGGTGCTGAGTGCCATGATCTAGTAAATGGACTAGAGTTGGACCAAGGGTTGGACTCGATGATCTTGGAGGTCTTTTCCAACTCAATCGATTCTATGATCCTATGAAAATACATCAATAAATGTAAAATGAAAACTTTCTAGAGTTGGCATCCTGATTTAAATATTTCTCTGTTATTGGTTGCAGGAATTCATAGGGATGACATTAATAAAACAACTGATGCATATGAGCTAAAACTCTGTCTTTTGGATTGATTAAGTGGTTTTCTGATACTGTAGCTATTTTTTTTTTAATTAATTTATACAATTTGAGATCTGTGCCTTCCCCAGTACACTCATTTTCCAGGCCAGCAAGTCAATTTTTGCAATAACGCTAATTGCTGCAAACACAAGGGATTATTTTGCAAAGCAGCAAATCTTTTTGCCTTTATACAGAAAGTATTTGGTAAAGAAGGACTGAAACACCCTTTTTTTGTGTGCAATAAGCATTTAAATACTTTCCATATAAATAAACAGAAAAACTTGATAACCTGCTGCAGGAAGGACATGTTTAACTGAATACAGCACTGTGCTGCAGTTGGCATTTGGTCCTGTCAAGGGAACATGATTTATCTTGCAAACCGAATCAGAATATGCAATAAAAGTCATTATGGGGAAGCTGCTTAAACAACAGAACTCAAACAAAACTATATATTCCTCGAGTAAAATAAAAGCTGTAATAATACATGTCTATCTTGTGATCTAGAAGAATCTTTCATGATTACAATATGTGCAGTTTTTACACCATTTTACTAAACAATAGGCCAGTGACACAGCTCTTATATGTAATTGTGAAAGCCTTCTGTACTGACTAAAATGGATTTACAAAAAAGGGTCCCTCCTACTTCCTTTTAAAAAATTTCCTTTAGTATTTAAAAATTTGAAAAAAAACCCAACAGTGCTATGTTACTATTATGCTGTATCAGCTTCATGTTTGGTTTTGCTTGAACTGGAGATACTCACTTCCTGTTCTTCCACTCAGAGAGCATTAGAAATTTATGTGATAGATCAATCATGAAAAGGCACTGGAGGAACTAGCTGTGAATTTAAAAAAATTAAAGCTTTGCCTTGCAAAAAATGTTGAGTCATCAAACCATTCTTAGTGAAAAAAAAGTCTGTTTTAAACAAATGCCCACCTGAAAGAAGGAAAGAAAGAAAGAAAGAAAGAAAGAAAGAAAGAAAGAAAGAAAGAAAGAAAGAAAGAAAGAAAGAAAGAAAGAAAGAAAGAAAGAAAGAAAGAAAGAAAGAAAGAAAGAAAGAAAGAAAAAGAAAGAAAGAGAAAAGATTAATCTGAAACTGATGGAAATATTCAACAGAATTATTTAGAAATTAAAGGTTTGGAGTTTCAGTTTTATTGTCATAATTCAAAATCTGAATGCCAACGTATTCATAGGGATAATTACAAATAAATTTAAAATATTTTGAAACCACTGAAATCAAATGTTTTGTTTTAAAAATGTATTCATGTTTTTCAAAAGTAATTCAACATTTTAACTTTTAGTTGCTGTTCATGGAAAATGTTTTTAAAAATTTCAGTAATGCTAGTGGAAAAAAATCCTCAACTTTCTGCCCAAACTTAATACAACTTTTTTTTTCCAACAAACATCACTCACATGGAAGAAGAGATGAAGGGCACCAGTCATCCAAGAACAGGAGCTCTCCAGCCACTTTGCAAGACAGATTTGACTACCAGCACATGATACTTCATGTTACAGTTCCTTATGAACTGCCTAGCAGAGGAGATTAACTGGAGCTGCCTGGTCTCTCCAGAATCCTCCCAAGTCCTGGGCAGAGCTGTTTACCATATTTTACACTAGCTAGGGTACACATGTGGCAGCCGGGAATTTTGCAATTCTTTTCATTTAACCTCTATTGTCTCTGATATGATTCATGCACTAGGGCTACAGGGAAAAAATATAGAGATTACATATAATATATTGTGTTCAGCTTAGAGAGTTTCAGAAAAATATCACCTCTTTCTGCAGCTGGAGAGCAGAGGAAATAGAGAAGAAAAGTATGACTAACTGTTCTAAATACAGAGGATGTGAACCAGAAAAGGAGCTGTGTTACTGTGGCTGGGGAGTTCATAGACCTGTGATTCATGGCAATACAGGGCCCATTTGGTATGCAAAAAAAAAGGATGATGAAAGGAATAGTTAGTCATGGAGAAAAAGCTAGACAGAACACACAAAGATGCTAACCCCTGGGAAAGGAGCATATTCAAGTGTGATCCACAGACTGGGAAAGGGAATAGAGTCTTTTTTTCCTTTATTTTCCTAAAATACTTCTTACTTTGGTAGGAAGAGTACTTGGCAGGAGTGTCCTTCACCCAGTCTTGAAAGAGCACCATGAACTCCAGTGCACTGCTCTCAACCCAAGTGGACAGTAGATTACTCTTCCAGCTTCTGCTAAAACCAGACAGGCATTTTCTCTCATGGTCACGTTTTTATCTTCTCTCACTTTAGAAATTATTATTTAAGGCAGGCAAAAGAGGCAAAAGGGACATGCCAGCTCTGCTGATGGAGCACACAGGGTACTATCCTTTGCATGCAATTGCTGAAATCACCACTGCTTTAATGCTTGCAGGTAGATGGTGTTTCTGTTAAACTTTCACCTCCCTAAAAACAGTCGAATTCAAAGTAGGGATGAAGGAGAATGATTTGCCTCAGGGATTGCCTTGTCGACTCATGTGATTGCTGTTGAAAATGATCTGGATCTAAAAGACCACAAAGGTGTTTGATGTTCTTCATATATATCCTTCAGCAAAAGAACTAGGAGAACAGTCAGTGCTCTTGTGTGTTTGCATTTTCAATAACACACATGAAACAAGCTGTGCTCTGCCAGTTTGGAACAAGCTCTGTCCTGCCTTGATGTACCCATGCTGTGTCTCTTCTACTGGTGTGTGTGAAGAGGATGGGCAGGAAGGAGAAGAAATAAAATTCATAAGGAAGAAAATAGGAGTGGGGCAGGGGAAGAAGATAAGAGGACTGTAATGGAGAGAAGGAAATAAATTGATAGGCAGAAATAAGGTAGCGTCCAAAAAAAAAAAAAAAAGAAAGTTATGAGAGAGGGGAGGGAAAAGGCAATTGACACAAAAAAGCTGAAAAGACACAGGTGAGGAGGCAGGTGGGCATAAAGAGACAATAAAAGGAAAAAAAACCCAACAATGTAAAATGCATAGAATAAAGACAAAATTAAATTAATCATCACTCAAAAAATGACCTGACAAGAGGAACATGGGATACATGAAATTGGCAAAATGGCAGAAATGAACCTAAAATGAAACATGGAGAACAGTAACACAAGCTGCATTTAACACTGGTCATGGGACAGGCCAATAATTATTTGTTATTCTGTGGCCCTGTGGTCACTGATATGGGTGACATCTAGTTTCAGATCAGATCTCAGTTGCAAGTACAAGCAATGAGGAGAAATGGACACAGCTGTTACTGCCAACCCAGAGCCTCCTGACTGGGAGAAGGATTCCACAGAAAAGTCTGTGGTAAAGCAGAGAACTGAACCTCAGTTTACTATCTCCTTGAAGTCAAGACAATCTTCTGCCTTTCCTTCTCTGCCTTGTTTAATGGATTAATCCTTGCTCTGATACTCTCACTCACCTCCAGTCAGGACAATCAAAATTTAGGAGTAATGGATGAGAAGATGGTAAACAACTCAGTCTGCTGCCTCTGGTAATTTTTCCAGCAGAGAGTATAGCCCCCCTTTCTTCAGTAATGACTCCAGATTGTTTTGCTGCCTTCCTGCAAGGTTAGAACTACCAGCCAATCTGGAAACACAGATCCAAGTTCTGAAATAAATTATGGCCAACTGATGGAAGTCAAAAAAGGAAAAAATAGAGTAGATAATTTTTAGAATGATCTCCCATTCATACAAGTATCAAAAATGATAGATGGCATCACTGAGCAACTTCAGCAACAATTGAACACTATCCTATCCCAGTGTTTACCAGGGGTGTCTTTACTGCATTCATTAAAGCTCTTAAATGCTGCTCTGAATCACAAGGCATCTCGGAGGACCTGTGGTGTAGGCAATGCCTGTGTATGATATCCTGCAACAGTCCTCCAGGGCTGCCACACCATCCGCTCATGCTGTAGGCACACACTCACACAAGTTATGTCACTGTTTTTTGCAGCAATATCTATGGCAATAACAAACTATTTGTCTGAGTGGGGGTTTATTGGCAGTTAGATTAAAAAAAATACCCAGGAGCATTGCCTTCCACCTGAATCAAGAAAAGGTTTGGAGCTGAATTCACATGCTGTTCTGGGTCCCATTGGTGTGACCATGTGCTAGGAAAGCAGGCACTGCTGCTGCCCCCAACTGATTCAGAGCATCCATGTGGGAACAAGCAGGCAAAATCAGTCAGAGTCTGTCATCCCTTAGGGCCTTTCTTATATCAATAATGTTGAAATGTGAAGGGCATAAATGCTGCAGGTAAGTCTCACTGGTATATTATTATTTTTTACATCAGACTGGTCATGTTCTTGCTCAACCATAACTTTCCTAACTGAAACATTTCTGGTTCCTTTAAAATATGAGTTAATAATGATGAGTCAAAGGTAGGGATAATCGTAAATTAAAGAGGCACAGTACAAGACCTTGTTATAATCAAGAAAACTGCTGCTGTCTAGAGACACAGAACAGTCACATTTAATTCTGCATTCTGCACTTCAGCCCAAAGAAATACTAATCACATTCCCCTTAGCCACCTTGCATGTTGCCATCCAGCACATGCCCATCAGAAACAATGAATACATACATCAAGTGAAGAGTAAGGGTAATTTCCTGTGGTTGTTTTACAAGCAAGAGATTAAATTTCAACTACACTGCAGAGTTTTGAACAACAGCTTGAAATACAACTGATGGCATAATATGTAATCAGAAGTTTGAGAAACCTAATGCAGCACTCATATGTAAAACGTCTGTAGTGGAAACAGCCCAGCCCTCTAATTTCAGTCTTTGTTCCAAAATGAAACCTTGGACCAGGTACCTGTGAACACATGCTGAAGTCCCTGTCAAAGGATGGAGACAAAATTTCTCCGTGGAATTAGTGCAGAACTCAGACTGGCTCCATGCAGGCAGACGCTCTCTGGAGCCTATACGAAGACAGGCTCTATTTGAGCCTGTTGGTAAGCACATAACTGCCACGCATGACTGCATGGGGAAATTTTCAAATTTATCTCAGTTATCCTGTCTGCTCCTCCACCAACTAAACCACTCTACACAGTTCCTCTATGATACTAGAGACATTTACCACATCATTTGATTTCTTCCTAGTGTTAGAAATATTCCATAGACACCCACCCACAGTTTTCCTAAATGAAAGCAGTCAGAAAGAATCTATCCACGCTTTTCAAGCCATTTTACTGGATTAAAAACCCAGGATGGCCACAGCTTGGATCTCAGTAAGCTCTTGGGGAAGCATAGAGGGTGACACAGACAGAAGCTGGTGTTCCAGCATTGGTAGGGAATTGCTAGGCTGATGTGTGAGAGAGCAAAGACCATAGGGGTGGGGACAGGGACAGGCAGGATGACACAGCCTGGGGCTGGGAGGCAGATGGGGGAAAACACGGCAGGGCTGTGAGGGAAGCCAAAGGCAGGAACTGGGATGTCAGAAGCAGAGCAGGACAAGGCGGAGGCCAGAGGCAGAAGGAAAAGAGGACAGTGCAGTAGGAGCTGCAGGCCAGTGGGCAGTGCTGCCGGGGAGAAAGGAGCAGCAGGCAGCATGGGCCGGCACAGCTGTGAGGCAGCTGGGCAGGAAGGGTTAGCTGCCCCCCCAGAGTCAAGTCAGCATCCCCATGCTCAGCAGGCAGGCAGCTAGCAGCCACAGGCATCTGTCTGAGCTCATCTGAGGGCAGGAGCTCTGTGTATGCATCCACTTGAGGATGATGTCTATTAGAATTCAGCCAAGCCATTTTAAAACATCCCAGTTATTGAGAATCTCTCTGATAAGTCAGTGATGAGTCCAGACGCTGGACCACAACCATCACCATAACATAGGAATCAGAAAGTGAGGTTTTCAAATTCCAGAATAAAAGACTAAGTTCAAAAGATTATAATTATTTGTATCTTTGGCTCAGGGCTTCAAGCCTTGCTCAAGCCTGAAAGATATTAAGCAACTGCTTGCGAATTACCACTAATTAAAAAAAAAAGGCAATAAACCCCACCACATCACCTCCCTCGGAGCTTAATCTGCACAGTTTACTACAGATCAGTGAATACCAAAAATGCATCAGTACCTGCTTTGTAAGTCGTTTAGGTGCAATTTGCCTACATAATGGGTGGCTGATGAGACAGTGATGATCCTAGCATAGTGACTGTGCGTTCCTGATTGCTTCAGCATATCCAAGAGGAGATTAGTCAACAGGAAGTGTCCCAGGTAGTTCACGCCGAAGTGCTCCTCAAATCCATCCTCAGTCTTCCTTTCAGGGACCATCATCACCCCAGCTGGAGGAAAAAGCAGAGGTAAAACTCGTTGATTTATTTCAGAGAAGCAGAAAGCTAGATGGAGCACTTAGTGCCATGATCTAGTAATCAAAGTGGGGTTGGATTAAGGGTTGGACTTGATGATCTTGGAGGTCTCTTCCAGCCCAACTGATTCTATGATTCTATGATTCTATGATATTCCACCACAGAGTGTAAACACAGCATTTAGAGCAATGAGTGACTGGTGATGGCATGTGAAGTGTAGACACTGATTGACAAGAAAAATGCCAAACCCCCCAATTCGGTTACTTTACCCTGATAACATCAAGACTGATTCTCTGCCTCCCTCCATGCAGGACCGTGAGAGTGAATGAGTTTGTTTGTGAAAAGTGTTTTGAAGACATTAAAAGATGAATTAACTCCTTGATGGTATGCCAGAATGCAATGTTGCAGATCGACAACAGTAATTAATCCATCTACAAGAGGTGGGAACTTGGTGATCCCAACAACATTCCCTCTATCAAAGAATTCAGAGCAGTAGAGACAAGACCAGGGTAAGTAGCAGACCTGTTCTCCCAGACAGTTTTGTCCTAAGTCCTGGCTGGAGTTTAAAGATACGGTGAGTCTGCATCTGAAATCTGTAACTTCTCTCTCACTGGTGTGGGTGAGAAAAGAAGAAGTAAATTTACCCAATATATCTTAATTACTGTGCTTACAAGCAGCTGCATATTGAAATTAGGTTTTCATTGCTTATTTTGGCAATATTTTTGCATAAGTATCTACAAACCACAATTTTCAAACTCAGTGTCTAAAATAAGTATCCACATCCCTAACATGCTATGTTGATTTCAGCATCTTGCAGAGAATTCTGAGCTCATGCATAAATTATACCACGTATTGAGGCTGTGTGGTGGATAGCTATCCTGCTCAATTATAACATAGACTTGAATACTATAAATTCTTATTTTTTTAAAATTTAATTACTGTACAAATGGATGTGACCTTGGTCACTTAAATGTAGGTGGACGTGATTCACTGAGAATATTATTGCAGAGTGCTTTTCTTCTCTCTAAAACACATGAATACAATACGGCAGAAAGGCCACCTCTGCTCAGAAGACAGGAGAGAGTATCAGCTTAATCCTCGTGCTACTTGACCTGTCCATTATGAAGCCTTTAAAATCCTGTTTCTTGATGTCAGCTTGATGACATTTGAACATTTTAAATTGCACATGTTCGGCATCTACTCCTTTGGGGGTTCTGCCACCCAACAGTCCTATTTCGTTGCTGCCGCATGTGCTGAAGGGGAGATATTTTCAGAATCTTTTTAGTATGGCAAATACCCATAGTGATTCACCTATGGTTTCCTACTGCTTAATGGAGCAACTGAAGAAGGAGGATGAGCAGAAGAATTTGAGAAGACCACAGAGCAAACAGCAGTTTTGCATGTAACACAGCATACCTGCAAATGGAGAACTTAAGAATGAACATAAGTCATGCTGACTGATGGTACAATGAAAGAAACATAATACAAATTACATGACAAGGCTCTACAAAAGCTCTGATTAGCATCTCCCTTTGTCATTATAGTTACTTTCCCAGACCCCTCCGAATGACAGAAAATCTCAGCTGGCAGATGTGTTTTTTATTGCGTGTCAAGTCTCAATTTTAACAATAGCAAGACACAAATTAGAGGGCATCTGGTTGGGTGTCATACTATATTCTCCTTCTTCAGCAGCACTTATTCTGATGGATGGGGCAACTGCTCACAGAGTTGAAAACAGAATTCCATTTCTTCTGTAAACTGCTGTCCTAGTTCAGCAGGTGGGACCAGTTATCACTGTGTGTGGGTGATCAAAGCTGTGTATTCTACCCCCTCTATTCATTTCCCAAGGACAATGGACTACTAGCAGCAGCTGCTCAGGGAGTCATTAGCACCTTAACACCCAGCCTGAGGGGGAATGGCTGCTAATGGGCCATTAACAGTTCAGGGATACCCCATGACTCACAGAGTTAATCACCCATTGTGTGAGTCCCTGCCCTGGGAGAGGGACTGGGTGCTCCCTGAGGGTACATAAATGGTGGGTAAGAAGACCTCGAAAACCACTTGTTGGATCCAGAGAAGCAGCAGGACCTTGACAGAAGGAGACCACCACTCTTGACCAGACTACAGCCATCACCTGCACCAACAGGTTTTTTCACTTCCCTTTGCTTTGGATTTGGGGGAGCCACACGGGACTCATCACAAGGGCTAACAAACCCCTTTGGGTTTGTGCCCCAGGACACTGGGTTATACTGCTGGCTTTTGTGAGTTAAAACCAATTTCTCCTGGTGCCATTGCATTTATTGTAATATTATTATTAAATTATAGCTCTGACTTATAATCTCTCTCGTAGTGAGTTCATTTCCCCTGATGGTTTACCTTTAAACCAGCACAACTGCATAAAATCACACCTGGAACCACAGCCCAGACTGAGAACTGCTGTGAAGGTTATGGACAGATGCAAACATGAGATAAGCCCAGCTGCAACTTTTCCTTGTTTTCTGGGAAGGAGGAAAGGGCGGGAATGGCAACATACTCCAAGCTTCCAGACCAAGTCTCAGCCTGCTACAGTGCAAGTTTTAGCAAAAACAAAATTCAGCATGAGCTGTTGGAGGGCAGATGGGAATATTGCTGCACCTTGGAGCATTAGGGCTGATACAAAGAAAAGATTTGGATATCTCTGAGGCCCATCCTGCCCTCCGAAACTCTGACACTTGGAAAAGGCTGAAGGAAGCAGTTTGTCAGAGGTCTGTTTACAGTAACACTGGTAAAATACAAGCCCAAGAAAAGGCAGCCAACATAAAACAGTTCCAGGACAACAAGGCTAATCTGAACCCCAAATGCTGATTCTGCATCTGCCAGGGCTGATACAAGGCTCGTTATAGGACCCCTCCATGCACAGACACACTTCTGTTGGCTGAGTCAGATAGAGGGATGGAGGAATTTGTCCTGAGAGAAGTGTGTTAGACAGCTGCTATAGCCATTCAGCTTTGCATCACAACCAGCAGGCAAACATTGGGAGGTTGTCATTGCTCACATTAGCCCCAAGGATGCCTGTGCCACAGCAACTGCCCCCCCGACCTCCAGAGAGTCATAGGATTTCAAGAACACATAGAGGCTTTGCCCTCCACCCCAATTAGTCTCCACCATCTGTGCTGTGCATCCTGGAAGAAAAAACAGATCTGAGCTCAGGTCAGGAAGCAGAAAAAATTTTCACTCATGCAATGTGCAACTGTTAAGATACACACTCAAAATTATTTTGCTCATTCTTCAGGAGTGTCTTCTGAGTAGAAATTGTGGTCAAGTCCTATCCTGAGCAGGCACAATCACCTCTGCTTGCATTTGATGCTACTACAATTTCCTTTTTGTCTTCAATAGCTGGTCAAATGATAATAAGCAAGAACACCTTTGAAAGACTGGGGTTTTTTAAGGCTCTCATCTTTGAGGGAGATCATATCAAAGCTGTCAAAAAAATCTTGCCCTGCAGTCTGAGGGCAGTTTCTCATATTTGAGGAGAGGCCATTTTAATTCACTGAAAGTGAGCATACAAAGGAATACCCAACAGGCAACTGAACCTGGATGCTTCCCTGACAAAAGGGAAAATCCTGTAAGAGTAGCAGCAAGCTCTCTTTTTTAAATTATTAACTACCTAACATTCAGTAGATACTAAAAGTGGCATGTTATTGATTTTGTCTTGTCCAGAAAGATCAGCTTTACTTAAGGGCCCCAAATGGCAACTCAAAGAATGAAAGCTGCTTCTATTTTTAATTCTTTGAATTAATCCAATACTATTTGAAACATCAACAAACCCCTTATCTCTTCAATGTAAACTAAGAATGATTCTTCTGGTATGGAATCCATACAACTCAGTGTCTTTCCGATTTTAATTATCAATAGTCAGGTCCATCATTTCTTCAGAGTGCATGTGAAATTTGAAGTAACAGCACACAAACCATTACTCTCAAACACCTCAGTTCTGATACAAGCATCTTCTAGTTTTTCTCCCTCTGATTTAGCTGGATTGTCTCCAGAAGATTTATTTAAAAAATGTTACTGATATAAGCATGACATCAGAAAATTATTTAATATGTAAGCTGAACATGAGCTTTTACTTTGTAATTGATTAGCTGTTACCAAAATATTCCAGCAGAAGACTGACAGTATGTGCATAGAAGGCTGCCTAAATGACACATGGATTTATGATTTTGAAGGGGTAGCAATAAATTAGAATAAGGAAAATATTTTTCCACATAACCATGCTGAACAACTGATCTTCTTTTAGATACAGTAGCACATTCCAATGTGCTACAGTTCTGAATTTATTGTAGTATGTTCAAATTATACATATGCTCAATTAGCTGTAATGAATAAAAAAATTTTATCCTTTTTTACTTCTATGACTAGGCAATAGTTGTATTTTTCACTCAAAGAATGAATACACCTCAGAAGAACTGTCTTTGTAAACAGGCATTTATAACAATATCTTTTATAGTTTCTACTGAAATTCTTCATTTGTGATCCATCAATGAATCAAGTCTTGTGTGATTTTAAGAGCAAAATGGATCTGATACTGAACAACATAACCAAAAAGTTTAATAGTTGTAAATATTACAGGCCAGGCATACCACATTTTTACTGAGTTTTATACACGAGAATTTGTACTATGCTGCTCATATTGGAGATTATGGCCAATGCTGCCGTAACTCCTGCATCTTCTACTGCAAAGACATCCTTCATCTCCATTTTTAAACATGTTTTAAGAGCTGTAAAAATACAAATATTTCACTCATCTGGGTTTATTTACAGTAAGCTACTTGGAGGTTTTCAAAGTCAGTTCTCTTAAACTCACTACAAAAGAGAGATTTAAAGTCTCTTTTCATATGCAGAACAAAATGTCTTCCTTCCCAGCCAGGCTCACAGAAGAGGGTGTGGAGGCAGATCCCCCTTACACAAGTCCTTTTATCCCCAGACAGCCAAAGGCTGGGCAGATAACGCAATAGGTCAGCCACACACACATACACATAACACTTTCACATTAGGAGGTGAACCTGTATCATCACATTCACCCAATTCTTGCTATTTACAATGAAGAGATACGTAATGTACCAAAAATGTTCCCAAGGGGAAAAATTAATAGAGACAGTACTTCCAGTAAAAGCACAAAGCCTTCCCTCCAAACAGGCTTTGTACTGGTTTAGCTGATGCGTTTAGCAGCATTTTCCATCCCAGGAGTGCAGCCACACAAGGTGACCCACCTTCTTAACTGAATGTCAAAGCCATACACCAAAACACCTATGAGTGTACTTGCATATAAAATAGCACAGCCCACTTCTCTCCTGAACGAATGAACCATATAGCAGCGTGCCCTGGCTAGGCTGCCTATACTAGATTGATTGTTCCCTCTTGCTCATCAGGGCTACGTGATCCCAGAATGCACCTGCCCTGTGGGTCTCTCCTGGCTGGTGAGCAATGAGAAGGTGCAATGCCTTTTTGGAAGAATTGTCCCCAGAAGAGCTTACTGGAGGCACAACTGTACCCACATGACTCCTTTTTACAGGTGCATCTCATCTGGGCTGCAGAGCAGTGAATTTACAGCACTTCTGTGACACACTTCTTGGTAAGCCACATCCCTAACCCAGAGTCCAGTGCTAAAGGTATGCCACATGCCTATTATTATCCCAGAAAAATGTTCAGAGCCTTGACAGAACCAAACACAGAAGCCAAATTAACAATATACAAAAGCGGAAAAGGTAAAAATCCTATGAGTTTAGAAGAAAAACACAAAAATACAGATGAAGCTTGGCACAGCTATCCAATGTCCTACTTCCTGTCTACCCAGAGGGAGCTCAGACTCTTGTTCTTCCTAGTATCTTATGGAGCTCTTTATATGTATATATGCAATTTACTAAAGCAAAATGGGAGGAAAATGAGGCAAAGGAAGACTTTTTACCCCATGATGTAACAATGACACCCTGATGGCACATAGATTCCACACCAATTCATTTGGCCTTTGGGGAGATGCAAAGACACCTCCTGTCATCCTATCTGGTATCAGTGCTGGGACAACATCCTGAGCATGGACCTTTGCTTGAGGTGTTGGCCACCATGAAAGCAGGTTTGATAAAGAGCAGGGGCCCAGCTTGTGGCTGTGGAGGAGAGCCATTTCCAGAGGATTCGGTCTCTCCTGCTTCATTCTGGGACAAGCCCTCCATAGGAGTGTTCCTGACCCTCTGCTCCAGCACTGAACAAGTTCCCAATAGCTTCCACCTCCTGCTCCCTTGCAAGACACTCTGCACCACTCATCCCTTTTTCTGCACACTGGCTTCCTGACAGCTTCCCCAGTGACTTGTGCTAGGCAAAATGAACAGCCCTGACAAACCAAGGATAGTGTTCTGCTTCCCAGCCAAAGCTCTGGGTTGTGCTCCCCTCCTCCCTTACCTCCACAATCCAGGGACCTGATGCTGATCTTAACACAGAATTGCATGTGTTTGGGAAGGAGGGGAAAGTTTCAGCCCCAGACATGCATATCATCTTCATCTGTGTCTCTGCTTCCTTGCAAACAGTAAGTTCCTTCTCCCTAATTTTCTTACCCAGCCACTTAAGCTTCTTCTTGTCTCAACCACACAGATCACTCTGCACCCTGTATGCATCTGCCTGTCACATGCCTGGCTCACCCTCACCTCACTCCTGAGGCTGGTTTCCTCATGGAGCCATGATCCCTGGCTCTGAGGTTCCTACCAGGTACTCCATCCCCAGTTCACTATCAACCAGTTGTGACTAAGTTACAAGTTTCTTTCTACAAGTTACGTTGAAGTCAGTGACCAGGCAGAAGAGAAGTTCCAATCACATCCCCACCAGGAGGGATAATTCTCATCTCTGTTAAACTTCAGGAAACTTGCAAGTAAGAGATCAGTCAAGAACTGCCTCACTGCAAGAAAATGTTCAATCAGTGCCCAACAGAGGCTACAGTCTTCAAGATAAGGACTCGATCCTTGTGAATTATATAGTGTCTGAGTGTTTCCAAACTCTTACTGAGACATCTACAGTTCAGACATACCTAATGCCTCTCTTCATCCTCACTGCCCACCCCAGCTCTGTCCCGCTACTTGCTTTCTTAATAATGTTCTGATATTTAACAAGAATATATGCTACATTCATAGTTTAATTCTGTTTAAAAGTCTTTCAATCAGCAAACTCAAATATTTTGCCATCAAGGTCTCCACCATCCTAATGGATCAGTCCTGTTCAAGTAACAGTCCTGTTCATTCCCACTGCCCTCAACTCTTCACAGTCTACTTTTCATGGGCCAGAAACTTCTCACAGAGATCACAGAGCACTGATGCCACCAGTCTGGACTGTGGAGAGAGACTGAAAGACCCTGAAGTGGGACCCAGTGCCCATCTCCACCCCAGCTCAGAGGCAGCCATGAGGAGCACATGCTATGCTGGTATGCAGTCTCAGTGCTGGTGCATTTGCCTGTACACAGAACATCCCACCATGACTCAGGGTTGTGATTCCAGCAGAAAGACCTGCTCAGTCTCGACTCAGGACATGCCAGCTATAGGCAAATCTTCAGTGAGTAAAACGTAAAAGATGATTTACAAACTGCAGTGCTTAACATGCTCCTGACTTGACCTATTATGAGACAATTCCATGGGTGGCAAAAGGTGCAGCCGTAACTAACACAAAGGCAGCACCTTTCATGCATTCATTTTGAAACTGTGATAACAGTAGAGCCTTTATGAAGAAACTTGGAATCATTTTTGACCTTAAAAAAAATCCTAAGATGTTTGTCTTATCAATGCCAGAAATAGATTACAAAGAAAAAAAATCAGCCTAAGGATAATACTTGGCATAGAAACATTTAGCCCAAATATTAAAAATTTAGCTAAGTAGTGAGGAACTGAAAATTGAGTAATGTCTACTGTTAGTGCTTCCAGACCCACAAGGGCAAAGCGGACTATATTAACTGTGCCAAGAAAGATAAAGCAAAGGCAGGATCTTAGTTTCTCAGCAGCTTAAAGAAAAGGAAAAAATGCAGACAATCCACATCCAAGGACTGTGAGAACAACAGCTAGATCTTGGTTGGCTCAGAACGTCACTGAACAGACTGTAATACCTCCTTAAGAACAGATTCACTTTCTGAATCAATGTCATGCTGCTACACAGTGAACACAGAAAGCACAGGCCAGTTCCTTGGAAAATGTGTCAGTTAAAAAAAGAAAATAAAATCCTTAACTGAGGATTGAGTTTACACCAAAATAAATCAGAGCATTCATAATTGGGTCTGGTTCAAAAAACCTCTTTGTTTCCTAAAAATATGCTCAACAACAGTTTGGTTATTTGAGTTAGCGCAGTGGTGATTTATCCCACTCACAATCAGAAAATAGGAAAGTCAATCACAGCTTTCTAATTCAATAAGACATTCTCTTAGAAGTAAAATATTTTGTTTCACAATTTTTCTAAAAAAACATTTTAACCTAAAAGCTATGAAAGGATTAGGTAAAAATAAAACACGGCTCACTCCCGCCTTTCAGAAAAGCCTACAGCAAATGTTCCACACTCTTAAGTAGAACCAGTTCGGTTTCCTAATCCATCAATAGCTGATTTTTCTGTCTGTCTTCCAGTGATAAAACATTCACATTCAGAACATAAAAGCAAATGAGTCAAGAACCTGCAGCATGTGGAGCCTGAGATACTTCCCTTTTCACAAAGTGTTTGATATCACAGACACTGGAAAGCTTTGGAAATAATCAGAAAGACAAAGATAGTTTCTAACAAAAGTCAGGATTTTCTTGAATGAAATCCTTACAGTTGAAGGACAGGAGTAGTCTAAAGTTACTCTTCTAACTTTTTGGTTCTTCCAATAAATAAACTTTTTATAAGAAATCTGATATCTTTATATAGGATACATATCATTCTGGCAGGCCACAATGATACTCAAGGATGATAAAATCTCTGACTGATGACTGCTGCTAAAAGTCCAGGCATTGGGTAAATGTTGGCATTGCACAACCCTCAGTTGGTCTGAACAAGCCAGATACTGTCAGCAGTATCATGGTGCTCTGACATATGTGCCCAGGCAAGTTACTTGCAGTACCCACGGCACCTAATACCTGTGAAGAGCATTCTGTGATCAGCCAGCATCCCCAGCATTCTTATAAAGATGACCTCTTCTGAAAAATCTGAGAAAATGGCATCTGTCATTGACTGAACTCCTTAAAAGAATATGGCTCTGAGAGTTTCTTCTCACCTCAGAACATGTTAATGCTGAATGTTAGTGAATCTTCTCTGGGCACACCTCCTTGTCGCGGGGGAGAAGCTTGCGTGCCCTCATGAGGTTGAGAGCTATGCTGGAGGTGGTTTGTGCCACCGGTAGGGTCTCTCATGCTAGACAGGTCTCAGCTGAAGGGTCAGACAAAGTGTGTCCATGGACAGGATGGGCTCGCTAGCTGTCTGGCAACCATCCTAGGAGAAGGACAACTCCAACCCCAAAAACAGGCAGATGGAGCTCGTTTAGCCCTGTAAGGCCATCCATCTAAGGGAAGGATACTCAAACCAAACCTACGCCCTGAGGTATTCACTGTCACTGTCCAAGCTCGCTAGGCCGTGGCAGATGAACCTTAGGAGTAAAGGGTGGGGCCAGTTCTGCGCTCGCTGTGCCTCACCTAAAAAATCCATTGCACAGGCTTGAAGGGTTCACCCACATTGCAAAGCCCTGTAGCGACAGGTGAGGGTCGAAAACGGCAGGTGATAGGAAGCAGCTGGAAACCACAGACCCAACCCTGCATGCAGGCGGTTCAGGATATGAGTCATTAGAGACTTGACCCCGGAGATGACAGTCTCTTGCGGCAGCATCCTGAATGACCAAGCAGCCTTTTCTAGGGACAGCACTGCTTGCTCCACACAGAGAGGGGCCTAGCAAAGGTGGCCTAAACAAAGCTCATCTCCACACCCGGTTGGATAACCACGGCCAACCGGCATCTTCCATGCGGTCAAACAAAACCAGAGATTTCAAAGGCATACACCTGCCTGCAAAGGTGTGCTCAAACTAACACTCGCATGTTGGAACATCAGATCCATGCTTGATACTGGGGATACTGGACGTCCTGAGCGTCGTTCTGCTCTAATTGCCCACGAACTGTCACGGCTCAACATTGACATTGCTGCTCTCAGTGAAGTTCGTCTTCATGAGGAAGGCAGCCTTAAAGAACATGGTGCTGGCTACACACTCTACTGGTCAGGCAAACCCAAAACCGAAAGACACCATTCAGGAGTTGGCTTCATGATTAAAAACTCCATTGCCTCCAAACTTGAAAATCAGCCGACAGGTCATTCCGATCGCATTATGTCCTTATGCCTCCCTCTACACAACAATCAACATGTTGTTCTTTTTAGCGTATATGCCCCAACTCTCCAAGCTGACCCAGCGGAAAAAGACAAATTCTACACAGACCTGCGCCGCCTCACCCAAAATGTTCCTGCAGATGATAAGATCGTAATCCTTGGTGACTTCAACGCCAGAGTAGGTAAGAATTCTGAAGCCTGGAAAGGAGTCCTGGGCAAGCATGGCGTTGGAAACTGCAACGACAACAGACGTCTCCTGCTAGAGTTTTGCGCAGAACAGCAGCTCACCATCACCAACACTATCTTTCAACAGAAAGACAGCCTGAATACAACCTGGATGCATCCTCAATCCAAGCACTGGCACCTCATTGACTATATCTTAGTACAACAGAGAAATGTCAGTGATGTCCGTCATACTCGAGTGATGCCGAGTGCAGAATGTCAAACAGACCACCGCCTTGTGCGCTGCAAACTTAACCTCCACTTCAAGCCCAAAACTAAGAAAGGTGGCATTCCAAGGAGGAGGCTCCAAGTCAGCAATCTTCAAACAGCCACAGTGAGAGAAAACTTCCAGGGAAACCTTCAAACTAGACTTAAAGATAATCCCATAGATCCCTCTCCTGAAGCACTTTGGCAACATATTAAAAGTTGCATCCTGCAGTCCTCTGAAGAGTCCCTAGGGTTCTCCTCCAAGAAAAACAAAGACTGGTTTGATGAGAACAATCAAGAGATCCAGGAATTGCTGAAGAAGAAGAGAACTGCTCACCAAGCACACCTTGCTCAGCCATCTTGCCATATAAAAAAAGTTGCCTTTCGTCTTGCATGGAGTAAGCTCCAACAGAAACTTTGAGACATCCACAACAAATGGTGGCTTGACCTAGCAGAAAAGACACAACTATGCGCAGATTTGGGTGACCAAAGAGGATTCTATGAGGCCCTGAAAGCAGTGTACGGACCCACACACCAGGTTCAAAGCCCCCTACTCAGTGCAGATGGTCAACTGCTTCTAACAGATAAAACCTCCATCCTGAACCGATGGTCTGAGCACTTTCAGACTCTCTTCAGTGCCAACCGTGTAGTCCAAGGCTCAGCAATTCAGCACATTACACAACAACCGGTGAAACATGAATTGGATGCAGCCCCTACTATGGGAGAGATACTCAAGGCCATACAACAGGTGAAAACTGGCAAGGCAGCTGGGGTTGATGGAATTCCACCTGAAATCTGGAAGCATGGAGGTCAAGCACTCCATGCCAAATTCCACGAGCTTGTTGTGCGTTGCTGGGAACAAGGGGAACTACCACCAGATCTCCATGATGCAATCATCATCACCCTGTACAAGAAGAAAGGAGAAAAATCAGACTGCTCAAATTACTGAGGTATTACTTTGCTCTCCATTGCTGTTAAAATCCTTGCAAGAATACTTCTGAACAGATTAGTACCCACTATTGCAGAAGATCTTCTACCTGAAAACCAGTGTGGTTTCAGAGCCAATAGGAGCACCACAGACATGGTGTTTGTTCTCAGACAACTGCAAGAGAAGTGTAGGGAACAGAACAAAGGTCTCTATGTAACCTTCGTTGACCTCACCAAAGCTTTCGACACTGTGAGCAGAAAAGGCCTGTGGCAGATCTTGGAACGTTTAGGATGTCCCCCCAAGTTCCTCAAAATGATCATCCTGCTACATGAGGATCAGCGTGGACAAGTCAGATATGGCGATGCACTGTCTGAGCCCTTTCCAATAACAATGGTGTGAAACAAGGTTGCGTTCTTGCACCAACTCTATTCACAATCTTCTTCAGCATGATGCTCCAAAGAGCCACAGCAGACCTCGATGAAGAAAACGGCATCTACATCCGATATCGTACCGATGGAAGCCTATTCAACCTAAGGCGACTGAAGGCCCACACCAAGACCCTGAATCACCTTGTCCGTGAGCTGCTCTTTGCTGATGATGCCGCCCTCGTTGCTCACACAGAAGCAGCTCTGCAGCGCTTAACATCCTGCTTTGCAGAGGCTGCTGAGCTTTTTGGGCTGGAAGTCAGCCTGAAGAAGACGGAAGTTCTCTACCAACCTGCACCTCAAGAAGTCTTCCATAATCCTCACATCACCATAGGCAATTCAGAGCTTAAGTCAGTCCAGCAGTTCACCTATCTGGGAAGTATCATTTCCTCAGATGGTAAGATTGACAAAGAGATAGACAACAGGCTAGCAAAGGCATACAGAGCCTTCGGAAAACTCCATAAAAGAGTCTGGTCCAATAAACACCTGAAGAAAAGTACAAAGATTAGTGTCTACAGAGCCATTGTACTGTCTACTCTTTTATATGGGTCTGAATCCTGGGTCATCTACCACCACCACCTGCGGCTTCTCGAACGCTTCCATCAGCGCTGCCTCCGTTCAATCCTAAACATCCACTGGTCTGATTACGTGACCAATGTGTCTGTTCTTGAACAGGCAGGGGTCAGCAGTATCGAGGCCATGCTGATGAGAACGCAGCTGCGCTGGGCAGGGCACGTCTCCAGGATGGAGGATCACTGCCTTCCGAAGATTGTGCTCTATGGTAAACTCGCCACCGGCTGCCGCAAGAGAGGAGCCCCAAAGAAGAGATACAAGGACTCCCTGAAACAACATCTCAGCCTTGGCCATATTGACTGCCACCAATGGTCCACTCTGGCCTTCAATCAGGATTCACGAAGATACACCATTCACGACGCTGCTGCTTCCTTTGAGAAAGCATGGAGAGTCAGTCTTGAGGAGAAAAGACAACGCAGAAAGAACCGTTCCTTGCCAATGTCACCTAGGGAGGTGTTTGGCTGTGTCTTTTGTGACCGGACCTGCCTATCCCATATCGGCCTTTTTAGCCACCAGCACGCTTGCAGCAAGCGTGGGTAGTGCCCTTCTCAAATCTTCGTTCGCAAAGCCTAGCCATGATGATGATGATATGAATATTCTGGGTTTTCCCATCGTCCATGGAAGGTCTATTTTAAGCTAATCTCTCCACCAGCTCAAATTACCTTTTCCAGCTCAAACCATCTCCCAAAGGCCCAGCTCTCCCATGATGTCTAGTACGTATCATCCATTATATAGAGGTAAAGAGCCACTTGCTCTTCTGCTCATCCTCTCTTTCTTGTCCCTCTGTACCTTTTCCATCACAGCTTTGCTCAGGTATTGCTCTAATTTTGTCTTTGAGGAAAGATAAAGATGAAACATGATATCGTAAGCAAGACACTGGAAGATTAATGAGATACCATATCCTGAGTTCACCACAGCCTTCCTGTGTGTCGGAAGGAGAAGCATTAATTTTGATGAAATCCAAGTTTCACTGGAATTAACAGTAACCCTCCTCACTAACTTTCCCTCACGGCCTTCCCCAGTGAATTTCCACATCTCTGAGGTTTCTCTTCTTTTCATCATAACAGTTGGTGTAGCCTACAGCTGCTACAGAGAAGGGAGCTGACTGTTACCTAATCCAGTGGGAAGGATTTTTTCAGAGATCCCATTGTGATAATCTCAAGCAATTTAATTACTGTTAAATTGAACTAACCAATAAGACCTGTGAGTAGGTAACTATCTATAAATTGCTTGCATTTGGTGTATACCCTTGTTCCCAGCCCTCAAATCTCACACTTCTGAAGATATGGTCCTGAAAATACTCAAACATATGAATAATTTAATCTTAGCTGACCTGCACATGCCTGAACTGTGTGCAGGTAAAAAAAAGAAATATATATTTCACATTCTAAGCTATTGAAACAGCTTTTATTGTGCCCTGCCAACTAAAGAGGAAAACTTATAGAAACTTACTCATTCTATCAAAAGACTGGTAATTTCTCAGATGATTCACGAAGTACAAAATATGATTGAAATAGCCAGCAGTTCAGAAATATTGATTTTAACTTGGTTTAGATAGGCTTCAACCTCAAATATTTTAACTTTAATGTCTGTAATAGACTAATAATAGCCTGAAACCTTTAAGTTGGTATTTCATTGTTAATAAATTAGACTGTGCATATTGGATATCCATAGGTATTCTGGTATCACTAAATACATAGTGATTTTGATGTTAGCTCTCTTGATTTTGAGATAATTCAGTACTGTAAACAATGTATAAGTTAAAACATTAACTGCAAGGTACTGAAAAACATTTCTAGCACACAGAGAAAATGACTGGCTTCAAGTCAGGAGAAAAAATGCTCTGGCACGAAGCAGTAATTACTGCTCATGGAATTTTACAAAGTGTTTTACTATCTGTCCCTTTTGCAACCACAAAAGGAGAGCAGACTTTCGAATGCATTTTAACAGCAATGCCATTTTTATGAATGTATTAAATAATTACATTAGTGTACATGCTGTAATTTTCTAAGTGCTTTTCAGCTGTACAAAAACACTGTTCTTTTCAAAAACAAAACTAAAAATTAGCACTCCATTGTTAACTAGTGGACTAGAAGACATATTCTGCTCTTCTTTCAGATGAAGCTTTCTGAACTGCTTGTGTTGCAGCCATCTTTCTGTAGCTAATAGTTCAACCATTTAGTTGACTTCTTGTTTTCTACAGAAAATGATTTTGTTTTCTGTGTCATAGCATTTTTCTCTTTTTAGCACTAGCACATTATATTAAAAAAATGTTTATGTAATACTCTATTTGCATTTTTAATGTCTTTTGTTTATTTTAAAAACCAAGAGCTGAGCATGCACATTACCAATGCAGAAAACATAGTAATGGAAAAACAGGCCCTTATTTGTCATCTGAAATAATGTGTGCATTCAACCAAATTTTTCCTTTTAAATTAGAAATTAGAAAGTTAAATTTATATGCTAAAATAAGCTATAACAAAAAGACGAGGTGACTGTAGTGCACTAATTTTCATTTAGTAGGATACCTAAACCTTCTTGAAATTTTTGTGGGACCTGAGTATTTAGTTCTAGGAAAATACTTTAAAACACTCAGGATTTTAGCATCAATTTAATTTCCAGCTAAATAGTTGAGTTAGACAAAGGATGGAGAGCAAGTGATGGAGATACGTTTATAAAAAACAACCCCTAATTAAATTACATATTGTGCAAAAAATTGAATGTAACAGTTCTTAGCATTTTTATACTAAATGTGACAAAAGAGTACAGTCCTTGATAATAAAATGCTTGGTCCTGTGAAAACAGAGAGGAAAATTTTTATTTGTTTGCCAGTGGTCTGATTCAGAAGTCATGGGACCCACAAAAAGTCTGATTTTCAAAACCTAATGGAGACTTTCCATTACCCCAACAGATTTTAGGTCAGACTCTTAAAAGCATATGACTGCCTACAAATGCATTGTGTAGCTGTCTGGCCCATAAGTTCTTCCCCAGATGTTGAAATTTAAAATAACTCTTCATATCAAGAGTGCTAGAGCTTCAAAATTGGTAAGAAATAAAAAGCACAAAGTAACACTAAGAAACCTACTACTCTAAATGCATACACTGAGACATAAGAAAATCAACTGCATCATTAAGTCCTGAAAGACAGCTAACAGTCATGCAAAATGCCTTCCACCTGACAACAGTTTTCTCTTATTGACAACATACTCATTCCCATCAGATATTTCAATATTGCAAGCATTGTCCTCTTCCAGACACCCAAGTTTGAGTCCAGGGAATCCTACGGCGAAGGCAGTGGAGCTGGCAACTGTGCTGAGGCTTTTGAGTCAGTAGTGCTTCCCGTTCTGCAGTCCAGGATGGACTGAATCATCCTCCTTAGTACATTGTGTTACAGTAAAAAAAATTACCAGAAAAAAAATAAAAAAGGGAAAGAAGAAGAGAAAGGGAAAAGAAAAGGCCAACTAGATAACCCCAAAGTCAGCATTTGTTTTAGTTGTGCTTAAAAATGGGCTTTCACTATGAAACTACTAACAAAACAAAACTAAATGCTACAGATTAATTACAAAAGCAAATAAAAAGGACAATAAAAAAACCCAAACATGCAGGAAAGAGCTTTCAGAAGCAGAGTCTCGTGACTTGTCAGGTAATGGTTGGAGACTGACCTAATTATATGGGAACCTTTACACCAGCTTTGGACGTGCTTGCTTCTGTGATTCTGTTAAATATTCGGGAAAAAGCAGATTTGGACCACTCATTTCATTGACGTTTCTGAAAGTATTTTCTCAAACAAACATTTCTTTTGTCAACTGTATTTGATAAACAAGAGTAAGTGAAATCAAATGCCCTTCTTGGAAGTCACAAAAACACAGACTGAATCAGGCAAATTTTAATCCCAAACTTCTTCCTTAAAAGAAGCTTTGGGTTTACACTCTTTGGTCTCATAACGTATTAGTCCCATTAGGAGACCTATTTTAATATAACTTTGTTTCTTGAATAAGACATATTTAACAGCAATTTTCATCCGTTCCACTTCAGCAGCAGCTAGGACAAAACAAAATTCTTTATTCTACAGGGCTTCCCAGTTGCTTCAGCCTTGCCATTTGTCCCCTTAATGTCCTCCAAGCCCCTGCTGACAGTTCTGACTTTGCTCATGCTGAAAACTAGTGAAGGGCAGGGGATGCTTGATGGGACCACAGATCTCAAAACCCCTTCATCCACAAAATACTGTTTTTTCAAATAGTGCTGTTCCCATCTGTGTACCAGTTTGTATTCGGCATCTTTAAAAGTAGGCATGTAGATCTGGAAAGATTTTGTAACTGGGCTTAAATATCCACCACCTCTAATTATTGCACAATTAAAATAATAATAGTAGGCTTTTTCGACTAATCAAATAAAAATGAACATTTAGTTGAACATTTCATGAATGTTTCATATCAGTCAGCAAATAAAAAACACTTGAATTTTTATTGCAATATTTGTTTGTGTTACTAAGAGCTCTTTGAGGCATCAACCCACTTATTTACAGCATGTTTGTTCTCTGGGATGTCTTAATAAACTATATGCAAATAATTGGGGAAACAAGAACAGCAGCACATAACAGCAGAAAAATTCTACAAGAAGCCTAGTTTTTTGCTGGCGGGTTTTTCCCCTAGTCAAACAGACAGGTGAAAATTCTTCTTTAGGAAAGTGCATGCAGAGCATGCACGGTTTCTGGAGGAAAATTACTGTACAGGCTGTTTTCCAAAAATACTGTGGCTATAAAACAACATTAGATGGTAAGTTTGTGAATAACAAAAGTTAAACCCCCTAAGAGTAATGAGATTCATTTGACAATTGCATGAATGTAAGATAAATATTGTTCCTTTAATTTGTGCTCTGACCACTGAGGACATAGCTTCATGGACAACTTTTCAGTAGCACTTTGATCTATGCAGTGACTTCTATGAGACTGACAGATCATTTACTAGACTATATTTTAGATGGATTATACACCCTATTCAGTTCATCAGACAGCCACAGTAAACAAGTGTTCATACAGGGAAAATATAAGGGGAGAGAAAGTAAATACAGGTGAAGGAATCAAAGAATCACAGAATTATGCCAAGTTGGAAGGGGTCCACAAGGATCATCAAGTCCAGCTCCTGGCCCTGCACAGGACTATCCCCAAGAGTCACACCATGTGCTCAAGAATATTGTCCAAACAGTTTCTTGAACTCTGTCAGGTTTTGTGCTGTGACCATTTCCCTGGGGAGCCTGTTCCAGGGCCCAACCACCCTCTTGGGAAAGAACCTTTTGCTAATATCTAACCTAAGCCTTCCCTGACACAACTTCAGGCCATTCCCTCAGATCCTGTCACTAATCACCACAGAGAAGAGATCAGTGTCTGCCCCTGTTCTTCCCCTCATGCAGAAGTTGTAGACTGCAATGAGGTCTCCCCTCAGTCTCCTCTTCTCCAGGCTGAACAGACCAACTGACCTCAGCTGCTCCTCATACGTCTTCCCCTCAAGGCCCTTCACCATCTTTGTTTCCCTCCTTTGGACACCCTCTAAGAGCTTAATATCTTTCTTATATTGCAGTGCCCAAAACTGCACACAATATTCAAGGTGAGGCTTCCCAAGTGCAGAGCAGAGATGGGCAACCCCCCTCCCCTGACTAGCTGGTGATGCTGTGCCTGATGCACCCCAGGACACAGTTGGCCCTCCTGGCTACCAGGGCACTGCTGACTTATATTCAACCTACCATGGACCATGATCCCAGGTCCCTTTCCATGGCACCGCTTTCCAGCATCTCAATCCTCTGTCTGTATGAACATCCAGAGCTGCCCCATCCCAAGTGCAGGATCCGGCACTTTCCCTTGTTGAGCTTCATATGGTTGGTGATTGCCCAGTCCCCTAACTGGCACAAAGTACAGCTTCTGTTTTCTTTTTTACTTTTATTAGGGATAAATGAAATCATTAGCAGGTGTGGCATTGAGGTGTTCAGTCTGCTCATTTGACAATCTCTCTAAAAAATGCAGTTTAACTCCTAGGAAGACATCCTTGCTAATGCAACCATATTGTAACCTGATGTATGTTTCAGATAATCTATTTGAAACATGAAATGATAGACAGGAGTTTCATTTGTCACATCTTCCCCTGAAGATATGTGAAGAAAAAAAAACCAGAACTCACCATTATTCACCAAGACATGGAGTGGACAATTCTTTGCTCTAAACCGCTGCACAAATTGCCGTATAGACTTCATGGAAGCCAAATCACAGTATAAAAACTCCACTGGGAAAGAAGAGGAGATGAACAAAAAGAGTTAAGTCTGTTACAATGATATAAAAACACACTTATATACATCAACAAGGACTCCTGTGATAATGTCACCAGTATAGTAAAGGTTTTTGAAATAAACCAGACTTTTCAGAATAATAGGTGAAGCTGGACTCAGAAGGTTCCTTCTTTCTCCATTCTCTATTCATTTCTATTTTTAAACTATTGATTCTTCCCAGAGCAAATATGGGGAATGTTGCAGCCAGGAAGTGAAAAAGGGTGTCAAATGCAGCAAGTATGTCCCAATCCTACCATTTTTAGTACTGCTACTATTTAGGAAGAGGGGCTACAGTTCTGCAGCACTGAGAGAATCAGGACATGGCAGCTGGAAATTAAATAGGGAGAGAAGAAGCCATAGCAGACACCACAATGTTTACCTGTGTTTCTAATTCCAGTATGCTGCCCTTTGTTTTTTTCCCAGATTATCTGCAGAGTACATGTGGTCAGAATAGTTTACAAAATAAAACTTTATTATGCTCATAGGAAAGATGAGCAAGAGGGTGCCCATATGGTGACTCAACTGATCCCTGATAGCCAACACAAGCACCATAAGTAATGCTGTGGCTCCTGTGGGCATCCAGGTCACCTGGGAGCAACAACCAGTCATGTAAATGCTAGTTAAATGTGGGTTAGAGTCCTGCTGACCCTTGACTCCAGCAATGGCACTGTGATTTGAGAGAAGCACACCTCACATGGACACTGTGGGCAGCACCCTGCTTACCCTGCTGGTGTTGGTAAAGTAGCAGGGTGGCAAGGGCAGGGTGCTGGCAATCTAATTATACCAACAACCTTCCTCAAGGGGCAGGGTGTCAGTGTCTCAAAATGTATTTGAAACCAGTGTGTTTTCATTTCCAAGAACACATGTGTCTAACAAGCATCCTTTTGTCCAAAGCATTTTTCAGCCATTGACCTTCCCTAGAACAAATTAATCAATTTAAATAAGAAAGATCACTTAAATCCCCTAGTAACTTTAAACCCATCAGGTATGAAAATTCTACTCCTGTTGCAGTTGTCCAGCTTTTAACCCCTGACTCTTGTAGCACTGCCTCATCAGTTGCTTTGCCTTGTATGGCCAGACATTATCAAGGTTATGAAATAAAAACAAGAAGTGCCACCCCCAACTTCAGTACCTATTCCCGTACAAACAATCCAAATTCTTTAGAAATTCTGCAAATGGGAAAAAGAGAGAAAATTATGACCTTGACCAACTGTTTTCGCCTTTAACAAAGTATATATTGCGTGATTGGCTTTTGGTTTGTTTCAGCATTAGCTATGTTCGAAGCAAAAGAGTGTGAGCCTCTAGCACAGATATTTGTCTCTCCAATGGTGTGCTGCATTTCACTGTGGGAACGCAAGTCAGCTGGTGTTGAACCTCTTACAGAAAGTGAATTTTCTAAGGACCAAAAGATGTTTCTAGTAGAGAAAGTCAGAGAGTACTGAGTGACCTTCAGTGACTAAGTCCAGCAGTGAGAAAGGCAAAGGCTTGCAGAGTGAGCCCTTAACCGTCTTGTTTGATTTCAACAAACTTCCAGATCTCCCAAGCTGTGGCAACCTCTGCACAGATGCCCAGTCTCCAAGATGGTTTTGGCCACATCAGAGGACTGGGGTTGCAGAACTTTGCACTGTTTTCCCTGCTTTCCTCTGCTGTCCCTCCTCCCGGCCCCAGGGCTGCTGCCCTGTGCTACACAGGAAGGAACAGCCACCCCCTTGCTAGCACATGGCTTCCCCCACCTCTTCATATGAAAGAATCAGCCTTTAAAAGAAGAGCAAATTAAAGATATACAGTTCTTCAAAAATGCTAAAGAATGCCTTTCTGATAGAAAGATCAAACTGCTGGGTAAATAGGCTCCAGTGCAGGCTGTAGTAAGAGACCTTTCTCATACTCTTTTTCCTGGTCCATCAAAGATATTCACCAAACTGTTTCATCCTGTCCCTACTAAGCCTCCAAGCTATGATGCCTCATAACATGTCACTATAGTAAGAAATTAGGAAGGCCTTCAGGCACAACAGCAAGATAAATAAAAAAAGGCAATCACAACTGTAATTTAATTCCTTTACAGGAGAACAGTTCTTTCAGTTCCCTTACTATGAGGCTTTAATAAGCCTTATATATTTTCAACCTAGACAGTATTAGTCCTCTGAAACTGTCTTAGTGAATGTATGTATATAAATCACAGAGTGGCCTTTTCCATTAAAAACCAACGAAACAACACTTAAATTTCAGTTATAAGATAGTGTAAATACATTTTTTCAAAGTGGCTCTAAATTCATACCATTCCAACAACACTGGTCCATAAATAGAAACGGACAATTTCTTGAGCTCTCTGCAGACCTTTAAGAGGTCTGCAACTTCATGTAATTTCACTGGTGCCCTGTACTTGGAGATGGTAAGGAAATGCAAAAGTTATTAACTCCTGTGAAATAAGAGACTTGCTCAGCCCATTGCTCTTGTGACCTGGCAGCTGTATAAAGCCAAATAAGTAGCATTGTAATTGGTCAGATACACAAAACCTGGTCGTACTAACTTGTTAGTAACTAGTGCAACAAGGAATGGAGTGAAGACCTGGGTGAAGCTTTATGCTGATTCTGCTGTTGCTTTACTTCTTCAGGCACCTCATCAAGGAAAGAGAATAAGAAAAGCATGATCAGGTTCTTAGAAGGCAGTTATTACACTGCCAGTGGAGGAGTCACTTTCAATACAAAAATATTCATCTTGGTACAGGAGGCATTAGACTTTCATTAGCTGCAGTATTCTGTGTTACGGTGCAGGGTCCAACCACTTCCTCATCACCTGTATGGACTCTGACATTATTATTGACTCTCCTGGATTATACTAATGCCATTATATATAAAAGAAAAGCAGACCCCTGGGAACATTCACTAAGCAAATTTTAAATCTCTCCCCTTATCTCACCTTGAAATTGTCCTTTTCTGCATTGCCAACAACAGTGGTAGTTAGATAACCTGTGTGCCAGTGAGTGTGCTTTTCAGCCTGACCAGTGCAGTCTCATCCTTCCTGGGAATTTTTGCTACTCTGTGATCTCCCCTCCCTTAATTTTGCAGCTTTGCAGAACAAATGCCATCCTTCATTATGACTGTACAATGCCCAGACTACTAGACCAAAGCTATCATTACTAAACTTATTTACTTGCTTATTTGGGAAACGTGTCATCATTTTCACTATTTGTAAAGCACTCACCATGAAAAGATCAGAACATGCTTTGGAAAGGAAAACAAACAAACAAATCAACCCCCAGACTTTTCTTTTTGCTCACAGGGCAGAAACACTAATGGCCAGAATTGTTCGTGCTCATTCGTGCATGGCGGCTCTTTGCCAGGGGGGCGGATTTACTGGCATGAGCACTGCATCGACCGAGGTGTTGTTCCACTCCAGAAAGACTGCCAAAATACAGCTCCAAGTCGTGTGCTGACTCAGAGGCAGGGCCTTGAATGAAAAACAAGTTTCTTCTTTGTCCCATGGTGCAAATATTTGATTAATTTTTTTATCACTGTACTGAAGAATTACAAAGTTAGAAGCTACAGAAAATGAAAAGTTTCTAGAATATTTTGAAGCATGCAAAAATATACTAAGCATACCAACTTTTTAGCTCCCTTAATTAATAAAGACCAGTGTTTAATAATGTGAGCAAATGACCAAACCTAATAATGAACTAGCAATGTGGCTTGAATTACTTTATGGAAACAACAATAGCAAAGGGTTTTCCATACAGGATAGGTATGAGCAAAAAGAATAAGTGCAAGAAAACTGAAACACTCTGAAATTCTTATCTTTTACCACAATAGTAGTCATTCTGCTTTGGAATTTAATAATACAATAAGCTTTGAAAGCTAACTTGTTCCTTTCATTTTATTATGTACAAAAATGGGCAACAGAAGCTACATACACCATAAGCTACATATAGAATATCTGCAGCTAATGCTACTGAAATACTCAAATTTCTAACTCCACTCATCTCTCCTTCTCCTGTACTACTTGCTTTCGGCTACTTCTATAGTGACAGAGATGCATGTATTTCTTTCTTCTACTGGATGTGTCCCATCATCTTATCTAAATAATCCTTCCAATGAAAGCAAGTGCATCCATAATTGCCAGATGCTGTCTAAAATTTTCATTCTTATAAATATTTTTCTACTCTTTTATTGAAATTTGATTACTCCGTTGTCAAAAAGTTATTAGCTACTTAAATACAGAAGGAGCACAATTTCCCCCAAAACACCTAGAGTTACTTATACCACTAACTACATATGAATAGATATGTATATGATGGTGCTGCAATTGCTGCTTTCCCTAATTGCTTTCTTTCAAACATGTAGCTGAGTCATGCAGCACCTTTTCAGCAATGGAGAAGTCAGCATGTTTTTCTGGCTGCAGCTCGAGAGGCCCATACAAACCCCACAAAGTCACGCTGGCTGACCACGTGTGACACCACTGAGCACCCGTACTGTGCAGTGCTTGTTTCTACACTGTACACCCTCTGCTTGCTTGGTCATGGTAACTAAAATTAGAGGACCTGAAGGGCTAGAATCTGGTAGATCCTGAAGAGCTTTTTGAGAACATGAGCCCCATGAAAGCCAGGAGGACGTCCAGCGTTAGGAGACTGACACAGCCCCTGAGTGCTCACACTCCCCTGAGCTTTCCACTTGGAGTCAATGCCCCCATTTCTGTCTGCCTGCTTTTTCACATCATTAGCACACCTTTGTTTTTAGCATCCAAAATTCTTCTTTGCTTTCCATGCCAGAACTGTTGACTCTGGCTGCACATTTCTTGTGTTTGTATCACAGAACATAAAAAGCGTGAAAGGGGAATTTCAGTCTACTATGAAAGGAAAATTCAGAAGCAAAAAGAATGGACACATATGGCAGTCATTGATCAGGAACTGTAACTTCACTGATCATCTTACTACAGGAAAATGCAACGTTTTGGCTTCCACAAATACACCACTTAGGCTTGATTTAGATCAGATTAAGATAAAGCCACCTACCAACTACCACATTTTATGCATTCAACTCTACTTCAGCATGTTGAAATAATTATGGACAGCTACAGCTCTGTTTCGGCAGAAATCATAAGTCAAAGTCAATTTGTTTTTGGTACTTATGCCAAAGAGTTTTCCATCATGCTTTCACCGCCTTTGTGTTAAAAACACAAGCTGCAAGTCTGCTCAGCAAGGCAGGGAGACAAGAACTTGTTCATGGTGGAAAAAGGACCACAGAAAATACTGCTTTGCCTGTTCCTGCTTGCCACTCATCTATTCAGTGTCAAGATTCCAGTCCGAAGAAGTACTTCTCCAGCAGCGAACGGCAATGATTCCTCAACAAGATAATAAAAACTGGTGCTCAGGCTCAAATTTGGCCTTTCATTTGCTATTCTGCCTCACAGAGTTATACTTTGGCATCTGCAGAGCAGCAAGGAGAAATGCCGTCCTGCTCATAAAGAACTGAGTGTGCTTCTGAGCACCTGCATAGTGCAGCAGAGATGTTTATCAGAAAGGGCTCTTTAATGAATCAGATACCCATGATCTGGCAGATGCTGCGCTGCAGAACTAGGTGAAAATGAAGCAGAGTAAACCTCAGGAAAGAAAGAGTGAACTGGGAGGAGAAGAAGATATAAAGCAGTACTGACTGGAGCCTCCTTACTTTTGTCACTGCACTGTCCTTGCTTACACTATTAAACAGTGGCTTTGGCTGGTCCAGTCTTCAGAGACATGCTTGGTATCTCCCTTTCCCTGTAGTCCTCTCTTCCTAAAGTAAGGTGCCCCAGAATAAATTCATCTTTCTCAGCAAGGTCTGCTCATCTGCTTACACATCTTCCAGCCAAAATAAAAGTTGTCCTCAAACAAAACAGGGCTGCCAAGGGAGGGGAATGAACTTCTGGCCAACTGAGGTCAAAACTGTGGGATGCTCTATGACAAAGCTGTGAATGGAAAATGCAAAAGCAGTTCTAGGCTACTAACACAAACCTGTGGTTTATCATTGTGCCAGATGGGTATGTGTGAAAGGACTTCCAGGTAAATAAAAACAAACAAAATCCTTCAGGCATGCACCAATCAACTACTTACTGAGCATGATGAGAGATGGTCCTCATAAATGCAGCAAGCACAGTGTTCCCTATTCATGCCATGCTTCTGCCTTTATGCACTCGATGACCTCTCTGGCTTTTACACCACAAGTACTCTAGAATCTCACCCAGTCAGCATGAGCAGCCAAGATTTACAAGAATTAAAGATTAAATTGATTAACACACAGAAAATCCTAGTATGTGCCACTGTACCTATGATACTGGGTGACCCTTAATTCTGGTTGTGGTTATGATGACAATTCGCTGAACTTTGGCTCCTAATCCTTCAGACTATTGTAAGTATGTGACTGTGAACAAAAGCATTGGCTGTGGTCTGCTGGGCATTTTACAATTTGTGCCTGATATTATTCTCTGTCCTTTATTAGTCTGAATAATTTTTGGGTCTTTTTCAGACCACTGATCTTTGATAGACTATTAACAGAAATAATAAAGCATAGCTAACTCTAGCATAGATTTACTGTTCAAGCTGATTCTTGTGATATGGCATTGAAGAAGCAGACGAATGTAAGACATCCATCCGGCAAAGTGTGTGAATGCAGTACCATAGAACAAAATAGTGAGCATATTTAAAGATATACCACTTGGGTATTTTTATATTAAAAAAATACTCAGAACTTACTCTAGTCTAGTTTGTCTACAGCCTTCCAGCAGGCAAGCAAGAGAACAAAAATTCAACTGCTCCTTTTCTGAGTCATCCATTCTAACACCACTAACTTTAAAGGCAGTATAAAGATATGAACTTCCTGTGCCTAATGTTAGCCTTTGTAAACAGTCCCCATGTGTCATCCTCCAGGCTGTTCAGGGGAACAAAAACTCTACATCAGTATTTACAACATAAGAGAAATCTCCCTGGAAAAATATTAGAAATTCAGGTTTTTTGCTTTCTTATGAAGGTTTGAATATTGTCTGCTCAAAGAGGTATTATAAGAAAAAGGCATTTTGTGGTGCCATTTCTTAACCAAACAGGTTATAAAAAAGTCTTCAGCTTTCTGAGATATACTTTCTTTCTCAGAGGTGGAAGATTAAAATTAAAAAAAAGAGATTTGCTTTCAGAATCTGAACAGTCTGGCTTAGGTACTTTCAGCTTCCACAAGAGAAGTGTGTGGCCTAGTACAGTGATCCTTTAATTTATTATATTCAACAAACACCCCAGTAGCTCTTGTGTACTGGTTAATCAAAATGGCCAAAATTTAAGGGAAAGAACAGTGTTCCAGTTCCATCACTACCAGCAGCTCATATGACTGCCAAAATATCAGCTCATCATAGGAGAGACTCCTGAATGACTTCACACAGCATGTCCCAGAGCACTTGGACTTAAAAGCAGTACAAAACAGAGGCAGCCCGTCTAAAGCAACACAAATGCTCATACATTATTGCAAATTGCAACACCAGGTGGGATGTTATTTAAACATACTACCATTTTAGCACAATTCATACAAACATAGCATGCTCTGGGTTTTGCAAACATGGGAGCAGTGCTTTGTTGTATAATATTTGACATTTTATGTTCAGCAGGGACAGGGCTTGAAAAGAAATGACCTGACATCAGTTTGTCAGGAGAGTAACCTTAGGAAGTGGTGGCAGCAGGACAAGAGCAGTGGGATCCACAGTCAGCTCTCAGGGTGACAAAGGTTATCTTAGCTTCCCCTAGGTAAAATTTCCTCCAGATTATCCACTGGGGAAATTTGGGGTCTTTTTGTTTTTTTTTAAATAGCAAATACAATAATAAATACATATAAAACTTCCTCGTATGCTCACTGGAAATTAGATGCCATCTGTCTCTTCCTCCTCATGTGTTACAGTGCTCATCACTGAAGTTTCTGACAGCAGAGAGATCAAGTACTCTGATATCCTGTAGCTATGGGAAGACTTTGTTTTCACTCCACTGGAGAACTGTTTTGGGAACTCTTTTGTCACTATTTCTAGTATTTATGGATGTGACTTCATGTAGGTTGAAAGGAAATACGATTTTGGCTTTTCATAGGACCACTTAGAGCCCTGTGAAGAAATGATGGGAAAATGCCATCACCATATCAATTTCAGTCCGTGCCTAATATTTGGAAGAAAAAAATGGTGTTGCAGTGAAAATGCTTCTCATACCTCTTTTTGAGGTTTGAGGAAGGCAGCCTTCATTCATCCTGTTGCAGATGAGCATGTTTTCTTCCCTCCAGAGGGACTAAAACCAAGAGGACAGGCCCAAGCAAAAATCTGCCTTGCCGGGACAGAAGAGCTCACAGAGAGCTTCTCAAGATTCATCATTTATGGACACAAGAGAAGAATGGTTTAGAACACATTCATTACTATTATTGCCCTCATTGAAAGGAGATTGGACTAGATGATCTTTAAGGGTCCCTTCCAACCCAAACTATTCTATGATTCTACATACTTTCAGATGTAATTTCCTCTTGCTCCTGGGTGAACAGATTTTTATATTAAATTTCATCACTATATTTTGTGAATTGAAAATATGTTTCTTTTTATTCTCAGATGACATTTACTCCTTAGAGTGGCTTAACTCTACACTGTGACTTAAATCTCATTTAAAACCTCAAAGTATATGGCACATATGGGACACACACATAACAGTGTCCTCTATTGACACTTTCAGTCAGCAATGAAACTCTAAGTAAAGAGCTTTTTGGATGTAATACAGAGTCAAGCTATAAATGAAGACAAAAGTCAGCCAGGCTTTTAGAAAATGACAAAATAAAATGTACTTCAGAGCAAGTTAGGAGCATGAGTCTTCCTAGAAATTATGCTGATTTAAACTGGTATAGTTCTGCAAAGTATACAGAGCTCTCATTTGTTTCCAGCTTCTCAGCCCTGGATTTGCACATTCCCAATGAATCTTGGGTTGCATACCTTCAAAGTTAAGATATCAAATCACTTGTATAATTTGATGGTCAGGGACACATACATGCATATGAAAGAGTGATAGCATAAAAAGGGCTAGAGACCTTTTGTTGTCAGCATTCTCATGCAGAATATTTTATTAGATGAATACCCTGACAAAAACAAGCACGAGCACTCATCTGGAGCTGTTTCCATCTTGACTTGCAGAATTTTTTTTCTATATCAACACCTTAATGTTTACAAGCAAATTGGATTTATTTATTTATGCAAAACATTTTCTCCAAGCTAGCCAAACCCTACCAAATTCAATTCAGGTTCAAATTAGCTACCTTGTTCATATCTGTACACCCTAAATCTTGCTTCCCTCAGCCTCTCCAATTTATTTAACTTTTAATGTGAAAGAAGCCTTCACATTCCCAATATATTCAATTTGGAGAGAGAATCAAGAGCTTCAGTGAAAAAGAAGCTCTTCAGATAGTGAGGGGTGTGCTAAAATAGGGCTACCTTAATTACAGGCACTCAGACAGGTAGAACAGACATTTTGTTTTAGTAATGAACCTCCAAAGCCAATTAGCCTGCTTTTGGACTGGAATAGCTCAGCATTGATGATACCCCAGTTCCCACAGTGGCCCAGAACTGAGATAGGCCATTTGGTCATTGTTGGTGCAAGTGTGCCTTTTGTCATCTATGTAATTGTCAAGAGACATGAACTGACTTCTAACTTTCAGTCTTATAAATTTTACCTGCTGTTACAGATAAGTATCAAATGTTTCAGTCAAAACTCAGAATGCAAAAAAGCCATAGTCTGCCAAGCAGGAGCTTCTTTTCATAAGCCAATATCAAATATATATTTGGAGATCCGAGAAAAATCACTTCTAATAGGCCCATTTCTTAGTACACGATCTAGGCATTTCATACACGATATCAGCTTTCAATTCCTGGACAGTCTTTAATATCAGAGAATCAATATGTGGTGGCAAAACAACTCTCACACTGGCTACATTTCCTGAAAAGAACATGAATTTTCTGAAAATAACAGTTTATCATTTCAAAACAGCAAAATAAAAACCTCCAGTCTGAAGAAGTATGTTTGTAATAAGCTTTGGTATGACCACAAAAACACCAAATTTTTTGCTCCACACCCTCAGAGGTAACACAAAGAGGCTGATAGTGTCTCTGCCTTGTAGTACTTCAAGGACAAAAACTTTGCAGAGTCAAAAGAAATAAAACAAAGAAGGGAGCAATATTTCCAAGCTCCAAGAAAGAATAACTTTGAGTTGTCCACAGTGCAACATCTTGTGCTCTAGACATTAGAACTATCCAAAACACATATTTCAACAAAGACTACTTTCCTTTTCCCAAGAAGTTTTCTGCTTTTCTCTCTCATGTCAGTCCTAGTGCCCATGAAGCAAGCTTGAGAGGCTCTCAGATCCAGCTTCAAGCCACCTTTTTTTCCTCTTTGTTAGAGATATCCTTCACTTGGATAATCAAGTCACTCCTCCCCTGCAGTGGTTGCAGTGGCAGCAGAGCTGGTGGACGGGAAGCAGTGGGAGAAAGTAGCAGAGGTGGAGGAGCCACAAGAGGCCAGGGCTACCCCTTTCACCAGTGGTGCAGATTTAGGGCCAGGTTAGTCACAGTTAACCTCCTTTCTGACCCAGTAGCACAGCTACTCTCTCCTCACATCCATATCCCTCTTCATTCCATCCACACAGGTCTGCTGGTGCACCTGCTTCTCCTGGCTCATGCCAACCTCTATCTGGGATGTTATCTGGGTTCCAGTAAGGGAATATAAATAACCTTGGGTAGCAATGCTGTTGTCCTTTCCCACTCCTCCAAGAATCAGGATACATAGGGTTACTTTTTCCTTTTCTTCAGATCTGACACTAGGCTGTTTCTCTTTCATGCTTAAGCAAGCTTAGGTCTGCAGAGGGCTTCTAAGATATGATTCATCTGACCTGTTTCACAAATCTAGTTTAAGATGAGATGAATCACGTCTTACAACTGTTTATTCCTCTCTACAGACTGCAAAAGGAGCTTGGGGACACTGACTCAGATTTAAACCTCTGCATTATGAACCTCAAAAATTAGGCAATTAGAATCCCAGCCTTCAGTTTCAACTAATAATGAAGAAACAGAGAAGGAGAGAAAAAATCAGAGAACTATGCATGTGTGCAGATGACTCAGTGATATACAGCATACTCAAGATTTGGGGGAAAAAAAAAAAAGAGAGTGAGAACTTCTGGGAGAATCTTGCCAAAAGCTCAGAGATAGTTGTAACACAAAGAAAAATCATGATGGCAAAAGATAAGTCTTGCAGGGAGTGTTTAAATTCTTTTCTTATTGTGCATCCCTCTGAAATAACTGTGACTTCTCAACAGAAAAAATGAAATATTGTTCAACATTCTAATTGACAAACAAAACCCAAGAGTCAAAGAAGATAAAGATAATTGTATTGGTTGGTTTTGGTGAAATTATTATGTACATGCACATAACTGAGACTGAGCTTAAGCAAACTGCAAGACATTACAGTATTTCCAATAATGACAGTATAGCTATGCATCTCAGCTAAGAACTGGCAGTCGTGCTGCTGATCTATAAATCACACAGCTCTCACAGCTACTGATCTGCTGCAGAGATCTTACAGGCAAGCAAAGTGACAGGAAAAAGAAGTGGAGAAGAATAAAATGCTAAGAATAGAACCAGTCTCTAGACTGCTGCTTCACAGGCTGCCCTGTACACTGGATCCCACCTCCTTTCTTATTTTACTTCTATACAAATAGGTATTTCTTGTTATTTTTAAGAATGTATTCATATAAAAAAGGCTTTGGCTTTTTTCCTTTGAGTTGGATTCAAAATTTAGATCTCTCCCCTCAGCCCATCCTATTTTGTTACTTTGCTGTTATCATCTCAGCTCAGTTGGTTAAAACCTGGCTGTAATAATGCCAAGGTCATAGGTTCAATCCCCTGTGTGGGCCATTGCCTTAAGGGTTGGACTCGATGATCCTTGGGGGTCCCTTCCAACTCAGAATAGTCTGGGATTCTGTGATTCTGGGATCTCACTCCTCTTGCTGGTCTTCCAGAATTTTTTACATGATAACTCTAATGTTGTCTCCCTATTCAGTGGCGAGGCTTTAAATTAATTATCTTTCATAGCACTTCCCTGCTAATGCTGACCTGGAATTTCAGGCAATGTCAGCCAGAGTCACTGAGAAAGGAGCCACAGGGTCCTTGTCCTCCAAGTAATCAGTGCTTCTGGTATTTTCGGTCTTCTTGAAGGCAAACTGACTTTCAGACATCTGAATAATTCTTGCCCTTAGGAATATGCGTCCTGTGTACTGTTCAGTATTGGCTCACGGTGCTAAGCATTTTCAGTAGACATTTTGAGAAAATTCTTCCTTTTTTTAAAAGAAATACCCCTGGAAAGGCTATGTCCAGCTGGAAATAGTATACTCGTTTGGGAACTATTTAGGAAAGAAACAGATACTTTTATCTGCATAACCTCCTTTTTCTTTCAATAAAATCAAAACAAAGTATTTTTTATAAAGGTACATCTTGGGGTAAGCACCAGGTGAAGGAAAAGTGGATACTTAATTATTTCTCCTATTCAAAAATCCGACTTGTGCATTACAGTCTTTTACCAGCTTTTGCCTTTACACCAGCTTTAGAGGAATAACTACCTGCACAGGTAAGTCTTGTATTCTCAGTCTTTAGGCTTTCTGGAGATGCTTCCATTATCTAAACTAATTTTTAAAAAGTGTTGGTGGAATACTTCTCCAGGTCTGATTTTCTCACCTGCAGAAGGGACACGAGGTACAAAGCAATGTGTCCATCACACTACAGTGACAGCAGCTAAGCTTGCTGAATTGGTGAAAGAGATGTACAGCATTCTTAAATGCATAACAACTGTGTATGAACCTATTTCTGTGTACACCTGCTCTCTAGTTAGCAGGGAAGAGACCAGCATCAGATAGAATGGTCTGTCTTTTAAAAGGCAATAATCACAGCACTGTCTTTTCCTTTGGTGCACACCTTTCATGGACAAGCCTCTAAGAGAGGGGAGGGAGAAAAGATTCTCATTAGTCTGCTTATGCCTTAGTATACCTCAAATACAGTTAAACTGGATTTTTCCCCCATTCTGTAACCTAAGAAAAATAAACACAGAAAGACAAATCTCTTTTATATTTTCCATCTGCTGTAGGGAATTAATAATGTATGAAATTACTCGTCCTACACTTTCTGATGTATTATTGGCATTTGGTTAATGAAGAAGCCAGAAATTCTCCTCATCATAGACTATTATTTCAAATATGTTGATAACTGTGATCCTGACACTACGAAGAAGAGGAATAAAGATCTGTACTGGCAGGATACTGGATCTGAAAACATGAAGGGTTTTGATTCCTGCTTAATGCCCAACTAGCATTTTTGTAGAAGAAAACCCCAGACATGTATATTGGGAAAGAAATCCTTTAACAGCAGGTCTGGGTCTGAATGGCACCATTTGAATACATTTTGAATTGCTGCAGAGCTCCAGATTAGCAGTGCTGCAAGATCAAAAGTCTGTAATGCAAAATTTTAGTATTGCAAGTCGCAACATATAAAAACCACACTGCCTGCTTCTAGCAGATTCTCACCCACCATAGTGCCTCCATAAGCCTAAGTTTATGGTTCAGCTCTACATCTATAAAAGGCTGCATCTGACCTCCAGTGCAAAGGTGTGCATTGCATAACCCACCCTGGTGCTGTGTCGGGTGGTGGGTCTCCTTCCTGTCCTCCTCCTCTCATCCAGGAAAAGGCAGCGCAGATGAGCTGATCCCCACATAGGAGAACATGTCAGCTCTGCCTGGGGGAAAGGGGGGGAGTGGGGCTGCTGTGAGACTTGGAGCAACCACTCAGCCGTGGCCTCTCATGTGCTTCTTCCAGTAACTTCATAGGAGTGACACAGATCTTCTCAACTATTATTCTGGGGGCCAAAGAACATTTGGTTAGCCATGTATAAAGCTCTGGAACAATACATTTCTAATAGGCAGGTAAAGTGCTAATTTAATGGTAAATTATATATTTGGGTTAGCAACTTGGCTGCTTTGTTTGGTTCTTTCAGACTATTTGGATGGCAGCCATCAGTGCTCTGTGATTTATCTCTATTTAATTTTTCCACTTTTTCAGACCCTCGGCTGTTGGTAATTCAATTTCTGGCAACTGCAGACCTTCACTCCCTATTATAAGTTATACCCCAAGGCAGACATACCACCATCTGCACTGCAACGATGGTGGTAGCTAGTGGATGTGAAGAGGCAAATGTCCAGATGCCACTTGGGCTCTGAAACAGCTTTAACATACAAATGACTGTTTGGATCAGAAATATTTTTTGAATCCAAATACGAGCCTCTCAAAAACACTCTCTCAAGGGACCCCTTCACTCTCTGTACTCCACTTCAGCATTTTGCTTGTCCCGACAGCTTTAACGGATGCAGAAAACTAAGTATTTTCCTTTGCTCAGCCTCCAAAATCATCAAAGGAGGAACTAATCCCCATCCAGTCATCCTTCATACACATTCACTTCACTTTGCACATCCTCCCTTATCCTCTCCTCCCAAACTCCATGCTCTCCAGAAGAAATCTTCTTTTGGGAGATTTCTGGCAAATCATCAACTTCTTCTTTCCTGAGAAATACATCCTGTTCCCAGCTGCTGGCAGCAGATCTCCACAGGCTGCAGGCACAAAGCAGCAGCACAAGTTGCTGCTGCATATAGGAGTAAGGAGGCATCATGCCCTCTCCAGTAAGCCTGGAAATGATACAAGTATTGGTCTGAATTAAAATGGGATGATTATATTTTAAGCAGAAATTACCCCAAAATCTTTCTAAAAAGCCCAAAAGGACATCATCTACAGACAGTGAGGTGGAAAACAAATACGTGAATGGCTGCAGGATCCCC